>NC_064472.1:46579598-46898216 GCF_023343835.1 Lagopus muta | reverse complement strand
GGAGGGAGGGAGGGATGGAGAGGAGGAGGGAGGAGAGGAGGAAGGAAGGAAGGAAGGAAGGAAGGAAGGAAGGAAGGAAGGAAGGAAGGAAGGAAGGAAGGAAGGAAGGAAGGAAGGAAGGAAGGAAGGAAGGAAGGTAGGAAGGAAGGAAGGAAGGAAGGAAGGAAGGAAGGAAGGAAGGAAGGAAGGAAGGAAGGAAGGAAGGAAGGAAGGAAGGAAGGAAGGAAGGAAGGAAGGAAGGAAGGAAGGAAGGAAGGAAGGAAGGAAGGAAGAGGAAGGAAGGAAGGAAGGAGGGAGGGAGGGAGGGAGGGAAGGGAGGAAGGGAGGGAGGGAGGGAGGTAGGGAGGGAGGGAGGGCGGGAGGAGGGAGGAAGGGAGGGGAGGAAGGGAGGAGGGAGGGAAGGGAGGAAGGGAGGAAGGGAGGAGGGGAGGGAGGGAGGGAGGGAGGGAGGGAGGGAGGGAGGGAGGGAGGGAGGGAGGGAGGGAGGAGGGAGGGAGGGAGGGAGGGAGGGAGGGGTAGGGAGGGAGGGAGAAAAGCCTTCATAAAGTCTTGGAAGGTGTTGTATCACTACTGTGTAGATAGCTTTATATTTGATTCTTCCTTCCCTAGAACCTTCCCCGACTGCTGAAATCCTTATCCTGTGGACAGCCTGATGCTGTCAGTGAGATTAGAAATGGGCATGGAAGATCTGCAATGAAACATCTGGTATGAAATAAGCAGCTGTATTGTCATATTCTCTGGCTTATCACTAAGCCGCTTGCACAGGCCTAGCAATTTACCCAATCTGTTTTACTTCCTTGGTTAAACAGGGACAATGAAAAAAATTAAAATGGTCAAAATCTCTCACCCTAACCTGTTTCTCTTTGGAGCCTAAAGCTTCTAAATCTTACAAGCAGAAGAAAGTAGGAATATTCAAGCAAGAAGAATTTAGATGAAGACAGGTATGGGTCAGGTCACTAGAATCAGGTAGTTTTATATGAGGCAGGCAAGACAATGCCATCTAGTGATCAACTGAGAGTTAAAAAAATTCAATATTAATTACTATTGGTATAAAAGCTCAGCTCCAGGTCATTCATATAGCAAGAAAGAGCTTACTAAGTAGAGAAGATAAACACTGACCACAAGTCTATTCACTATTCTGCAGCTGCTCACTCACTCGCTTTTTCTCTTTTCTTTCTGTTTGATTAAAATTTTATTGCAGATCTGAAAGAAGAATTCCTTACAAATATTATCTCTTTTTTTTTTTTTTTTTTCTTATTAAATATATATGTATATCGCTAAAGTACAAATTTTCCAGTGAGTTGAATTTAAGAATGTTCAGGATAGTTTTGATCAAGAAGATAGCACTAATTTCTACAGCTGAATTGTTTTCTGAAAATATCTAAGTCAGAAGTATAGTATTTCTGCTTTTGAAAAAAAAAGAAAAACAAAAAGGAATGGAAGTGGTAGAAGAATCACTGGTAAAAAGTGGAGTAACTGGTTTGAAAATATGTTCAAAAATATGTTTGAAAATATGCTCAAAAGCATACCATCTTCAGGGTGACTCCATCGACATTTCAGTGTAGACTACTGTTTAAATATCATGTGTTTAAAGAAGTTCATGCATGAAAAGTCTCACTTTCATAAAATGACAGCATTTTACCTAACTTGTGAGACTTTATCAGCTACTGAGACACACCAAACTGGGCAGCATTAGTAGCAGATAGGAGAATTCATCAGTATTCAGGAATGATATTTAACTGTAGTTATTCAGTGAAGTCTAACTATACATATTCTACAGTGTTTATTTGTACAGTTTTGAAAGATATTAAAAAGTAGTGCTTGAATGCTTAGAAATGTTAAAAGCCTTTCATTTAAGCTTCACTTTTTTTTTCTCCCCAAAATTAGAGATATACAAAAGGAGAAAGGAAGAAATGAATGTTGGAATTGTCAGTTAAGTCTTAACAGACATTTATGTGCAGTTATATTATTTTATGATTTATGCATGGCATCACAGTTCTGATGCATGTACATTAGCTGCGCAAGAACTGATGTGCAAAGAATATTTTGTATGTGCTTTTTCTAAAGGAAGAAGCTAAATCTTACACCTTTAATATAGCTTCTTAAAAGACAGACTTTCACATTTTCAAATGTCATTTTCATCACATAGAACAACCTTTCAGAATAAGAAATCACCTTATTTATGCAACTTAAGCTCAAATTTCCAGAGTCAGATGCTTAGGGTCATAAATTCAAATGAATTACATAGTTGTCAGCGGTAAGAGCCAAGTCTCTCAGTCTCCTACAGTCACATTCTATTTACAAATATTCCACTTTTTATACAGTTACAATTAAAAATAAATAAATGCATTAATAGAGAGCATTTGGTAAAGAAAAAGATCCAGTATATTACTTCAAGTTTGTTTTGCATTACTATGCAACTGACTTAGCTCAAGCCTTTCTGAGCAGTGGTCATCTGTTGCATCAAGGACTGTCATCATGAGGGTAATCATCATTAGAGTTAGGGTAGTATATCTAGGGTGAGGTTGGACTTGATGATCTTGAAGGTCTTTTCCAACCTGAGCAATTCCATGATTCTATGACCATCGTGTGAATAGCAAAGTGTAAGTATAGAAGGTGGCAACCAAGAATTCCTTTCAGCAATATGACATTTCATCAGACATCTGTACTCAGCACTGGTTAGGCCTCACCTCGAGTAATAATGTGTTCAGTTGTGGGCCTCTCACTACAAGAAAGACACTGAGGCCCTGGAGCATGTCCAAAGAAGGACAATGGAGCTGGTGAAGGATCTGGAGCATGAGAATCATGAGGAATGGCTGAGGGAACTGGGATTGTTCACTCTGAAGGAGAGGAGACTCAGGGCAAACTTTATCGTTGTCTACAGCTACCTGAAAGAAGGATGTAGTGAGGTGGGTACCAGCCTGTTCTCCCAGGTAACTAGTGATAGGATGGGAAGCAATGGTCTTAAGTTGTGCCAGGGGAGATTCATGCTGGAATTAGAAAAAAATTATGCTCAGAATGGTAATACACTGGAACAGGTTGCCCAGGGAAGTGGTGGATTTGCCTTTTCTGAATGTGTTCAAGAAACATGAAGATGTGATACTTTGGGACATGATTCACTGGGCATGGTAGTGATGGGTTGATTGATGGACTACAGTATCTTACTGTTCTTTTCCAACCTTAATGACTCTTTGATTCTATGACTCTATATTTCTATAGTTCTATCTTTAGTACATGTTTTCAAATATGTAGTTTACAGAATAATAGAATCTCAGATTCATAGAATCATCTAAGTTGGTTAAAAACTCTCAAGATCACTTTGTTCAACTACCAACTTTACTGAATCTCTTCATTAAACCACTTCCCTTGGTGCCACATCCAAACCCCTCTTAAATACTTCCAGGGATAGGAACTGAATCATTTCCATGAACAGCTCAATCCAATATCTGCAAGTAAATGTTTCCTAATGTCTAATCCAAATCATCCTTGGTGCAACTTGAGACTGTTTCCTTGCATCTTATCATTTGTCTCCAGAAAAAAAAAGCCTGGCACTTTTCTCACTACAACATCCTGTCAGACAGTTGGAATACAATTAAGTTTCCTATTTTCCAGGCTAAGTAACCCCAACTTCCTCAGTTGCTTTTTATATGTCATGCTCTTTAATTTCTTAACAAGTTTCATTACTATTTTCTGCATATGCTTGAGCAACTCAATATCCTTCCTTGTAGTGATGTTTCTAAAACAAACAAGTAGTAAAGTTTCTAAAACAAACAAACAAATACAAGATTCAAGTTGTGGTCTCACCAGTATCACGTACAAAGGGACAATCATTTCCACAATCCTGCTGGTCACATTCTTCCTGATGCAGACACGAAGATATTGGCCTACTTGGCCACATGAGCACACCGCTGACTAGTGTTCTGCTGGCTGTCAATCAGCATTCCCAAGTCCTTTTCTTCTAGGCAACTTGGCAACCACTCTTCATCAAACCTATAGTAGTGCATATATTTCTTGAAACTCACATAAAGCACCCAGCATTTAAATTTGTTGAATGGATTGCAACTGAACTTGGCCCATCAATCCAGCCTACCTAGTTCCTTCTGTAAAGCCTTCCTCCCCTCAAGCAGATCCTTGTACCTAACTTGGTACTAAAGTTTAACAAATACAATAATTTGTCTAGAATACAATAATTTCTCCCATCTTAGATCCTCATGCATGCAGATGGCTAATAGGAGTTAACTGATATTTTACACAGTTTATGTATTAGGTTTAACATTAAGGTATTGATAGGAAGGAGGAAGCTGCAGAAGTGGTCTCCCTGAGCTGAGCCCAGCACTGCTCTATGTCAGAGAAGAACAGCTTCAACTGCTCCAACAGGGCCCCACTGCTGCCAGAGCTGAGCCATGGGCAATGTGGTGTGCACACTGGGACAGCGGATGGAAGAGAGGGAAACTGCCACCCAATAGCAGCCAGGAGAGAGAGGTGAGATGCAGAAGAGTGGTGGCCCTGTGGGCATCCAGTGCAGCGTAGGAGGAAGGTAGGAGGTGCTCCAGGCACAAAGCAGTACCTCCCTACAGTCCAGGAGAGGCTCATGGAGGAGCTGACCATCTCCCTGCAGCCCATGGGGGTGCCCCTAATTAGTGGCTTCCCACTCAGACCACACTATATGTAACGATTTGCCCATATATGGTAGCTGAACTTATGGATTTAGTACAGCAGTTAGACAAAAGCCAAGAGAAAGTGTGCCAGTGTGGCTGCCCCAGTCATGTAACATGGGGGCAGAAAGTGTAGTAAATGAATTGGTAATTTCAAAACTGGCATCCATTATCACTCACCATGCCCTCAGGAAAAGACTATATGCCACTTAATAGTACAACGTAAAGAAGAAAATCATTAATTGATTAAATAGTTAATGGCTGCATACCATGTAGCACAGTCGAAAAAGACTGACATACTGTTAAATACAGGCTAATGATCCTCTAGTTTCTTAAAAAACAGACATTAGCATTTTAAAACGTCATTTTCATCCCATAGAACAACTCTTCAGACTTAAGACATTATCTTATTTATGCTACCTTAAGCTCAAATTTCCAGAGTCAGATGCTTAGGGTCATAAATTCAAATGAATTACATAGGAATGAGGAAATAACAATTCATTGGTCCTGGAAGAATGTACAACAGATTATGATACAGCTAGCAGATACTGGGGCAGAATCATCGATCATAAATGATGACTCAAATAAATTCCTGGGTGCTAAGGCAGTGATAGTGGGTTTGGGAGGCAGATGATCCCCTGTAACCCAAACGTGTTTGAAATTGGAGGTTGGGCATCCAGGAGTACAAGCTGTCTATCACTTTGATTCCGGAGTGCATACTGGGGATAGACATCCTGTAGAGTCTGACTCTCCAGACCAATGTGGGAGAGTACAGACTAAGGGAAAGATATATTAGCATCTGGGCAGTGCAGTCAATTTTAAGGGGCCATGAAAAAATCGAGCCTGTTTTCCACAAGCATGACAGATGACAAATACAAAGTAGTACAGACTCCTCAGTGGGCAAGATGAAATTATCAAGACTTTGCAGGAGCTTAAGAGTGTATGGATTATTAAGCCTGCTCACAGCCCGTACAACTCCCATGTATGGCCAGTCAGGAAGTCAGATGGTACATGGTGAATGACAGTAAACTACAGAGAACTGAATCAAGTCATGCCACCAATCCATGCAGCCGTATCCAATATCACCTCCCTTGTAGATACATTAAGTAGAGAAATAGAAACATATCACTGCATTCTGGATCTAGTGAAGACATTTTTCAGCTAAGGAATCTCAGTTTGCATTCAAGTACAAGGGCAGGCTGTGGACTTTTCTAGTCCTACCTCAAGGACATGTGCTACTTTTTGTCATAATCTGTTGACGCGTCTTGGCAAATTGGAACAAACCATCTACTGTCAAAATGTACCACTACATCTATGATCTGATCTCAATGTCTGACTTAATTAATGCATTAGAGAAGGCAGTACCATCACTAACTACTTATTTACAGGAAGAAAGGATAGGCTATAAACCCACAGAAAGTACAAAGACCACAGCTTCAGTTAAATTCCTGGGTGTTATCTGGTCAGGTAAGACTAAGGTCTTACTCAGAGTAATCACAGATAAGGTCCAAGCATTCCCAGTTCCCATGACACCAAAGAAGTTGCAAGAGTTCTTGAGTATATTAAAATACTGGCAATCCTGTCAAACAATGGTCACTTGCCCAGAGAAGAGTCCTATGCAGGAGGGGAAGTATCCTATTCCAGAAGATGTTTGGTACACGGATGGATCCAGTAAAAGGGACTCAAGTAAGTGGCGAGCTGCTGCACACCATCCCCTGACTGAAATGATATGATTCCGAGAGGGGGATAGATGAAGTAGCCAGTGGGATGAACTACAAGCTGTATGGATGGCTATAACTCAACAGCTGGGCAATGAACATCTGCATAGTTGGGCAATCTACCAAGGGCTCATGCTCTGGATAGCACAATGGGCCTTCAGGATTGGACAATCCACACCCAACCTATCTGAGGCAAAGGTGTGGGTTGATATATGGAATATGGTTAGGCTGCTCATACAGGAATGTATGAGCATACCATGATCAATGGTTGATCTCTGAACATCAACCATTACAGTCTCCAGGCAATTATGAAGCTGACACACTGGCTTGACTTAAATGACTACAAAATACATCAGCAGAAGACATCACTCACTGGCTGCATAGGAAACTACAACATGCAGGACAGAAAAACATGTGGGGAGCAACTAAGGCACAGGGGCTGCTCATACAGTTACTGGATATTGTTCAGGCATGTCAGGACTGTGATACTTGTTCACAAATGCGACCAAGACCTCTGTCGGAAATAATTCCAACTTACTAGAGGACACAGTCCTTCAGAGCAATGGCAGAAGAATTATACAGGTCCCCTTCCTTGATCTGAGGGGCTAAATATGCCCTAACCTGTGTTGATACAGCAAGTGGGTTGATGCAAGCATATTCTGTACCAAAGACAAACCAAGCCTATACCATTAAAGCACTAAGTCAGTATTCTCATACAGGATTTCTGAAGTTATCAAGAATGACCAAGGTACACATTTCACAGGTGCAACTGTGCAGAATTGGACCAAAGAGAACATAAAATAGAGGTTTCACCTGCCCTATAATCCAAGGGGAGCAGGTATAATAAAAAGACATAATGGGATCCTGAAGGCTGCTGTAAAGACAAAATCAGTCTTTGCAAGGGTGGATCCAGAAGCTTTATGAAACCCTGTGGGACTTGAGTGAGAGACCAAGGGATGGCAGACCCAGTGCTTTAAGAATGTCGGAGACAACTTGGGCCTCCTCACTCAGGATACAAATTACAGGAAGGATACCTTGCTCAAGCCACAGGTTGGCACCATGAATAATCTGCTCCCTGCCCCTGAAGACCCAGAGCCTGGGAAACACAAGGTAAAATGGCCTTGGAAGGTGCAAGAAGGACCAAAATGGTGTGGTCTCTTTGCACTTTGGAGGAGATTGTTGGAGGCTGGGATATGAGCAAACCCTCCAGTAGTTGGTGCATGGCCAGATGAGGTAGTAGCTGACACCCTGACTTTCACAACAAAGGGGACATTAATCATGGCCATGTGGAAAACTAGAACCCCCTCTTTGGTACCTGATATAGTGATCTAGCCACAGATATCAGGGCAAAAGATGTGGTATCGAAGACCAGGACATGCCTCAGTACAGGTGGAGGGTTGACTCAAGACCAAAAAAAGGTCCATAACCTGCTGTAAAGAGTAGACCTATCTCTCTGCATACCTATTAAACATCTTTATTATTAAGTTCACTGGACAAAGTGGCGGAGCAACACCACTCCAGTTTGCTCTAAGTGTCCAAGAGGAAACATTGTGACATCCACTGGTGGATTTTTGAACATTTGGGAACCTATGAACTTGATCCTGAACTGCTATTGCTCCTTAAAGCTATAGATTCAGAAGGAACATCAGGTACTAGGAATGAAGGGGGAAGGGGACAAAATAAGGGCTACTGGGATTGAACAGGTCATTCGAGGGCTTATACCAAACTCCATGGGCAATGACGGCAGAGTGCATAGGGAAGGACTAGGGCAGGGGGATGCTGGGGATGCTGCTGTTCTAGGGGATCCTAGATCCCTTATAAAGGTGGCAAGACGGATAGCCCGGCTGAAATGCCTTTGTACCAACGCATGCAGCCTGAGTAACAAGCAGGAGGAACTGAAAACTGTGATGCACTCGGGAAGTTATGACCTTGTTGCTATCACAGAAACATGGTGGGATGACTCCCACAATTGGGATACTGCCGTCGACGGCTATAGACTCTTTAGGAGAGATAGGCGAGGTAGGAGGGGTGGGGGAGTTGCTCTCTATGTCAGAGATTGGATAAACTGTGAGGAGCTCCCTACGAGAAACAGTCAGGAACAGGTTGAGAGCCTGTGGGTTAGGATTAGAGATGGGACTAATATAGGTCAGCTGGTGTTAGGGGTATACTACAGACCACCTGATCAAGGGGAGGCTGTTGACGAGGCTTTCTTGCTCCAGATGCGTGAGATGTCTGGCTCACGGGCTCTTGTCCTGGTGGGGGACTTCAACCATCCGGACATCTGCTGGGAAAACCACACGGCGAGCTGCAAGAGCTCCAGAAGGCTCTTGGAATCCATTGATGATAGCTTTCTGGTTCAGGTATTGGACAGATCGACCAGAGGTGAAGCGTTGCTAGACCTGCTGCTCACCAACGCCGAGGAGATCATCAAAGGCATCAAGGTTGGAGGCTGCCTGGGCTCCAGCGACCACGCCCTGGTTGAGTTTGTGATCTCAAGCAATGTGGGCCTGGCAAAGAGCAGGATCAGGACACTGAACTTTAGAAAAGCAGACTTCAAGCTACTCAATGGATTGCTGGCCAAGATCCCCTGGCATGCTGCCCTCAAAGACAAGGATGTTGAGGAGAGCTGGCGGCTCTTCAAAGATGTCCTCCTGGAAGCACAAGAGGTCTCCATTCCTCTGAATAAGAAAGTGGGCAGGCGAGGTAGGAAACCGGCATGGCTCAGCAAGGACCTGCTGAGAGAACTGAGGGCGAAGAAAGGGGTGTACAAGCTCTGGAAACAAGGCTGTGTCACCTGGGAAGAGTACAGGAATGCCGTCCGGACTTGCAGACGTGGGATCAGGGAAGCCAAGGCGCAGGCAGAACTGAACTTGGCAAGGGACGTGAAAAACAATAAGAAAACCTTCTACAGGTACATTGGCCAGAAGAGACAGGCCAAAACGGGCGTACCTACTTTGGTAAATTTAAAAGGAGAACTGGCTTCAACAGATGAAGAGAAAGCTGAGGTGCTGAATGAGTTCTTCACCTCGGTCTTCACTGGTGGCCAGGATTCAAGTCTTTTTCACGTCCCTGAACCCTGCATCCCCAAACCTCTATGTGGGGACCAAGGAGGTAAATCCCTCCCCACTGTAAGGGCAGAGCAAGTCCGAGAGTGCCTCCTTAGACTGAATGAATACAAGTCTATGGGGCCGGATGGCGTGCATCCCAGGGTCCTGCAGGAGCTGGCTGAGGTGGTTGCCGAGCCGCTCTTCATCATATTTGAGAAGTCGTGGCTATCAGGTGAGGTCCCGGATGACTGGAGGAAGGGTCACATCACTCCCATATAAAAAAGGGTAGCAGGGAGGACCCAGGGAACTACAGGCCGGTGAGTCTCACCTCCGTGCCTGGGAAGATCATGGAACAGATCCTCCTGGACAACATGCTCGGTCACATAAAGAATGAGCATGTGATCCGAGATAGCCAGCACGGCTTCACCAAAGGAAGGTCATGCCTAACTAATCTTGTGGCCTTCTATGATGGAGTGACGGCATTGGTGGACGAAGGGAAGGCGACCGATGTCATTTACCTGGACCTGAGCAAGGCCTTTGACATGGTCCCCCACCACATCCTCATCTCCAAATTGGAGGGAAGTGGATTTGATGGGTGGACGACCCGATGGATAAGCAATTGGTTGAAAGGCCGCAGACAGAGGGTGGTGGTCAATGGCTCTATGTCCAGGTGGAGGCCGGTAACAAGTGGTGTCCCCCAAGGGTCTGTCTTGGGACTGGTGCTCTTTAACATCTTTATTAATGACATCGATGAGGGAATTGAGTGCACCCTCAGCAAGTTTGCTGACGACACCAAGCTGAGTGGTGCGGTTGATACGGTGGAAGGAAGGGATGCTATTCAGAGGGACCTCGACAGGCTGGAAGGCTGGGCTCAGGTGAACCTAATGAGGTTCAACACGGCAAAGTGCAGGGTTTTGCATTTGGGCCGGAAGAACCCCAGGCACCTGTACAGGCTGGGAGGAGTGGTCCTTGAGAGCAGCTCGGCAGAGAAGGACCTGGGGGTCCTGATGGACGAGAGACTGAACATGAGCCAGCAGTGCGTTCTGGCAGCTCGAAAGGCAAATGGGATCCTGGGCTCCATCAGGAGAGGGGTGGTCAGCAGGGACAGGGAGGTGATTGTCCCTCTCTACTCGGCTCTTGTGAGGCCCCATCTGGAGTACTGTGTCCAGGTGTGGAGCCCTCAGTACAAGAAAGACAGAGATTTTGGAAAGGGTCCAGAGGAGGGCGACTAAGATGATCAGGGGGCTGGAGCACCTCCCCTATCAGGACAGGCTGAGGGAGTTGGGCTTGTTCAGCCTGGAGAAGAGAAGGCTGCGGGGTGACCTCATTGCAGCCTATCAATACCTGAAGGGAACCTACACCCAGGAGGGGAGTAAACTCTTCAAAAGGGCTGACAACAGCAGGACTAGGGGAAATGGTTTTAAGTTGAAGGAGGGAAGATTTAGGTTGGATGTTAGGGGGAAGTTCTTTACTAGGAGAGTGGTTAGGCCCTGGAACGGGCTGCCCAGGGAGGTTGTGGATGCCCCGTCCTTGGACGTGTTTAAGGCCAGGTTGGACAGGGTCCTGGGCAACCTGATCTGAATGTGTATGTTTGGTGGCCCTGCTAGGCAGGGGGGTTGGAACTACATGATCCTTGAGGTCCCTTCCAACCCGGGTGATTCTGTGATTCTGTGATTCTGTACTGGCCCAACAGACCCACAAAAAAGACTGGCGATAATTGTCTTTTGTGCTTTAACATTATACATCGTGGTGGGTGTGTCTGTCATGATGTACACTTTGTTTTGATCCATTGAAACAGCAGGAGCTCAACCCTACCTAACATTGGTTCGTTCTGTGAAGGGGTGGAGTGCAATGGAATTTCCAGGTAACAGCCTGAACCAGATCTACCCTTCCTGTCTCACTCTCTGTGGTGCTTCTGGCTGTGATTTCAGGAGCACGTGAGCACTCAGAGCCTATGTGATTTGCCCCCGCACCTTCCAATGTGACATAATTTGAACCAGAGAAGGTTGCATTCCTGAGTTTGCTCTTTTTCTGAACTGCTACTGTGACATGTGGGTTAATTCCTCTTTCCTTGTTTTCATGTTCTTTAGTGACTGTATTTTGAATACAGGCTCTATCATTGCCTTTGTTTGCTCTACAGGAAATGTATGTCTGCAGGTAATGTACCTCTGTCAGCTGGGCACTGAGAACTGAACACAGGCTGAAGACACCATCTTCAAGGTGAACAGAGAAAGAGAGGACAAGAGATGTCTTGAGAAGGTGAAAGCTAGCCCAAAAGCCCTGGGATCTTGAGGCAGATCCCAGGACAGTGGGAACTGGCAGCTCCAAACATGGTAATGGAGTGCAACTGGAAGCTAACTGCTGAACAAGAGCAGCACCCTGGTGACACAAGACATATATGGGGCTTTAGGTGGAAAGTCTTCATGGGCAGCATGATGAGATGGCATGGAGAGCACCAGTAGGAGGGGCCTGGTGCTGGGGAGAGCTGGCCAGCTGGCCCTGAGAACCTGCAGTCTGAGCACTGCAGTTCCTGACAACTGGGGGTATCTCCATGCAGAGCTGATGCCTGGGAAAGCCAAGGCCCACATGGCCTCAGCTGCTCAGAGGGGAGAAGTAGAGGACAATGTGGTCAAGCTCAGCTTTGCTACCCGTGGCCAGGAGCTGACCTCACATGAGGCCCAGGCCTGATGGCACTATGAGTGCTGTGGAGCCAGTATGGGTGCCTCAGTCCCTCTCCTTCTCCTCCCTGTAAGCCACTTCACACAATGACAGTCAGAGCCCAGAATTGACCCTTCATGTACAATATAATTAACTTCAAAAAGTCATTTTACTGAGAAGATCAAAACAGTCCATTTTAAATTGTATGTTACACAGTGCAGCAGCCTGCATTTCACAAGGGAGAAAAAGCACTAAACATGTTTGTGTAACACAGTTTTGATCAATATTTACTACCCCATTTTAAAATAGATGAAAATCTAGCCTATTTCATATTCTTTTGGTAATATTTATTATATTTTCCATCAAGCAGATGAAGCAGGAAGCCAGCATAATTGAGAAAGGATATGATGGTTAAACTAGGGATTAGATTAGACTAGGGATTAGAAGGAAATGTACAGGCAATGGAAACGGATGAATGACCTGGAAAGAATACAGAGGCACTGGATGTGCAGAGATGATCTTAGGGAAGGTAAGGCCTAGATGGAACTCAGTGAAGGATGTGAAAAATGACAAGGGATTCTACAGATACGTTGGTCAGAATACCAATGTGAACATACTCCCTCTGATAAATAAGAAAGAAAAAAGGTCAACAGCAGACTTGGAGAAGGTGAAGGTGTTCAGTAAGTTCTTTGCCTCGCTCTTCACTGGCAGTCAGGCTTCCTGCACCTCTCATGTCCCTGAACCTGTAAGTGGAGGGTGAGGCAGCAAAATCCCTCCCGCTATAGGAGAAGAGCACGCCTGAGACCACCTGATGTATACAAGTCTTTGAGGTCAGATGACATCCATCATAGGGTCCTGAGAAAATGGCTAATGTGGTTGCCATGCCACTCTCCAACACATTTGAAAAGTTATGGCTTTCAGGTTTTTTGACAGGGTCCCACATCACATTTTTAGAACTAAACTGGAGTGATGTGGCTTTGAATGCTGTACTGTTGAAGAATAAGGAATTGGTTGGATGGTTGCTGACAGCGGATTGTGGTTGAGTGGCTCCATATCCAGCTGGAGGTTGTTGATGAGTGCCCCACAAGGGTATTGGGACCAGTGGTCTTCTACATCTTTATCAATGACATAGACAGAAGGATGGAATGTTTCCTCAGCAAATTTGCTGTTGACACCAAGCTGAGTTGCTCAATTGACAAAATAGAAGAAAGAGTTGCCTGTCACAAAGACTTGAACAAGCTTAAAAAAGTGGGCCCACTTGAACTTAAAGAAGTTCAACTAGGCCAAAGGTAAAGAGTTGCACTTCAATCCAGGCAATCCCAGATATGAGTACAGACTGAGAGAAGAACTCTGGAGTACTGCATCCAGGCCAGGGGTGGCCAGTATACAAAAGGGATGTGGAGATGTTGAGTAACTCCAGAGGAAAACCACAGAGATGATCAATGGACTGGAGAACCTCTCTTATGAAGAAAGGTTGAGGGAACTGAGCTTGTTCAATCAGGAGAAGGCTTCGGGAAGACCTCATTGCAGTCTTCCAGTACTTGAAGGGAGCCTACAAGCAGTAGTCAGACTGACATTTTACACAGTCTGATATTGACAGGGCAAAGATGAAAGACTTTAAACTAAAAGAGGTGGGATTTAGATTAGCTATTGGGAGGAATATTTTTTTTCACAGATGTTGGTTAGATACTGGAACAGGTTGTCCAGAGAAGTTTTCGATGTCCCATCCCTAGAGGCATTCAAGGCCAGACTGGATAGCAACCTGGCCTAGTGGGTTGCAACCCTTCTCACATCAGAAGGCTGGAAGTAGATGGTTTTCATGGTCTTTCCATCCCATTCTATGATTCTATGATATGTTCATTGAGATACAAATAGTTTTCGGAAGCACCTTATAACAATGAAAGTAAAAGGAATTTCACTTTAAAATTCAAGTATTTTATCTTGATTTTCTTTTTTAACTTTTCTTTTTAAGTCAACTATCTCATCATGCTGAGTTCAAGAAAATTCTATATGACAGTTATGATGGAAGGGGTGGCATTAATTTAGTAGATTTTTTTTTCTTAGACTTCAAACCTTGCCCAGAAGCACTAGGATGGGCTGCACAGCCACATCTACTTACCCATTCTATTATTTGCAACATTTTGATTCTGTGTGTCTATTCCATCTTGCCAGTCTCTAACAATAGCTTGCAGCAATTAAGATGAATTAATTCTTTCTTTGTTACAAATTCAATTAACTCTAATTTCCAGGAGAAAAAGATAAAGATTTATATCGCTTATGTGGGAGATAAAAACTGCACAATAAAATTTAATTGTTCCCTTCTGAAGTGTAAGGGTAATATGTGTGTCTAAAATTGTAGCAGAAAGTTCCCTGAACTTAATAGACAAAAAAAAAAAAAAAAAAAGAAAATCTCAAGTAGTTGTTCTTCTGTAGTTAATTTAGCTGTAATTCTTTCTCACTTTGAATGATTCAGACTCAGTTACTACATCACACCCAGGAACACACATAACACATTTGGCCATGAATATTTTCATTTCTCCTTGACCTGTATCTAGTTTCCCTGATATTCTGTCCATAAATTGGTAGGTGCACAGTTATCATATGCACAATTTTAAGCATCTAAGTAATTGTCTTGATTATTGAATCCAGGATACCTGTGACTCTCCAAAAAACTGTATTGTGAGCAAGGCACTGAATAACAATGAGATGGTAAGGGCAGAGCTCACCTTTGATACATTTCTCCTACGTGACTCTTAGTGAATTACTTACAGTATGCTTTACATTTGTCCTTAAAACACCGTGACTTTTGCCACAGAGATATTCTGAAAACGCAGTCTTTGAAGTTTTTGAGGCATTGAAATACTGATTTAATAGTTTCCACACAGAAACTACTAATAAAACTGAACATGGATAACTGAAATAGACCTAACGTCATTGAGAAAAGGTGGTAAGAAAACCTCCTCTTCAGTACTTCTCAAATGTTTGAAGAACGCTTGAAAGAAATTAGTTAGGAAATTAGCCTGGTCTCCAGTGAAAAGGTTTTTATGTATAAAAATGATGCAGTGAACTAAATGGTCCTTCTTAGAACTGCCTTTGGAAAAGAATGGCCATGTATTGTGAACTGCTATTAAAATATGCTACTGGCTCAGCAATGCAGGTTTACTTTGATAAAAAATACCTTACTGGGATGGTATTGAATAATACCAGTGATCAGAAGTGGCAAAGAATTAAACACTGTGAGCAGATAATTTTCCCTTTTCCATCAATATATGAAGACAAGTACATACAGATCTACACATGCAAGCACATACATATGTGCATGTGTACACATGTGAATATGTACGTTTAGCTAATCACCCACCAGTTATTTTTTTCCTATTCAGAATGATTTTCAAATAAAATTGGATATTTTAATTCTTGCATGTTTATGAATGTTCTCAATTGCACACCAATTCCTAAATTTCTGCTTTCCGTGTAAAATGTGTTGAGATTTGCACAAGGAAGAACAAATGAAAGAGTTGGTCCATATACACACATGCATACATGACTGCAAGCTTTCATTTCGATGAGTGATGTTTGATAACCAACTCCTCATTCTTTTTTATTTATTTTTTCAGAAATTCTTCTCAAACAGATCCTAAATGCAGATACTTCCTTTTCATTTTGCCTCTGAAAACGGAATTTTGTTATTGTCAGTTCAGTGCAAGGACATAAGAAATGCTAATTTTATATATATATATATGTATATATGTATGTATATATGTATAATGTAATTCCATATAAAAAATAATAATCCTCTCTATATTTTTGGACATTAAAGCTAGTAAACTGTGGGTACCAATGCTAATAAGAAGGCATAATTTGTATCAGTCATGTTAACATGTTTTTATGCTAAAAATATATAAAAATAAATAAGAAGGTAAAATGATTTTTAATATATAATTTCCAGGTTTTATTTTGTGCAGCAAATACTTAAAATATGCTCAATTTATTGTAAGTATTTGCATAATGTTTTGGTCCCTGGTCTCTTGAAATTTGAGCCTTTTCTTGTCGTACATATCACAGCTGAATTTAACTTTCAACACCTAAGCACAAAAGGTTCCTTGGAGAAGGGGCTGTTTCTGGAGTGGGAGGGGCCTAGGCAGAGGCTGGAGGAGATGTGGCAGCCACAGGGGTCTCTGATGAGGAAGAATCTGCAAGTCCAATTCCTGACACTTGAGTCCTGGACCAGCCTGAGCATCAGTTTGTGCCTACACCTCTGAGATTACAAGCAAGAGGGTAATTGCTCCACTATCAGCATCAAAGATCTGGTTAAAGTAATTTATCAAATTATTGAGGAGGTAAGAAAGAAAGGAACTCTGCAGTAGGGATGGTACTGGACTGGGTAGCCAGATAAGTGGTGTAAAATTATAGACAGGCTTCTGATAACTGGAAAGTAAAACAGGGAAATTAAGGTTATATTGCTTTATTATTATCCATTTCCAAGCATAGTATTTTAGTTTATTTTTTTCTGAATAACAATCACAGAATCATAGATGTTAGAAGTGACCTCTGCCGATCAGCTAGTCCAACCCAACTGCTCAGTAAGCTACACAAGAAAGTGTCCAGGTAGATTTTGAGTATCACCAGAGAGGAAGAGTCCACAACCCTCTGGGCAGCTTGTTCCCAATTTTCAGAGTAAAGAAGATTTTCACATGTTCAGATGAAACTGCCTGTGTTCCAGATTATGCTCATTGCTCCTTGTCCTATTGCTGGCCACCACTAAGAAAAGTCTGACCACATCCTCTGCACAACCACCCCTTAGTTGTAAAAGTGTTGATATGTTCCCCTCTCAGCCATCTCTTCTGCAGGCCAAATATTCCCAAGTTACTCAGCTTTTCCTCATAAGAGAGATGTTCCAGCTCCCTGATAATCTCCGCGGGACTCACTCAAGAAGTTCCCTGTCTTTTTTGAGCCAGAGTGCCCCGAATGGAACACAGAACTTCAGATGTGGCTTCACCAGGCCAGATTAGAGACTTGCTGGTCATGCTCTTTTTTAATGCATCCCAGTGTACCACTGACCACCTTGGCCAAAAGGGCACATTGCTGGCTCATGGCCAACCTGTCATCCACCAGGACTCCTCTGCAAAACTCTTCTCCAGGAAGTCATCTATCCTGATGCACTTGATTATTCCTCCACAGGTGAAAAGCCCTACATTTACCCCTATTGAACCTCATTAGATTCCTCTTCTCCCAAGGCTCCAACCTGTCCTTGTCTCGCTATGTGACAGCAGAGCCTTGTAGTGTGTCAGCCACTCTATCTAGCTTTGTATCATCAGCAGACTTCTGAGGTTGCATTTTATCCCTACATCCTGATCACTGATGAAGATGCTGAACAAAACCAGACTCAGCTCTGACCTCTGGAGAACACTGCTAGCTGCAGTCTCCACCTAGACTTTTTACCACTGATCACAGTCTTCTGAGCTCTTCCAGTCACCAGTTCTCAATTCACCCCACTCTCCACTTGTCTATTCCACACTTTCTAAGCTTACCTTACAGGGCTGTTTCTGGAAACAGTCAAAAGCCTTGCTGAAGTCAAGGTACACAAAGTTCACTCTTCTTCCCTTTTCTATCCAGATAGTCCATAACATCATAACATCATAACATCATAACTACCAGCTTGGTCAAGCATGATTTCCCAATTGTGAATACACGTTGACTACTCCTGGTAATCTTTTCTTCCACTTGCTTTGACATGACATCCAAAATAGGCTGTTCCATCACCTTCCCAGAGATCTGTCTTCCCAGTCAGTGAAGCCAGCTGGCCTATAGTTTCCTAGCTCCTCCTCCTTGGCCTTTTTGAAGACTGGAGTGACAGTGCATTTACACCATTCCTCAGGCACCAGTTCCATACTCCATTACCATTCAAAGATGATAGAGAATGCATTGGCAGTTATCTGCTAGCTTCCTCTGCAGTTGTGAGTACATCCCACTGGGGCCAATGGATTTGTGTATTGACTAGGTGATCTCTAACCAGATCCTCCTCAAACAAGGAGAAATCTTTATTTCTTCAGACTTTCTTACCTCCATGTTCAGGGATTCCTGAGAGGCAGTATTAGCAATGAAGGCTGAAGCAAAGAAGGCATTCAGTAACTTCTCCTTCTCAGTGTCCTCCCTTTTCAGATCATCCACCTCATCTCATTCAGTAGTGAACCCACATTATTCATCATCTTCCTTTTGCTATTGAAAGAAGACCTTCTTGCTGTCCTTGACCTCCATCACCAGATTCAATTCCAACTGAGCCTCAGACTTCCTTGTTGCATCCCTGCATGCTCTAATAATGTTCCTATATTCCTCTCAAACTGTCCCAGTATTTTTCCATATTCTGTAAAAGTTCCGCCTTCCATTTGAGTTTTTCCATGAGCTCCTTGCTCATCCATGCAGGTCCCTTGCTATCTTTGTTTTATCTGTTATTCACAGGGGTGCACCAATTTTGGGCTTGGAGATGGTGGTGCTTGAAATGTCAGCAAGCTCTCTTAAGCCCCCTTATATTCCAGTGTTCTAATCACAGAATGATAGAATCATAGAATCATGTAAACACAGAATGGGTTGGGTTGGAATGAACCTCAATTATCAGTTTCCAAAACGTCTGGCACTGGCAAAATTGCTAGCTGCTACATCAAGTAGTACATCAGACTGCTCAGGGCCTTAAACACCTTCAGGAACAGGGCATCCACGGCCTTTCTGGGCAAGACCTCACCATTCTCATAATGAAAAACTTCCCCCCTACATCTTTAACCCATAAGGTATCTCCAAGTGCATCCTTGTAGAGGTCAAAATTGGCTCTTCTGAAGTCTGATGTTGAAATCCTACATAATGTCTTATTTCTTACATGTGAAATCCTAAATTGCACCATGTAATGTTCACTGCAACCAAGGTTGTCAACCATCACAACAACACGACTCTTCTTTTTGACTTCTCCACCAACTGATTCAGAAGGTAATCATCAGATGTCTGCTGGAAACTCCTGGACTGCGTGTATGTGACTGTGTTGCTTTTTCAGCAAGTATGAGGGTGAAAGAAGTACCCTACAAAAACCAGTGTCTGTGATTGTGAAGCTACTTTCAGCTGTATCTAGAAGACCTCATCAACATCCTTCTCCTGTAGTAAACATCCACAACAGTGTTACACATATTAGCCTGGCCCTTCTTAACCATAAACTCTCGACTTATTCATCATTCATCTTGATACATTCCAGTTGATCTCATATATAGAGCAGTTCCATCACCTCACCTTGCTGACTTTTCTTTCCTTCAAGGTACGTAGCCATCTGTGGCAGCATTCCAGTCAGGTGAACTGCCTCAACATGTCTCAGTAACCCCAATGAGGTCATGGCTCTGGGACTGCACATAGATCTCTGTTTTTACCTGTTTATTCCCCTTGCCGCATGTGCTGGTATATAGGAACTTCAAAAAAGAAATGGGAGCAGAAGATGCAAGTTTTCCTAGAGAGGTGCAAAAAAGATCCTCCATAGCTATACATGCCCTTGAGATAAGTGGACTTCTGATTCTTGTCTTTGGAAACAGTCAAGGAACATTTGTTACCGTTTTGGTTTCCCTGGCTTACTCCCCAGTCAATTGCAACTGTGTAAGTATTACCAATTTGGACCCCACTCTTCAAGTCCTTCAGTTGAAAGTCCATCTCACTATGCTGGCCTGCTGCTGCTGAAGATTTCCCTGCTTCTTCCGGACAGATGGATCCCATCCATCCTAACAGGTTACAACCTCAATAGGATGTCCCACTGTCATAACAAAATTTACAAGTTGAAGACTGTATGTGGACAACAGATAGAAACAGAATAAAGGCAATCATTTTCTTATTACTGCTTTAGGCAACTTAACTGGCTGTAGGTTAGCAGGAATATAAATCATGGTCTTATAATGTTCCTGCAACTTAAAGAAGATATCTCACTGAAAACTTCAGGAGATCACAGAATCACAGAATCACAGAATCACCCGGGTTGGAAGGGACCCCAAGGATCATGTAGTTCCAACCCCCCTGCCTAGAAGGGCCACCAAACATACACATTCAGATCAGGTTGCCCAGGACCCCGTCCAACCTGGCCTTAAACACGTCCAAGGACGGGGCATCCACAACCTCCCTGGGCAGCCCGTTCCAGGGCCTAACCACTCTCCTAGTAAAGAACTTCCCCCTAACATCCAACCTAAATCTTCCCTCCTTCAACTTAAAACCATTTCCCCTAGTCCTGCTGTTGTCAGCCCTTTTGAAGAGTTTACTCCCCTCCTGGGTGTAGGTTCCCTTCAGGTATTGATAGGCTGCAATGAGGTCACCCTGCAGCCTTCTCTTCTCCAGGCTGAACAAGCCCAACTCCCTCAGCCTGTCCTGATAGGGGAGGTGCTCCAGCCCCCTGATCATCTTAGTCGCCCTCCTCTGGACCCTTTCCAAAATCTCTATGTCTTTCTTGTACTGAGATGAAGTCATATATCTTCTTGTAGAATTAATACTGAAATCAATTGAAATCTATTTTGAGATTCTAACATAATATTCTTTATTTAAGTATATTAAGACAGTGATAATGCACCTCAAATAAGCAGCAAAGGATTTATCTGAACTTAGGAAGTCTCTACAGAATATTCTTGGGAGTTTTGCATGCTTGACCATCGTTTGGGATATACTCCAGGAAACTATCATATCTAACAGCAGCCTGGTCTAGTGGTTGGTGACCCCGCCAACAGCAGTAGAATTGAAACTAGTTGATCATTATGGCCCTTAGAAAAAAATCTAAGTAGAAGACGTTTCATACATAGCCTTTTGTTAGAAAATTTCCCTTAGGTATTATAAAAGAGCTCAAAAGAAGAATTTGATTAATCAAAAAATCAGTGACAACAGGAAGTTATGGCCTTGTAAGTATTCCAGCCAACAGCAAATCAATTATGGATTCAAAGCTGTAGTTCCTTCAGTGTTCACAAGCAACAGCATTAACTGTAGTATCAATACTCTCATTCTGATATACTCCAAGATGTATACTATCTATGTGAAAGAATTTGTTCCTATCATACAAGTAAAAATTTTGGGAAACTGCTCCAACTTCATCTAAAACTTGTGTCAGCTTGACAAAAAGAAAAAAAAAAATTGATTTTATCAATTAAGACTTAAAGACTGGTATGTTTAGTGGTTAAAAGCACTAAAATAGTGGGGAGAACAACTTTCTGTTTTCTAATTCATTCTAGCAAAGTGATGCTTTTTCTAATTATTCCAAAATATAAATAAACTTTACAATCAATAAAAATACATCCAACTCATTTTCCTTTGGCCAAGTATCTCTATAACTCATATAAGGTAAAATCACAACTCAGAAATCTCTGATTACTAGTGACTATTTAAATCAAATTGCTCAAAAATTTTCTGTGCTATATCAGACCAATTAAACATTCATCAGTCAGGCAAGTTTACTGTTGTAATCCTCTTCTAGTTGTTTGCAGAATTGAAGAAATTTAGTTATCGTTGGAGTTCAAAAACTCAGAATCATTTTCAGAGACTGAGTGATCTTGAATCTAATTGACTTAACCCTTTAAGTAATGTTTGATTAAATATGACATATACACATACACAAAATCTCTTTATGTACTTCTCTATTAACCTCTAGATAATTCTGAGTGACACTTAGCTTAACAGATTTACAGGTCAATCAAGTATCACTATCTGGATAGAATACAGGCTTGTTTTTAGACGGAAAGCATTTTACTAAATGGCAAAAAATTTGCATAATTAGCTTGACAGAAAATGGAGGTCAAAGACATTTTGTACTTCTTACTGTCACACTCAAAGGGTTGAGTATTCTTCAAATAAAGAGGGAACAATCTTTCTCAGTCTAGCCCTTGATTTAATTGCCTGGTGGACCTTGAATTTTTTGGTTCAAGGAATTATCTAGAATTCATTTAGGCAGTGCAAGAAACTCTAATTTGGAGCTGACCTGGTTGTCACTGGTGTTGGCAAAGATGAGATAACAAAGCCAAATGAGCTGCACAGGTGATACAGTAGTTTTGAAAACCAAGCATGGATGAAATAAAAATGGGTGTGTATAACTTTTTAGAGCTGGGTCAGATTTGTAAGGATACCAAACTTATACTCAACACAAATATAGGGCAGAGTTGCATAAAGAGATGGAAAGCAAGAGTTCTTTACGTTGCACAAGTTTTCAGTGATCACTGGTGTTGGAACCTTGTGACTGACTCCAAGACTTCTTTCACTGACACTGATATACAATTACAATTGATTTCTACAGATTCTAAGTTATTATGCAATAGAAACCATGAGTCAAAATACAACTATTTTGCATTATAATTGTTTTTAATTGAATGAAAAGTAACTTTCAAGTGCATTTTAAAGCACATTTTTGCCTGCAAGGGAACTGAAAATACTACCTTGAGATACATGCACAGTGGACGATAGCTCACAGTTTTTACAAAAACAGTAATAGCACCCTTGTGTAAATATACAAAAAATAAAATTTTTAATTTCATCATTATGTGATATTTTTTCCTGCCTCATTCAGAGCTTGGTGTTTAATGAACACCTATTGCAAAGACTTGTTGTATCATATTTGCTCAGTAAATGGCCCCAGGCATATTTACTGCACATGAATTGTTATATATTAGATTATTGATTTCCTTACAAGATTTCCTATAAAATGAATTGCTAATCTATGTGATTGCAGCTACTATTAATTAGAAAAAAAAAAAAAAAAACAGGAAATATTAATTAATTTATCTTCACAACTCCTGGCATGCTTCCTGTTTTATATGCAGGATACATCTACACTGTTTACCCCAGGAATAATCACTGGCTCAAATACAACATTGCCACACTTCTTTACCTATGAAATCTGAAGCTGGGATGTACATGTATCCCACAGTTCTTTGCCTTGTTAAGTCTTTCTGTAAGGGATTCTTTACTAATCTGTCTGCCCCACTATACAGTATTGCTGAAAGACATTCTGGGATATTCTCAAGAAGCTTTCAGGGATGAGCAGACCTGTCTGTGTCTATACTGGTGCATTTAGATAGCTGTTAGAAGTACATTTGGGTGTAGCCAAATAATAGCCATGAATTTTCTCCACTGGAACAAAAGTACTACATTTAAAATATAAAAAATGACGAGCCACGAATACTTCGATTTTTTGTGACAAGTTTTAGATATCTGTGGTTTCTTTTAACAGTTCATATGATACAGCAGGCCGCCTCATCACTGTAGTGTTGATATCTGTTTCTACTTTGAGCGCTCAGCCTCTCTGCAAATTACAGATTTAGGGTTTCAACAAGGAGCAAACAGAATGGAAAATGAATAGACTGTGGTCACTTGTGAAAAGGCTTAGCTTAAAAGAAATGCCCAATATGATAAAGTGAAAAATGTCTTCAGGACAACATTCCTATGATTCCATAATGGTGTAACTCTCCATATTTCATGCAACTACCATCCCATTGGATGCCTTCCTCCAAAGGAGATGAATCAAAACATTTTGAGGTGAAGTCAATTGCTGCTTTTGTAACACAAACTTCTAGACATAAATATATAATTTGGATCATAGAATCATAGAAACACCAAGGCTGGAGAAGACCTACAAGTTCATTCAGTTCACCTATCACCAACAATTCTCACTAAAGCACGTCCTTCAACACAGCATGTAAATATTCCTTGAACATCTTCAGAATTCATGACTCTATTACCTTGTTGGGGCAGCCCATTCCAGAGCCTGATCACTCTTTTGGAAAAGTAGCATTTTCTAAAGTCCAACCTGAATCTCACCTGGCACAACTTGAGGCCATTCCCTCTAGTCCTATCACCAGTTATATGAGAGAAGAGGCTGATCCCCAGCTCCCTACAGTCTCCCTTCAGGTAGTTATGGAGAGCAATAACGTCTCCCCTGAGCCTCCTCTTGTCCAGGCTCAACAATCCCTACTCTCTCAGCCATTCCTTTGCTCCAGACACCTCACAGACAAATTGTCCTTCTCTGGACATGCTCCAGTGCCTCGACAACTTTATTGTGGTGAGAGGCCCAAAACTGAACACAATACTTGAGGTGAAGTATCACCAGCGCTTAAGATCACTTACGTAAGAAACATACCAGGTTATATTAGACTGAACTGTCTAATTCCCGTCCTTTCCTTTAAAGTATGGTAGTCAGTGGCTCAATGTACAGCATGTAACCACGGTAGCTATGTAGGTACTGATACTCTAGTAACTGGATGTTTTGGAAATCTGCAATAACCATGCATAGTATGATATAAAATATTCTAAGCAGAGAATAGGGAATCAACTTTGGCTATTTGAAGTCAAATCTTTTGTAAACACTTGTTTTCTCCTGCTTTGTATTTCCAAATGGTAATCTCTGTACATGTTGTGAACAGTAAAAGTGAATTTTGGAAGTTATTGGAAGCTGCTGTTTTGGAAAGACTTGAAAGTTGGAGCTGTATCTCATAAACAAATGATCTGTGTCAGAAGTTCTATAGATTCAAAGTTTCTTGGAAGTACCACACACACAGACTCTGAAGAATTATTTCAGCACATGCACAGTACTTTACAGCATCCCAAATAAGTAAGATCTGTTGCATATGTAGATACCACCTGTGAAGCATATGCACTGCAGATTTGATGCTTCTCCTAAGGGAGTAGGTCTGGTATTAATAATTTAATTTGAAAAAAACATGTTTTCATAGAATTTTATTTTCTTATGTATTCACCCCCCAACCCATAACACATTTGAATCATTTGAATGTAAAACATTTATGCATTTTTCCTTACTTTGGTAATCTTAAACTGATAGACTCTTATTTTGTAGTTGAAGTGAAATCTCTTAATCTCTTAGAAAAATATAGCAACTAGGATTGCTTTTTTTTTTTTTCCTTTTTTTTTTTTCCCCTTTTTTTTTTTTTTAATATTGCATGACCTAGCTTTCCACAGCAAGACTTTTAGTTTTGTTTTACTTAATGTTTTGTTTTTCTTGTGATACACATGCAGTCGTTTGAAAACCAGAGGTCAGATTTCTTATTTGAGTTCTTTCTGCTTTTCCCCTAAGCAATTTTCTTTCATTTCTATTATCCCATGCATGCTGTTATGAGGAATGTATCCTTTTAAATTATAAATACCAACTTACCTATTACATCTGTTATATATTGCACCTTACGAAAATTACTGTCAATAGAAAAAATGTTGGTATGAATGAAATAGAACTATTGGATCATGAAATTGGTATTCTTAAAATATCTACAGTTATCTGATGGGCTAGGCTCTGGGCTTTGTTTTCTGTCCTTATCTGCTGACCATTTTGAAACGGGACAGTGAACAGTACAGTAACGTTTTCTTCATATGTGAATTGAAAGATAGTTCATATATGTCCCATACCACATTCCCTCCTTTAACACTGTAATACAAATTTAAGTGTATGCCTTTTCACATTTTGAGGTCTGCATTTCCGTTGTGGTACCTTTTTGTCATTTGAGAAAACAAACAACAACAGAGGAATAATTATGTATTTTCATGAAGTATGTAGTATCATTTTGATTGTATAAGACAGATTTCTAAATTTACTCACTGTGGAGAAGACAAAGATAAGCTTTGTATCCCTCAGATTTAAAAAATGGTGTGCATTAGGGTTTGGTGAAAGGAGAGGAGCATGTGACAGCTTCATGAAGCTGTTTGGAGACAGAGACCACTGAGATATGGATTTGATTTGGGTACAAAAGAAAATACTCTGATGTCTTGTGCTTTTAGAACTCTGGGGTGCTCTTGAGAAAATGTTTTATTAACTTCACTGAGTGATTTTCAGACTTCTGAACACAAGTTTCCAATCTGAAAAATTTTCCTCTGACGTCTGTAATATTTCTTCCTCATTAGTATCTCAAGTCTAACATCAAGTGATAATCAGTATAATTAGTTCATGAACACTTATGTATATTTTCACCTAATAAAGGATCCTACATTCAACCTTTTGTCTTAAATTTATTCCTAGTATAGAAAGCCAGAGCTTCCAGCATGATAAATTGTAAAACAAACATATCACCTCATGGAATGATCTTCCATGCAAAGCTACTTACATATAGGAACTCAAATTATCCAAAATTAAACCACACTTTCTATTACATGTATTGTCTATTACTTTACAGTAAAAATAAAATCAATTACAGGATAGAAAGTAGAAAACTTATCATATTATTGACATTATTTTCTGTGTGATAAAAACCTGAACCACAGGTGAAGTTCATGAAGTTCATGAAGTTCATATTTTTTAAATAACTATTTAAATGATGCCTTTTGAGGCATAGAAGACCTCTACTTGTCTTCATTGTAGTTTTGCATTCTGGAAACCTGCCTGCTTCTGTTTTGGTTTGCAACTTTTTCTCTACTCCCTTCTCTATTCCCTCTACTGTCTCTCGCATGCTTCATCCTAAGCATTTCATTACCCTAACCTTTTTACTGTAAACATTTGGGCACAGATTGCCCCCAAATGAGTTAGAAGGAAATAAATCACTCTCATGGCAATTCCCATGGTTTATCATGTTTGTGAGCTTTTCAGATGCCCTTCCTGGCACCCAAACCCACGAGACTGCAGGAAACAAAACAACAACAACAAAAAAATTCCAGATTTCTCCAGATGCCTGGGGAAGATTGCTACAGAACACCATGTGGTCAGATAAATGCCACTGCGCTGAATCAGCATGGTTGGACAGTTAGCTTGTGACCTTCTTGAAGCTGAGCTTCCTCCGTAGGCTGTCTTTGACATAGTCTATAACATAGACTGTCAAAATTACTAGAGTTAAAGAGAATTACATGTATTCTACTATTAAGTCATCATTCTCCTGTGGTGATCTCAGGTGTCTTGGCATTCTTCTGGACAATTTCACATGCTTCATTGTCTCCATCAACTGTGTGCAAAGTTTGTCTGAAGAAGAGTATTCTTTACAAAATCTTGGTATGTCATCTTGACATTTCGTAGTGCCTTGGCCTATATGCATGTGGGTACTACTAGAAATGTTTCTAAACAATTTTGTACTTTCTTGTAGCATAAATATTTTTGCTTTTACTGTATTTGGAGTCATAGGGGAAGTTTTCAGGTTAGGGAACTATTTTCACTGCAGTATTATCCACTTTAAAATATAAATACAATGTCTTGGGTTGCAAGAGACATTAAGGATCACCTAATTCCTACATTCTGAATAAGCAGGATTGCCAATCATCAGATAAGGCTCCCATCCAACATGATCTTGAACACCTCTACAAATGGGGCATTCACAGCTTCTCTGGGCAACCTTTTCCAGTGCCTCACTATCCTTTGAGTGAAAAATTTCTTATTAACATCAAACCAAAATCTCCCCTCTTTCAGTTAAAACAGATTATGCAAAAAAGTCAGTTTCCCTCCTGTTTGTAATATTTCCACAAATGCTGAAAAGCCATAATGAAGTCTTGCCCATAAGTATGGCTGAAAAGTCATAGTGAGGTCTGCCTTCTCTTTTACAGAATGAACAATCCCTCTCCCTCAAGCTTTCTTCCTGAAAAATATGCTCCAGCCCTTTGACTATCATCACCTTTCTCTGGATCAACAACTCCACATCTTTCTTGTACTGGGGATCCCAGGCCTGGAAACAGTACTCTAGATGGGGCCTCCTGAGGGCAGAGTAGAGGGGGACAATCCCCTCCCTCTTCCTGATTGCCACCCCTCATCTGATGCAGCCCAGGGTACTGTTGGCCTCACAGCTGCAAGCATACTTTGGTGGCTCATGTTTAGCTTTTTGTCCACCCAAAAGTCCTTCTCCACAGGGATGCTCTCAATGAGCTCTTCTCCCAGTCTGCATATATCTGCAATTGTTGCTACCCAAGTGCAACACCATGCCCTTAGCTTCACTGAATCTCATTAAGCTCAGGTGAACTCCCTTTTCAAGCTTGCCCAGGACCCTCTGGATGGCATTACTTCCTTCTGTTTTGTCAGTTGCACTACTCAGCATGGTCATAACTAACTTGCTGAATGTACACTCAGTATTTAACTGTCCAGGTCACACATAAAGATGTTGAAGTGATCTATGTTTCTAAGGTACGTCTTCTTCACTGTCATCTTCCCCTCCTTTGAGTATACAGTCATTTTTATGTATCTTTTCTTTAATTATTTACTTTACAAGTCACAAATATACTTTTATCGGGTAATGTGCAAAGTAATGTGCATCTACTGGACCTTCACACCTTGATTTTTCTTTTTCAACATAAGGGTTGAGGAAAAGAATATGTAGACCCTCTAATCTTTCTCTGTCATTTGATTATCTTAAAAAGAACAGTACAGAAATTAACAGAAGCTAACAAAATAGAGTTTTATTACATGCTCCTATTGTGAGAATCCCTTTTAGGTTTTTTTAGGCTTGCTTTCTGAGGTATTTCTTGTGATAAGACTGACTTGTCTAGAAGATGAGTGATGGGTGTTGTTGTATGGCAATCAACATCACTGTGCGGACAATTTTAGCTGTTTGCCTTCGGAAGATAATGCTCAGGACTGCTTACTGGCGGAAGACCTAGCCTGTGACCAAATAACTCCTGTTTGATATAGGAGGTTGGGGGATGATGCCATTGTATCCTGTGAAGGCAAGATACAAGTTGGTGCCTCCCTACTTCCTCTTATCTGCTGGCAAGGCCAGGAAGATAAGAACAAAGTAATTTCCTGCTGAGGTCCCAGAGCCAGAAGCTGCCACTGCAAGGAGAACTGACTCAACCACCTTGGGTCTGAGCTGTCACTCAAAGGAGAGCTAACTCAACCACTTTGGATTTGAGCTGTCGCTCCAAAGACAGCTGACTCAACCACTTTGAAAGCATTGAAAATGGGCCATCATCGCCATGGTCGTGAGTCGTTGTCCTGTTGTCAACAGAACAACAATGCCTGACGACCCACCACTACTGAGGATCAAAGACGGAACTACGAACCACGCTGGATCCATGGTGGTGACTATCTCCCTCTTGCTGCCTATAAAGACTCCTTGTTTCCTCTTTTCTATCTTTTCTATTGCCCTCCTTCCCTTCCCCATTACCCTAATTCATAATAGTGTCCATCCTCCCCTTCCCCATTTCCCCGATTAAGATTTGTAATAAACTGGTCGGACCAACATTTGAACCATTGCTTCTTAATCTCACGCTGGGTATATAGATAATAAAAGAACCTCCTCTCCCTTCTATAAATTGAAGCGAGACACCTATACACAAAAAAATTTCATGCACAACATCAGTGTTATCTCCCCGGTGCTGAGAATATTGCATGCTGAGTAAAGGATTGTTAACACCCAGAAAACTCACCTACATATTAAATTGGCAAATGCACAATAAATCCACAAAATCTATCTACAATTTCTCTTTCAAAGCCTCTCCCTCAGTATAATCTACTTCAGTGTAATTAAAGGATAATGAAAGACAGACACTGATGCTCAGTCATTAATAAAGAACACTTTTCTAAATTGTAGAGCAATATACAAAGCCAAGGACTGGTGGTTCAAGAATTCTGTATGCATGTAATTATTTTTGTACATACTCTGTTTATCTGTGCATGGGAACATGTACATATGATACTGAACATCATATATTTATACACTCATCTAATAAATTACAAATAAAGTTATTATCACTCATAAAACATGATTAATGTTGGAACATTCCTGTGTTGTTTTTTTGTTTGTTTGTTTTTTGTTTTTTGTCTTTATGCATGTATGTGTGCCCATGTACATAAGAACTGCTCTATGCATATACAAAATTGTTGTCAAACACCTGTGGTATCAAAAATGCCAGCCTACAAAGAGCTCTTTCATGCAAGAGGAAATACTTGAGCTATCATCTATTTTTTTTCTCAACATCACAATTAATTTGAATGCTATCTTCTTTCAACATATTCCTTTACAGTCTTGCAAAACTACTAACAGGTATGAGCATTTGAATGTATATGAAAATACTTACAGAAAGATAAAATTAAAATATTTTTGAAGATATTTGGCAAAATGTTGATTCTCTTTGCATGAACTCACTCCGGGTGTTTGATCTGAATCATACCACGTATGAACTGTAGTAACCCACAGCCTTTTACTTGGGTGAAATATTTACAGATACGACAGGTGGATATGGAGTCAAGAAGATACAGTAATAAAGGAAATCTGGTGGAAAACAATTAGCTTGGTCAGATATTGCTTCAGAAAGTGGACAAGGAATAGTAACTCTCATACTTGAGGAGAATGTTAGAATGACTTAGAACATATCAAATCAAGCACTGTATGCAAGTCATTCAATATGTCAAAGTACAGAAGCATTCAGTATATCAAAGTACAGAAGCATCACGGCTTTTTAAAGAGTGATGCTGTAGTAAATTTGCATTCTATTATTTCTGTATTATGCATCTGAGGACTTATTAATGACTAAGGAAAGCAATTCCAGATGAGTTATACCTGTAGAAACATGCATACATTGTTGCTGCTAAAAGCAACAGCCTTATACCTGTCTAGCAAACTACAATGACAGATATCAAAAACTTCAACATGATATTAAATTGTTTATGTCTTTGACAAATGTGAAAAAATGAACACTATCATGCTGAAATACTGGAATTTATTTTCATGAATACTTGATACACAAAAACAAAAACAAAAAAAAACCAACAAAAAAAACCAAACAAAAAAAAAAAAAACAGCACTGAGATCCTGTTGAGCTCCAGTATCAAACAAAAAGTTTCACTTAATCTTGTCCATGGACAGAGCAGACAAATGAAGATCCCAAGGTGCCCAGTGTGCTGCTGCTGCACCCTTGAAACAAGTAAACAAATAATTGCACGTGTGCAGCCCTTTGTTAACATTTTCTCAAAGGTCCTTCCCTACAAGCTTTTTCAGAGAGATTATAATAAGATGCTTGCCTAATGTAGTGTTGCTGGTGCAACAATAAATCCAAGTTATTACAAGACCAACAAAAAAAAAGTCAGATCTGAAAGACTATGTCAACCAGAAATAGTTTTTTTCTATTTCTGTCGGAAATTTTATGACAGCAAAGAATAAACTATAAAAACAAAGACATAGTTAACACTACTGAAACTTGAAGTGCTTTCCATAGGGGGAAAAATCATTTGAACCCTATCCATGCACTTTAGGATGACATACAACTTGGTAACCTAGGTGGGCCATGAGATGATTATGTGAAAACTATAACAAGGATGAGTTATTATCACTTTCGATTCTTTTAACTTTTGTCAAGAGACCTGATTAATGTCTGGTCATTTGCTCTTCCCTTTAATTTTTTTTCTGACTTGGATATTAGAATTTTAATGGCTGCTTATAGATGTCCTTTGAAACTATATTGCATAAAGTGATATTTTGACCTAGACTGATGTTCTACATTTTCACTTGGCTATTCACCTCTGCCTCTTTGAATCAATTTTGGCCAGAAAAAACAGAAAAATTAACTAAGTATAAAAGGGTGAGGTTTTGTCTTCCTGCTCTCTACTCAATATACAAAACATAGCAAGCAGAGTGAGCTTCAAATAACTGCAATAGTGAAGATATAAAAACTACTAAGTCTGCTGCTTTCAACAATTTCTGGTGGCTTCTAAACTCTAAAACAAAATGAGTGTTCAATTAAGAAATGGGTGCAAAAAATTAAAAATAACTACCCTTTTGCAAAATAATATGATTCACCTTGAACACATTTGAAGAAATTTCCAGCCACTAGTTATCTTAGCTGTGCATGTTAGTGCTACACTAAGAAAGACAATCTACCACTGACTGAGCATTTGTTCAAGTATTAATGTATATTTTTAAGTAGAAACAGAGAATAACAGATCACATCCTTTCATAACAGAAAGGACAGAATATTGTATATATCCAGTGTCTGTACATGAAAATGTTCAGCTTAGAGAAGAAGCACTGAAAATTACATCTAAATAGTTGTAATTTGTGCTAGGTATGGCATGTCAGGTACATATTAAATTCAGACTACTAAAGAAAACAGTTTTATTTCCGATTGTTCTCCAGCATTATATAAAAATAATTGAAATATTTAAATTCCTTCTCTGTTGCAAAAACACAAAACTTCTGGAGAGTCTTTTTGTAGAATTGAAAAGTCAAAGTCTAACTAAACATTTCTCAACTTGTTCATGCAGTTACAGTAATTAGAATCTACTTTTTGTTTTCTAGGTGTGAAGGAAAATAACTTCATGAATCTTTGTGAAGACAAAAAAAAAAAAAAAAAAAAAAAAAAAAAAAAAAAAAAAGCTACTATCAGAATTGCCACAATGTCACCAGTGATTTCTCTAACAATACATAGAATGATGATGTAAAATGACCAAGAAAGTCAGCTAAAAATCTTACCTGTATTTCACCAAATATTTTGACATTTAAATTATCACTGCAATGTAGCATTATTGCTACAGTTATTTAAAAAAGCACAAGAGTAAATACAGATCTATGTGTTTGGCTTATCTATTGACCTCAAAAGGAGTATATCTGCACATTGTTGTGTTTGTATTATTGATATTAATTTCCCTAATGCTCAGTTTATCTGTTGAATGCAATGATAACCCTAAAGCTAATCCAGTGGCCATAATAGAACACTTCATGTGTTGAAGTATACCAAATACATTTGTGTATGGGAACTACTGAATCATGGCCTGAATCTCTGATTGATCACCTGAGGCGAGCAATGAGTCAGCCATGGGAGCACAAGTGAAGGCAACTCACCTGTGCTGCTGGAAAGGGTGGAGCCTGACTCCACCTCTCCTAGACTCATTTAAGAGCTGACTGCCAGTGGGAAAGTGTTTCTTATGGAGATCCTCTCTTCTGGTGTTTCATAAGCAAGCCCAGGATATGGTGAGCATCCTATCTTTTCTGCTTTGGTGGAACAACTGTGTAGTCAAGCTCTCTGATACATCTCATAGCTGTAACATCTGCACATTCCTTGATTGTATGATTTGTTAGAGCAAAATCGTAGTACGTAAATGAACTCTTAAGGATATATATAACAATACTGAAAACTGGAAATGTTCATATAGATCTGTGAAAGATCTTAAATTATCATTTGGGAAATTATTCAAAAAGAATGGAATAACATTTTTTAGAATTTTAAAACATAGCTGTGAACAAATCAAAAGGGGAGGAAAGGAGAAAAACTGATATGTTTCTTCAGAAATATTTATCAGTTACCTGCTTTAGGTTGAGTGAAATGGAAGAACGATATTAGAAGCAGAGCATACTGAGTACCTTTCACTAAGCGGCTGTTGGAATGGTTGTTGTACTTTCACTGCTTTCTATGATATGGCACTTCAAGCAAAACAATGCAGTGTGCTTTAAAATTGTTTTGTCACTATTGTTTGAAGACTGTTTATTTTTCTTTTGCTTTTCTCATCATGTTTATCATCTTTCTCATACTTGGTGTTCATTCTGTTTTCTGTCTGTATGTCCGGTAAATGTGCCTGACCTATGTTTGTTTCTTGCTTTTCTACATATTTATAAATTTGTATACATTCTGAGAGGGTTTATTTATTATTTGTTGCTATATATCACAGAGAGGAATTAAATTGCCCTTGAGTTTGCTGGGCATATTTTTAGTCTGTTCTCTGATACTCTGTAACTGTTGGTCCAAAGAACTTCCTAGGGTAGAATCCTCTGTTTCCCTTGTGCTTCCATTGTTATTTTATGCAGCTGTTTCTCATACAAAGCTTCCTTTTAAAACTACAGTAAGTCTCATATTCTGCTACTTAAATGTTGTAGAAAATTATTTGGATTCTTGTCACATTCTACTGGTGACATTTCAACCTTCAATTATTACAATGGTCTTCAGATTTTAATGTTCTTTAGCATAACTGTGATTTTACTGTAACAGTTTAGTTTTATGAAATTTTACACAACACTGATAAATATTACCAAAAAAAGCAAAGGCATTACTGAATCCTATTCAGCACATGAATCAGACTTTCACAGCTGTGTCATATACATAACTGCTTACAGCACATCTAATATGCATACTTATCAATTTCTGGGCAATGTATAGGACAATGGAGAATCTGTGCACCATTTCTGTATTTATTACTACATCCTGATTCTGATCGTCCTCAGTTTTTGTGAGTAAACTGAATTTAATCAAGCAGTTGTAGTATAAAACTGATATAAGTTTTATGTATTAGAATCAGGCTTATTGTTATGACAGATTTGCACTATCCTTTGCAGGCTGTTTCATATCATTTCCTTCAAAGGCTTGGACTAGTCATTTCTCATGTGCTTGCACTTCAGGATAATCTTCCTCTTCCCTTAACCTGTCATATTAGATATTTTTTCTTATTTATTTGTACAATAGAAAATCAGTGAGACTATATTCTATGACTGTTTCTTAACTGGAAAAAATAAATCACTGCCTTCCTAGCTTTTCAGCTTGTACAAGTAGAGATATCCAACTCAATGCACAAAAACATCATACAAACTCAATTTCTGACTTACTTGAGTGCTTATGAGGTATTAATTTCAATCAAACTAGGTCTTCTACTGTTTAATTTTATGCCAACTGTTTAATTTGTTGGTTTTTTTTTTTAAGCTTTATACTCATCTTCATTATGTAAAACAACATAGAAGTACAAATCTGCTTGGCAGATAAAGGAAATCAAATTTTAGAAGCTCCTTAAAACTCTATATGTATCACAGGCCTTTTTCAAGTGAAACTATTACAGTATTAGCTCTTGCTTTTGTTATTAAATGTGTAGAGTGTGTTCTAGTGTGGCCATTATAGGACAACCAATCTGCTGATGCAAGTAATTCTAGGCACAATTTAAATAACTTGACATAAATTAATTCCATTAATTTGGAAGAACAATTACCTGGATGTTAAAAAAGAAAATGTGTATATCAGTTATTTAAGCTCTTAAGTTTAAACTGAAAAGAGATAATTCTCCAAATGTTCCCACTATTCTCTCTGGAGTGGTTTTGCATGTGCTCAGTTCAATCTTCCTTTATTGAGTTTATATAAAAAGCATTTGTTTTATATTTCCTTGTTTGCAGGACAACTGTTAAAAATCAGTGTTACTTCCCAGTTGGCTGTACTGTCTTCCTTAGTTTTTGTTCTTTTCTTATCTCTGGTGGAGACTATCATGCATAAGGTAATCATTCCTGCAGCGTATTTTAGTGACAAAAATCAAAGATAGTAATTGGAAAGGTGGAGTGAGTTAAACAGGGGGAAAGGAAATCTCGTGTTCTTTTGACTACTAATGGAAAACAAATGTATATTCCACGAATGTAAATGTAAATTAACATTCTTCCTGAACACATGCCAGAGCTGATATCTATATCAATAATTTATGCAGGGGTGGTTGAGAGCAAATTTGAGAATAAGGATCTAATCCTGCCAATTACTTCTCTTTCAGCTGATTCTCTGGAGTAATTTTTGTCTATGTCATCTAGAACTTTAACAGACAATACAAAACAGGAAGGGTTGGCTGGTAGACCTGATGCTTGTACAGGTGTGTAGTGGGACCTCAACAAGTTGGGGAACTGGAATGATAGGAACTCATCAAAGTCAACAAAATGAATTCTAAAGGCCTTAACCTAGGGAGGGCTAAAACTCATGTACCAGCACACATCTGGGCCCAACCCATTGGTAAATGGGTTGCAAAGAATATGGCCTCCGTACTCACATTATCTCAGAAATTCAGGGTTTTACAAAAAGTTCCTTCTGAAGGGACAGGACAGGATGGGGAGGGAAGGGGAAAAGGGGAGAGAAGGGGAGGGAAAAGGTAAGCTAACTTTAGCGAAGGAAACATTCAAAAGAAACATCAGTGTGCAGCAGATTTTGTACATTCCCAGGTACCACAAGGTCAAACTGGCTTCAGCAGGTACATTGCCTCAGAAAATATTGGCTCATTTCTTTCATAATAGTGATCTTTTAAATCACTTTTCTAAGGTATTCATAAGTTTATTTTTAGTGTTTTGGGTTTTTTTTTTGCAATCTATTTTTATAATATAGATTATGGTATTACTTCTACTTCTACTACTTTATTTCATTACTAATTAACAACTAATTTTTTATTATTACAATTTTTTACTGTTACAATTAGCTACAATTAACTTCAGAATAATTAAAAAAGTAAAGATCTATAAAAAGACCATATTTCTCAGATCTTTTTGATACATTTATTTGCTGCTTATTAATCTGTTACTACTTGTTTGAATGACAATATTGTTGTCTATTGTTAATTTTGTAAATGTTTACACAGATATTTGAAATAATCTTAACGTACTTTGTCTCATTTTTAGGTATATTCATATATGAAATTACTTTTTTATTTCACAATTCTCTTATCTGAATTATCCAGCTTCTTATTTATTTGTCCCCCTCATTCATCATTCCTTTACTACCGCATACTAGAAAACACATTCTCTGAAAAGCAAACTGTAGTAGTACTACATTAGTTGTTTTTTTTTTTTTTTTTAACTGTACTGCTATTTATACACGCAAGTTCTCCTGATTTTTAACAAGCAATCTAGAAAATCGTCTTTACTTTTAAAACTTAATCATAAGCCATACAGGTAATTTTCACAGTACTTGAAGTAGCAAGTTATATGTGATTATGCCAGCATGAGTTCTTGATGACATTAATTTACTGCTGTGACTCTGTAAGAAGTCCTGGTACTTATCGTAAACATTGCTCCTTGTTTGTCATAATTAATGTATTCAGTAAGAAAATGCACTTAAGGTTTATGAAGTAAAACTGGTGGTCTCAAGCAATGCTATCACTTTGAACCTTTACAGGAAATAAAGAGAGAGCTTTCATTGTGTTGACTCCTGAATTAATTCAGGCTTGCTTGTTTGTTTTGCTCTTTAAACAGGTATTTTTCTGCCAAATTGTTTTAGTAGTGATAGACAGTTACCTGCTCTTAAACCTCTTAAAATTTTCCTTATACCAGAGTAGGAGTATCCTGCTTTCTTGTAGGATTGTAGAGCTTATGGTGGAATCCACCAAAAACATATGAATAGAGAACCATCTTCGGGATTATTTTTATTATTTAATGAGTCCCAGATATGCTAGATATTTTCTCAATATGAAAGCTGACATAAATTTCTAGGTATTTCCTGAAAGTTGAAAACACTAATCCCTTGAAACTTTGAAAAATATGTAATCGTAAAAACTCACAGAAGCTGCTACCTTGCAAGGTGTGTTATGATAACAGCGATACGGTAGGACAAAACTGCTGTTATCCAGAGAGGTCTTTCAGCCATATCATTGGTGAGTTTCTAGGTAGAAGTAAAGCAACTAAACAAGGATGCAAATGTATATCAGACATCACAGAAGGGTAATAGAGAAGGGTGGAAAAAGGAAAATAAACAAGTTAGTATTTTTTTCCCCTACAATTCTTACTCTTAGAAGTTCTAGACGTATTTGCTATTTAGTCTACATTATAAGGTTTGTTGACTTGCTATTCATTTCTGAATAGATGCTAATTGATATTGATCTCAAAGCCTTGTTTATTATAATTTCCTAGGGAACAAATTATTCTAGGGTGATACATCTGTAGTGATTTGTGGTCCTGGAGGCAGAATCAATATATGAAGGACAACCAGGAAGACCAGATGTTCTTTAAAGTATGCTGTAGTTAGGAAAGATTAATTTGGGAGTCAAGTATTAAGAAGTAGGAAAAAGATAGATATTAGGGGATGGTAATGATAGGAGCTGTGATGGATATTGTTCAAAAAAAAAAAAAAAAAAAAAAAAAAAAAAGACAGTAAAGACTGAAATTCAGCTCTCCTGCATCCGCAGGTAGAGTACTCAGCCTGTCTGGATTCCAAGACCTCTACAGAGTGTGTAAGCTTTTCCTTAGTTGTTCTGTAGCTTTGCAGGTAACTAACAAGAGAAGAAAAAAAGAGAACAGAAGGCAAAGCTCAACTTTTTCATCAAGTAGGTGAAACCCTATAATATGGAAAAGCATGTATGGGTTCTGAGTTAAAGAATACCAGAAATATATAAGACTTCATCTATTCTGCATTCTTCCCTTCAGGGTGCTCAAGTATACTATTGCCATGCAAAGGACTTAAAACAATATAAGAGCAAAAAAAAAAATGATACGCTTGACATGGGCTGAGATTTGTTACTGTAATCTCATGCTGAACCTAAGAGCATGGATGATTCACTTAAATGTGCTCCCAACACACAACACTGCCCTGAGGCCATGACTCTTTCCTCTTTGGTCTCTGTTTTTAAAAAAAAAAAAAAAAAAAAAAAAAAAATGGAAGAGATCCCAATAACTCAGAGCAACAGCACTTACTATTGAATACTTTATCCATTTAAAATTGGCTTGTGGAAGAAACTAAATTTTGGGCTAAGACCAAAATTTCACTGATTTCTCCTCTTTTTCTTACCTATTTTCTAAGGAGAAAAATACCATTTGAGAAATGTAGATGAAGTTCATGGTATTGACTTTGCAGTTCTGTTTTTTGGGTTTATGTTGTATTCTTTTTCCAGGCTTTGGCTGAGATAGGGTCAGTTTTCTTCGTAGTGTCTGATATGGTACCAAATTTTGGATTTAGGAAAAAAATGGATGTTTTGATTGTTGCTGAGCCATATTTTCACTAAGACAAGGACTTCTCAGCTTTTCATTCTACTCTGCCAACTTGGACAACTGAGGTGCACCAGAATCTTGTAGGCAGCATCATCTGTCCCCAGTATCTTACCCAAAAAAGATATTCCATGCTACATGGCATCACACTGACTGATTGAAACTCTGAGTGTGGGCCAGAGTGATGACAGCTGCTGGGGACTGGTAGCTGGCAAGGAGTTGCACTGTGCATCACTTGATTTATGTATATAATTGTTATTATTACTTATTACTATGATTAACTTCCTTTTCTTTTCTGTCCTATAAGCTGTCTTTACCTCAACACAAACTTTACCTTTTCTGATTCTGTCCGTCATCCCACTGGGAGGGGGGAGTGAGCATACACCTGTGTGGTGCTGAACTGCTAATGGATGGGTTAAACCACAACAGTGGTGTAACTAATGCCTGAAGGGCACAGCTGCAAAACACAGAATATTCTCAATTCAAAATACTTAATATGTTACTATTTATAATCAAAACCTTTGAAAACTGAATACTAAAATAGTCTGCAGACTTTGTGTCTAGTTACAATAGAGAAGAAATGATAGTGAGAACATATTGTATTCACTTGTATAAATTAAAATTAGGGGAGTTTGACTACTGCAGTACGTTTCTTAATACCTGTTTATTAGAAATCAGTGTTATTTTGACCACATGTGTAAGTGCTAGGACTTGATATTTAGGGAAATTCTATGAGCTGTTAAAGTGCAAAGTCATTGAGCACGTGAGATGTACTTCCATGAAAAGCCACTTACTTTTGTGGATAGACAGATTCTGAAGCAAGCTGTTAACCTTAGCAGTTCAGGTTAATGAAGGCAAAGAATTCTTTGAAGAATTGTAGGTCTAAGGAAAAAGAAAGTAATATATTTACTGAACAGTAATAGAATGTTTTCTAATAACACTAAGTTTGAAGTATTGCCAAGTCTTTCTTAAGGAGTAATGGAAATCCTACATCAGTATGAATAAGATTATTTTCTCCAGCAATAAAATGAAGGATAGAATATTACTGTTGCAAGAAAATTCATACTGACAAGTATACCCACATAATTCATTGTCTGACAAAGAACGTTGTATTTCCTTGTCAAAGAAAAGAATAATGTCAATTTAAGATGAATTGTACTTTACTAGCTGATACAGACTTTATAGATCACAGACCTGAGTAATGAAGCTGATTTAAAGAAAACAGCTGAGACACTACTTTAACAATTACGTGATAACAACAACTTAGTCCTTGATGAAGGCTGCTAGCAGTTTGCAGGATCTGATTCATTTTACAGTATTAAAATACCTTTCATAGTACCAAGATTTGAAGTTTAAGTATACCTCAAGGTATTGAAGTTGCTTTAGTTACAGGAAGGAAAAAGTAGTTCTGTCATCCTCTGCTCTCCAAGATTTGTTCTAGAAAATTAAGGTGGTCTTGGAGACATTTTAATCACTCATTTTATTTGAATAATGTAAGGCTTGTTATTAACAGAAGTAACTCCTCAAAGGGTCTCACTTTGTTAGGCAGAATATGACTGAGTCAGTGCAGCACACATTAGTGTAATGATATGATATGCAGAAGTTGAACTATTTTCATCTCTCTCACTCATAATAAAGTGTGATCTGAAATCATGGAGGACAAACAGCACCTTAGAAATTGCTCATTTTTGCTCTGAAGGATGGTTTTTGCTGACAGTCAGGCATCAGTGGTCTCATTGCCAGGTACTCTGGCATATCAGAGCAAGCTCATTTCAGATTTAGTAATTGTCTGGAGAAAAAGCGATGAGTATAAGGGAGGCAAATGATGAAGAAAAAATACATCCACTAAAATTCAGAAAACAAAAGTCTTCAAAGAATATTTTCACCTCTTCAGCTCAGTGATTACACAAAAAATATATATTTAAGAGAGAGTTCTCAAGTAACAGAAGACAAAAGACTGACCAGATATTTCTCTCATTATATTTCGTTAGAATATTCAAGTATGGAATTGGTTTTTATTTGTTTGATAAAGTGCTTTGCTGCTTTCCTTCATGCACTTGAGCTAAAAAGGACATTGGAATAAAAGCAACCAAATATACTGATATAGTTATAGCAATCCTTTTCATTTGCATATTTTGATTGTCAGGTACTAATGAGAAACAAAATATAACCACAGTCCTTAAAGGTTTCAAGGCAAATTAAGACCGATGCAAATTAACTTAAAATAGAATTGGATATTTAATGCTATCCATTGTGATAATGAGAAAATACGTGAAAAAAGGTGGATACAGGCAGTTGCTCTAATACATTTAACAAGTAGGACATACAGATTATTAACTTAATGCAAGTTCACTGCAGTTGCTAAATAAGGGAGTTGTTTTTGAAAAAATTATTTAAGGATACATTGGGGGGATTTTCCACTTACCTGAAATGTGTGTTCTTTTTAATAATAACAAAAAAAAAAAAAATCAAAACAACAACACAACAAAAAGCAGGAAAAAAAAAACACCCTTATTTCAAATGTTGTCATGAAAACTGGAGTGTTTCCTCTAAGGAAAGAATGCTCACTGAGAGGCTTATGATTAGCTGACCCACTATCTGTTATCAGAATGTGTCCCTGGATTGTAACAAACAAAACCTACTGATGCTAAAGAACATCTCCATCGGCCTGCTCTCAGAGAGCAGAAAAGCTGTCTTAAGTCACTACTTAAACAACAGTATAGTTTTTCAACACAAAACATTTGCCCAAGGCAAATTTAGATTTTTATCATTGCAAGAGACTCATAAAAATGAAGTACAAGAAACAGAATGGGAAAATTAATATGAAAAGTCTCTTAAATTTTTCAGTAAAGATTAAGTTCTCTACTGAATTTTGCATACATTTAAATTTAGCATTTATTTTATTTTAAATATATTTCCTCAATCTTCTAGCTATTTGTTTTCTCTCATATGCAGAAAGACCAAAGTGAAATCTCAAGGGAGATTTCAAGAGCTGTAGTCTGGTTTCATGGGATAGCAGAAAGACAATGTCTGATATGCAAAACTACAGAACTGATCTTATATTTTGAAGATTAAGATTATTGTGCATTTACTAATTGTTATAACTAGGGCAGGACCTGTATGGATAAGAAGGGAGAAAAGAATGAAAAAAAACCATGAAGTTAATTGATCTCTCCAGCAAATGTTAGTCTACTGTCATGCTTGTCAGTGAAATAACTAGTTCAGTACTGAAAAATTTACATCTAGTGAGGCCAGATTGCACTTACTTTCCTGAACAATCACATTAGTACTAAATCTATTTTAGAAAAGCAGGAAGTTTTGAGCAGTTAAAGACTCAGCATTAAAATGAAAGAGGAAAAAATGAATCACTGATGCAGTGGATTACACATAAATCCTATCTGGTTGTGACACCATGAATTCAAAGAGGTAGTGCCTTGGTTCTGAATTCTCCTGGTCAGTTGGAGTAATAAATGTTATATTCCTGACAGGTGATCTGTTCTTAAGAATTACATGCAAAATAACAGAATTATATTTATGCAAATATGAGATCAGATCCCCAGCTAGTAAAACCAGTATAAATAACAAAAGTATCAGGCACTATACCACACAGTCTATGCACAGGATTATCAAGGGGCAAAACATATCAGAAAAAAAAAAAGTGAAATACAGAACGAAATAACTGATCAGTAGGAACCCTTTTCCTGCTTGAAAGAGGCTGCAATGCAAGTACAATGGGAAAAAGTGAATATTGAGGCAAAAGTCAGGCACAAAAAGAAATTCAGGGAAGCAAGCTAAAGTGATAATTTTGATAGGCACTGGAGGCTGTTCACACAAGGTTTAACTGCAGTGTATCTTGGTAGAAATTACTGCAAAAGATGGCTTTTTAGACGGTTTGAAATAAATAATAAAGGCATTACATAGACGCTCAGTGTCTTCTGCCTGGCTGGATAGTGCTGGAGTGGAGAATCGCAGCTATATCCATTCTAACGGACAGATGTTCATTCATATCAGGACAGGCTCTGACATTAAGGTAAAAATGAAGACCACTGTTTTCAAAATCAGTGTTTATCTCAGTGAAACACACAAAAAAATAACTTATAACATATGGATGTATTTTTATTTCACAGAAACACGTAGTTATGTAAGTATTTTGAAAGTAATGGTATTTACATAGCTATACCATTAAACCCAAAATGCTGAAACAATATCAAATACGTTACTGGCCTCTGGGAAGAATCCCCTGTAAACACCAAATATGGTATTTTGGTTATTAATCAGGTATAAACAGATTTCCTGAAGACAAGAAATATTCTATGTTAATAAGTAGCTTACAATATTAATTTGGAAATTTAATTTTATTTTTATGAATCTTTCACAGGTCAAAATCACAGAAATGTCTAGGTTGGAAAAACTCTTGAGATATCATATTGTGCAACTACCTTACTCACATAATGTCAGAAAGGACAGATTGTAGAGGCCCCATCATCTTTTGCACATCTTCAGAGAGTGAAACATGCACCCATCGGGGCAATCTGCTTCAGTGTTTAATCACACTCATAGTAGAAAAAAAGTGTTGAGCTGGAATTTCACGTTCTTATGATTTGTATCCATTACTTCTTGCTTGGTCAGTGAGCTTGCTGTGCTGTCTCCTTTGTTCTGAGAAGCCTAGAACTGAATACAGCAATCCAGAGGTGCTGTGCTTCCTCTGAGTGCTGTGCTGAGCAAACTGAAAGGATCAGTTCCCTCAGCTGCTATCAGTGCCCTTCCAAATGTAGCCTAGCATGCTGCTGGCCACTATGAACGTGAACTCACATTGCTGGCCCATCGTGTCCAACTTGTTCCCCACTAGCATTGCTGGGGCTTTCTTTGCAGTGCACTTACCAATGGTTTGGGCCCTAATATGTGCAGCTACATTAGGTTTATTTCTCCCCTAATGCAGACCTTTAGATTTTCTTTCCACTACATGTCTGTACAAGCAGTCTCTCTAACAGTTGCTCTTCCCAATTCTGTATCATTTGAACATTTTCTGACTATCCAGGTAATTCATTAAGTTGTGAAACATTAGTGCCCAGTACTGAGTCCTTGTGACTTGCCTGCAAATGAACTTTATGTTCATCACCACTCCCTGGATCCAGCTACTAGGGTAGTATTTCAATCTAGCTCACTATTCACTTATCTGCCACATTTTGTTAGTTTGTCCTTCAGCATGTTTTGGGAGGTGGTGACAAAAGCCTTGTAAACGTTGATGTAAACAACATCTACTGTTCTCACCTCATTTACCAAGCTAGTCAATTCAGTATTGGAGGAAAAGAGGTTGGTCAAGCATGAGTCACTATTTTTGAACTCCATGGAGACTACTCACTGCCAGCATTCTTGTCCTTCATATGTTTAGAAATGGTTTCCAGAGACTGCCTGGCAAACAGTTCATCATATGTTTGTTTCTACCCTTTTTAGGGATAGGAATCACAGAATCACAGAATTGTAGGGGTTGGAAGGGACCGCCAGAGATCATCGAGTCCAACCCCCCTGCCAAAGCAGGTTCCCTACAGCAGGTAGCACAGGTAGGCATCCAGGCAGGTCTTGAACATCTCCAGAGAAGGAGACTCCACCACCTCCCTGGGCAGCCTGTTCCAGTGCTCCGTCACCCTCACTGTAAAGAAGTTCTTGCGCATGTTTGTGCGGAACTTCCTATGCTGCAGTTTCCAGCCATTTCCCCTTGTCCTGTCTCCACTCACTACTGAAAAGAGTCCGGCCTCGCCATTCTGCCCCCCACACCTTAGATATTTATAGACCTGGATCAGGTCCCCTCTCAGTCTCCTTTTCTCAAGGCTGAACAGACCCAGTTCGCTCAGCCTTTCCTCATAGGGGAGATGCTCCAGGCCCTTCACAATCTTCGTGGCCCTCCGCTGGACTCTTTCCAAGAGATCCCTGTCTTTTTTGTACTGGGGAGCCCAGAACTGGACGCAGTACTCCAGATGAGGTCTTACCAGGGCAGAGTAGAGGGGGAGGATCACCTCCTTTGACCTGCTGGCCACGCTCTTTTTAATGCACCCCAGTAAGCCATTGGCCTTTTTGGCCACAAGGGCACACTGCTGGCTCATGGCCAACCTGTCGTCCACCAGGACACCCAGGTCCCTTTCCGCAGAGCTCCCCTCCAGCAGGTCATCCCCCAACCTGTACTGGTGCATGCAATTATTCCTCCCCAGATGCAAGACTCTACACTTGCTTTTGTTAAACCTCATCCGGTTTCTTTCTGCCCAGCTCTCCAGCCTATCCAGGTCTTGCTGAATGGCAGCACAGCCCTCAGGCATGTCAGCCAATCCTCCCAACTTCGTATCATCGGCAAACTTGCTGAGGGTGGCCATTATCCCCTCATCAAGGTCATTGATGAAGATGTTGAACAAGACCGGACCCAGCACAGACCCCTGAGGAACACCGCTAGTTACAGGCCTCCAACCAGACTCTGCACCACCAACGACGACCCTCTGTGCTCTGCCAGTCAGCCAGTTCTCAACCCACCTCACTGTCCACTCATCTATCCCACACTTCCTCAGCTTTGTTATAAGGACGTCATGGGGAACAGTATCAAATGCCTTGCTGAAATCAAGGTAGACTACATCCACTGCTCTCCCCCTATCCACCCAGCCAGAGACAACATCATAGAAGGCTACCAGGTTGGTCAAGCACGACCTCCCCCTTGTGAACCCGTGCTGACTACTCCTGATAACCTCCTCTTCTTCCAGTTGTCTGGAGATGACATCCAGTACAAGCTGTTCCATCACCTTTCCAGGGACAGAGGTGAGGCTGACTGGCCTATAATTGCCTGGGTCTTCCTTCTTGCCTTTTTTGAAGACCGGGGTGAGATTGGCTATCTTCCAGTCTTCAGGCACCTTCCCCGTCTTCCAAGACTTCTCAAAGATGACCGAAAGCGGTTCAGCAATCACCTCTGCCAGCTCCTTCAGCACCCGTGGATGAATCCCATCGGGTCCCATGGATTTCTGAACATTGATGTTGCCTAGGCGCTCCCGGACCACCTCTTCCCTGACAGAAGGGGGGTCTTCCATTCCCCAGATCCTCTCACTAATCTCCAGGGTCTCAGATTCCCGAGGGGGTGCTTTTTCACTGAAGACAGAAGCAAAGAAGGCATTCAGTATCTCCGCCTTCTCAGCATCCCCCGTTACCAGAACACCCCCCGTCACTTAGCAGGGGAGCCACATTCTCCCTAGTCTTCCTTTTACTGTTAATGTACTTGAAAAAACCTTTTTTATTATCCTTTATCCCCTTTGCCAGATTTAATTCCAGGCGGGCTTTAGCCTTCCTTGTTGCATCCCTGCAGACCCTGACAACATTCCTGTATTCTTCCCAAGTAGTCAGACCCTTTTTCCACATTTCATGGGCCTTCTTCTTTCCTTTGAGTTTGTGCATGAGCTCCTTGCTCATCCACACAGGTCTCCTGCCACCCTTTCCCGATTTCTTCCTTACAGGGACGCACCGATCCTGAGCTTGGAAGAAGAGCTGCTTAAATGCCGACCAGCTCTCACAGGCCCCCTTGCCTTCCAACACCCTAGCCCATGAGACAGCTCCAAGTAGGCCCCGAAAGAGATAGAAGTTGGCTCTCCTAAAGTCCAGGATAGCAATCCTACTTTTTGCTTTACTTCTTCCACTCAGGATCTTGAACTCCACCATCTCGTGGTCACTACACCCAAGCTGCCCCCGACCTTTACTTCCCTGACAAGCCCTTCTCTATTAGTGAGAATAAGGTCCAGCAGTACCCCTCTCCTCGTCGATTCCTCAACCACCTGCATCAGGAAGTTGTCTTCAACACATTGCAGGAACCGTCTGGACCGCACATGCCTGGCCACATTGCTTTTCCAGCAAATATCTGGATGATTGAAGTCCCCCATAAGCACCAATGCCTGGGATCGTGACGCTGCTTCCAACTGTTTGTGGAAGGCCTCATCAACCTCCTCCTCCTGATCAGGGGGCCTGTAGCACACACCCACAACGGTGTCAGCCATACCAGCCCGCCCCTTGATTCTTACCCACAAGCTCTCCACTGCTACACCACTCTCCCCCAGGTGGAGTTCAATACATTCAAGCTGCTCTCTTACATAAAGAGCAACTCCCCCACCCCGCCTTGCCGGCCGATCTTTCCTAAAAAGCACATAGCCCTCCATGACGACATTCCAAAGGAGTTACAGTTAATTGTTTTCTAGTGCTCTAGAACATTGTCCAGATGCCACAGGGTTTCAAAGATAATCAGGACTGTCCTTACAATGACACCCCACTGCTCCCTCAGCACTTATGGGTGCAATGTGTCAGCCCCAAGAACATATGTATATGAGGCTTCTTTAAGTGCTCCCTAACCAGATCCTTTCCCCGGAAGGTAAGTTCTTATTCATTTCAAGCATTCCCCCTGGTCTCTGGTACCTGGGATTTCTGATGTCTGCTATTACCACTAAAGACTTAGGAGTAGAAGGTGTTGAGTACCTCAGTGATGATCTTGACCCCTTTTCCCATAGTCTGAAAAAAGCCTCATCTGCATCTTTCTGATCAGGAAGTCTATAAGCCTTAGTAAGGTCTATAAGCCTTACCCAGTAAGTCAGCAAACATGTTTTTCTGCCTCCTAATCTTTACATATATGGTTTTCAGCTGGCTCATGATCCATTCCAGAGCAGAGTTCTACACGATATATGTTCTCACATACAGAGTAAGTCCCTCTCCTTCTCTTCCTGGTGTGTGTTTTCTATGGAGCCTATATCCATCCATCATAGCACTCCAGTTATTTAAGTGGTCCTGCCAAATGTCCTTGATCCCAGAGATGTCTATAGTGAAAGAAATTGTACTTCAGTTCTGTTTGTTTGATTGTTAAGTCCTTCTTAACACCATCACTCCAGTTTCCCTACTATATTCACAACTTCTGCTCTTGTTGATGAATCCCCACCTCCTAACTCTTGCCCTAGCTTCATTGTATTTAGTTCAAAACTCTTCCTACGAAGGAAGGTTGATGGCAAATATAACTTTATTGCATTTAGTTAGGTGGATTCCATGTCCTTCAAATTACTGTTGACCCTGAGTCCCAAATGTGTGGGTTTTTTTCCATATATTTTCACTTTAAAATATTACATGCCAACCTGAAGTGTTTAGAGGCTGTTTCAAGTTGTTCAGGTTATTTTCAGACAATACAAGGTGTTTGGGTTGCTTCATTAAATTTACAAGAAGTATGTGCTTCTCATCAGGTTTCTTCTGCAGTATAACTATTTCTCTGTATAAAATATTAACTAGCACAACCTTTAGTTTTAAAGCAGATATTGATTCTACAATTACCTCTGTTCCCTCAGTAAACACTGGGGAGATCTTAAGAATTCATTCCCAAACACTATGTTTCCACTGTGAAAGGGTGGTATGCAATTACCACACATAAAGTAAGACCCTCTGGGCAAATCATTATAACTGCAAACTAGAAGAGACATTTGATTTAATACCTCATCTTCATATGATGTGATCATTAAGATTACAAAATTCCTATACACAAACTTAAATAAAGGCATTGAAATTCACAAGCGGTTCTATTCACACACAGATTCATCCAGCGTGGGCATCTAGGTGCAAATAAAACTAAGCTCCTGTCTTTGAGGAGTGTAGCCATCTATGCTTTTCTCATTAGAATTAATTCTGCCTAAAATAGTAAAAGAATTAGTTTTCCTAATATACCACTTTCCTTCTCTGGTACCTTTATTACAGCTGTGGTACTATTTCCAATAAAGTCAACTGGATACTCCTGTTAGAGAAGCAGAAGCATATCATAATTAATTACTTCAGCAGCATTTCTAATCTTTATAAACTGCAATTGGGTGCAGAGTAGGGAACTATGTTGTAGGGAACTATGCCTTTACAAAACTTTCAAGTGATTTGGAACAAAATGGTGGCAAAGAGAGCATGCGGAGAGCAGAGTGCTGAGCAGCCTAAGACCCAGGGTAGCTCAAGTCTCTTGCACATCTGGGCTTGCTTAACCAGCAGTTGTAGATAGTTTTAGACAAATTCTTATACACATAGGAGACTAAGTTGCAAAATACTTAGTTTATACAACATTTGCACCGTTGCTGTAGCAATATCTACTGTTTCCAGGTTACCATCATCTTCACAGCTGTAGAGATTCCACTTAAGCCTGACACAAAATTTAGACCCATCTTAGAAAGGAATGCAGGCATTCCAGTGATGTTAAATGCCAGATGGGGCAAATTTTCCTTTTGAGTGAGATGTATCAGGAGAAAAAAAAAAAAAAAAAAAAAAAAAAGTGTTTAGAAATTGATACTATTTAGCTATTCAAGTGTCTTCACCTGGATCTAAATTTGTCAATATTTTGATGAAAATGGGCTGCAATTTTTTTAGAGGCAGTGTTTGTGAGTGCTTTAAAGAAAATACCTATTTCAAGTCATATGCATGGCTGTGTTTTATTTCAGTTTGAACTAAGTGTTCTTCATCAAAAAGCTGTTTTTCCAACAGAATTTAAAAAGCTCTCAAAGAAGATTAAGTGCTTCTGCTGAAAACGCGTTACAAAGAAGCTATGGCTATGAGCAGATAAAAAATTAGTGCAGATCTGCATATCAGGGAGTCATCTTCCTCCCCTCCACATCATATTCCTTCTTTTCCTTTCTGCGGTAAGACTTGATGATCTTCAAGGCCTTTTCCAACCTAAGCAATTCTATAATTCTATGATTCTATTCCTTACTTTTCTCATTTATACTAATCATGCCTGTTCGACAGATGGGTACCAAGTTGTCACACAATTAACTAGATCAATCTATGCCCATGACAAGGGGGCAGTAGGCCCTCGCCCTCCCCCCCCACCCCATCCCAACCTTGCCCCACAAAATGGGAAGGAAGGAAAGAAGGGAGAAAAAACAGCAGCAACAATCTATGGAAGAAAACTTATTTTACTAACTATGATATCGGAATGCAAGGTAACACAATATAACACAATCTAATTGAAATTGAGACTAATAAATCAAATAAGATAGGAGAGAGAGTTCCTGAGACCAAGTCAAACCTGAAAAGCTTGGAATGGCTAGGAAAGCACCCTTCAGTATCAACTGCAAGGCAGTAAGAGACCGCCCCAGCTGGAAGGGCCAGATCCCATGATTTCCATAATGAATAGGGATGTATAGGTACCTGGAATTGGCACAATAACACTTTAACTCCCAGTGCATTACATGATGTTTTGATGCAGAATATTGAAAACCAAATAAAAACATAAAACCATGACACAAGTATTATAGATAAGTTTTTTTAAAGAGTGGAAACAAAACTTCAGTCAAAACAGTCATTTATTGTGCTTACCTTCTCTAACCTTATATACATTAATAGCTGCTGGTAGCTGAGTAGAAATCATGTTATGTATGATTTGTATTTACTGATTTTTTTGTGTGACATTTTACCATCAGGAGAAGGAAGTAGCTGAACTTTGGATAGAAGGAACAGCTTTCTTTTAAGCAAACTAATCTATTTAAATGTAAAGAGGTCAGCTTACTAAAAAATGCCTGGAAGTCAAAAGCTGCTAAGGGATGCTTAGTGTGCTTAAGAAAATTATGGCAGAGTGACTGTACATACAATTCAGCAAGAAGTCTCTACTGCTGTCTCCATTTCCCATTCTTGATAGATGTCATAGGTCGCTTAAATAGGCAGGAAATATCATTGTAATGACAGTAAATATGCCATTCCCTCTGTAAGATGCTATCTCTTATGAGTGATCTCAGTTTCACCCTGCATAAGTTGTTACAGGAAGATCTGTGTTGCCTGCAGGCTAGAAAACTTGAAACAACCAAAGGGTTAGATGAAGAATGGCATATCCCAATGGCTTGCAAAGTTATTTTATGCAGCCTTCAGAAAAGTGCCTCTAGCACTCAAAATGATGGCCAAGTTCGATTTTCTCCCTCTCTCTGGGCTTTACGCTTCTCTTCAAGTTCTCCGTAAAGTAGAGTTTTCTGTCTTTATTTCAAACCGTTTTAAGTGTAAATCATTTCCCTTTATTTGCCCTTTCTAGTCTTAACTTTGTTTGCGAGGACTGGACACTATGTGAATCTGCTCAATTGCTATGAGAACTTGCTCAGCTGCTAAGTTCAGCAATGATTTAAAACATAGTCACCTATTCCCAGTTACCCAGTTTCCCTATTTTTAGTCTGAGAACTTTGCTTACAAATTTTGTTATTTTAGGAACTTGAATTTCTGATGTCTGTTGCAGCTCAGGGACTTTGCCTAAGACAGTTTTTTCATTCTGTTCCTAGGCAATTGCTCTAGCTGTCAGCACATTCCCAGGTAGCTTGGGCAGCAGCTAGCATCTCAGACAGCTTCTTAATGAAAGACCCATGCTGATCTTTCTATTTATGCATTGTATCATTGACTGATCCAGGACTCACTCTAGACCTGCAAGGTACAACGGACTTGCTTTAATCAGCTGGAGCTCCCAGCAATAAGCAGATAGCATTCAGAGTGCAATAACCCTCTGACATGATGCGCACTACACCATTTTCTCTAAGGAAACAATATCCTGCCCCAAACTATATATATTTATAAATGTAGATTTCTGAAGAATGCTACTACAAAAAATTATAACCTTTAAGCAGAAATATTCTATCTATCTATAGATGAACAGACACGTAGGGGATGTACAAGGAAGATAGGCACATTGAAGATGGGCATACAGGATAAGCTATATTCAGTCTTTAACCTTTGGTGCACAAAATTCACTTGCATCCCTCAACAAAGGATTAAATTTAGGTATAGAGATATATTTACTACAATATGACTGTATCAAAAAAAAAAAGGGAGAGGGGAGGGGAGGGGAGGGGAGGGGAGGGGAGGGGAGGGGAGGGGAGGGGAGGGGAGGGGAGGGGAGGGGAGGGGAGGGGAGGGGAGGGGAGGGGAGGGGAGGGGAGGGGAGGGGAGGGGAGGGGAGGGGAGGGGAGGAGACGGGAGGGGAGGGGAGGGGAGGAATATAAAGTTTCAAAATAATATCAATAGGTAGTTTACTACATTTTAATGATTTCAGTTGGATCCATATGTATGTATAGCATGCATTGTTTAAAGAATAGAATAATAGAACATTGAGCACTGGAGGGGAGACCCAAAACTATAATCAAATGCAAGTCCTAGCTTTGCACGAGAACTAGCTAAAAACAAACATTTACATCTCACAGCATTATCCAGACAATTCTTGAACAGAAGGCTTCGTGCCATGATGTCTGCTCTGGAGAACCTATTCCATGCTCATCACCCTCTTGTGAGGAACCTTTCCTAAAACCCAACATGAGCTGAATGAAGGAGGAATACTGAATTATTTGCCTCAGGATATCTCAGAGACACAACAGAGGTGGGATCTATCTCATGCAAGGTTTAATGTGGCACCATGGATCAGACAGCAAGGCTCAGGCATTAACTGAATACATTTTTGAAAGACTTTAGACATCTGCACTGGGTTAGCTGTTAATTAGGAGGTACTATTATTATCTTTGAGACAGGAAATTATGAGATTTCTTATGAATATCTGTGAGACAACTGCAAAGACACGTTTTGTAATACTGAAGGATTTGGACACAGACTTTAAATGAGGCAAATCTGAGGATATTGAAAGTCACAGTCACCTGTCAGTCCAATTCCCACTGAAATCAGCAAGAACTAGACAACAACGTATCTTTGAGGATCTGAGCTCAAATTCTTACCTCAGTGCAAAGAACTGAACAGCTAACAGCACTTGATGAGAATATTGGATAGAGCTACGTAAAATCACAGGATACTCTGCATTGCAAGGTACCCACAGCGTTCATTCATTTCAGCCCTTGGTTCCATCCCACATTCAAATCCTACGCCTGAGACATTGTTCAAATATTTCTTCAACTCTGCCAAGCCACATGCTGTGACCACTGCTCTGGGCAGCCCATTCCACGTCTAGGCTCTCTGGGGCAGAACCTTTCCCTTACTTCACCTTGCCCCTCCCCTGACGCAGCTCCATGCCATTCCCTCGGGCCCTGTTGCTGTCACAGAGAGCAGAGCTCAGTGCTGCCCTCCGCTCCCTGTGAGGAGCTGCAGCTGCCATGAGGCCTTCCCTGAGCATCTGTTCTGGGCTCAACATACCAAAGGGGCCTCAGCTGCTCCTCGTACATAGAACCGTAGAGCCATAGAGTGGTGTTACGCAGGGGTCGGTGCTGGGGCCTGTCCTCTTCAGTATCTTTATTGATGACCTCGACGTGGGCATCGAGTGCACCCTCAGTAAATTCGCAGGTGACACCAAATTGGCTGGAAGTGTGGATCTGCCAGGGGGTAGCGAGGCCCTACAGAGGGATCTGGACAGGCTGGAGAGCTGGGCTGAAGCCAATGGGATGAGTTTCAACAAGGCCAAATGCCGGGTCCTGCACTTCGGCTACAACAACCCCAGGCAATGCTACAGGCTTGGGGCGGTGTGGCTGGAGGACTGCATAGAGGAAATGGACCTGGGGGTATTGATTGATGCTCGGCTGAACATGAGCCGACAGTGTGCCCAGGTGGCCAAGAAGGCCAATGGCATCCTGGCTTGCATCAGAAACAGTGTTGCAAGCAGGAGCAGAGAGGTGATTGTTCCCCTATATTCAGCACTAGTGAGACCGCACCTCGAGTACTGTGTCCAGTTTTGGGCCCCTCACTGCAAGAAAGATATTGAGGCCCTGGAACGTGTTCAAAGGAGGGCAACAAAGCTGGTGAGGGGTCTGGTACACAGGCCATATGAGGAGAGGCTGAAGGAGCTGAGAATGTTCAGCCTGGAGAAAAGGAGGCTCAGGGAAGACCTCATTGCTCTCTATAACTTCCTGAAGGGAGGTTGTAGTGAGCTGGGGGTCGGCCTCTTCTCTTGTGTCATTAGTGATAGGACCAGAGGGAATGGCTTCAAGCTACGTCAGGGGAGATTCAGGCTGGACATTAGGAAGTATTACTTTTCAGAAAGGGTGGTCAGGCACTGGAATGGACTGCCCAGGGAGGTGGTGGAGTCACCGAGCCTGGGGGTGTTCAAGGAAAGGCTGGATGTTGTGTTGAGGGACATGGTTTAGTGGGAGCTATTGGTGATAGGTGAACGGTTGGACTGGATGATCTTTTAGGTCTTTTTCAACCTTGGTGATTCTATGATTCTATGATTCTAACCCTCTTCTAAATCATGTCCCTGAGCACCAGATCCAAATGGATTTTAAACACATTCAGGGATGGTAACTCAACCACCTCTCTGGAGAGCCTATTCCAGTGCTTAACAACCCTTTCTGTAAAGAAGTGGTTCCTGATATCCAACCTAAGCCTCCCCTGGTGCAATTTAAGGCCTTTTCTCCTGGTCTTATCACCTGTCACCAGTGAGAACAGCCCCGCTCTCACTGCAGTCAACTTTCAGGTATTGGAAGAGAGCAATAAAGTCTCCCCTCAGCCTCCTTTCCCCAGACTAAACAGCCCCAGATCCTTCAGTCTCTCCTCGTAGGACATATTCTCCAAGCCCTTCACCAGCCTTGCTGACCTTCTTTGGACCTGCTTCAGCACCTCAATGTCCTTTCTGTATTGAAGCACCCAAAACTGAACACAGTACTCAAGGTGAGGATCCTCATACGTCTTGCCCTCTAAAGCCTTTGCTGTTTAGTACCATCTTTAGTATCATTGAATCCTGTTTATTAAAAAATATTAGAGAACTGACCCTAAAATTGAGCCCTGTGCAACCCCAATAATGACTGGTTGCCCACCTGATTTAAACCCATTTACATAATCCTGTGAGCCCAACCCAATAACCAGTTTTTCACCCACTGTACTTTTTTTTTTGTCTAGATGTATGCTGCTCATTTTGTTCTTCAAAGAGGTACTGAGCAAAATATTATTGTAATTGCCAGTGTAACTTTCTCCATATTTTCACCAGGCACTGAAGTAGACCGACAGGCCTGTAATCACTCTTTCCTATTCTTCTTGAAAACAGGCAAAATGTTTGCTGTCTGCTGATGGATTTGGACCTCTCCTGATTCCCAACGCCACTGAAAAAAAACAAGACCACTGAGAAAAGTTTTGTGATTATAATAGGCAGCTCTTTCAATATCACTGGATGAATCCCATAAAGTCCATAGACTTATATTCATCCAGACAGAGCAGCAAATCTCACAGTCTCAGAGTTGACGGTTACCACTGTCACATTCAACTGTCTCAGGATGGAACCCGAGAATCCATCACTGGTGTTGAAGACAGAGATGACTTCTGCTTTGTCTATGTCTGTGAGGACATAGTATTATGTCCCAGTAATGGAAAAATATTATCTCTGCTTCTATATTTGGTGTTAACATATTTTTTAAAAGCTTTTTATTTTTCTTTACTGGCCAACTTCAACTTCAATTGAGCTTTGACTGCAAGAATTGACATCTTAAAATGGCAAACAGCATCTCTGTAGTCCTCCCTTGTCACTCAGCATTGCTTCCAGAGACCATCAAATTTCTAGAAGATCTCAGCTTAGCCAAGCTGGCCTTTTGTTCCACTTGCTTGACTTTTGACATTTTGGAGTTGACTGTGTTCCTAAGAGATGGTACTTAAAAAGTGACCAGCAGCGTGGACCCCAGTATCTTCAAAAGCAGAGTCCCAGAAGACCTTGCTAACTAGTTCTCTGAGCAGCCTGATATCTTCTCTCCATGTCCAGGTTCAAAATTTTGGTAGAAATTTTCCTTCACCAAAGATTTAGACTTGACTGCTTCATGGATTAGGGAGTTACCAGTTGCCCCTTCACCCCCTCTGTTTAGAAGCAGAAAATTTATGTGGGCACTTTTCCTAGTTGGCTCCCTTACTATCTCTACCAAGAAGTATCATCATCAGTGTGATTTAGGAATTTCTTGGACCTGTTTGTATCAGTTTAAAGGTAACTCAGCTAATATGTGGCAAAATTAATTTATCTAATAGGATAAGGGCAGCTGATCTAGAGATAGGTGCAAACTGCATACAATCCAGATCCTCCATCACATACAGCATCTGATGAGTTCTCTGACTCACGTGCCTTGCCTAACCCTTTGTGCACTGTGACATGCTAGTTCCAGGACTCTTCTCATCAGATTTTGCTTATGCCAGTTATGTTATAGCTCAAGGACTGAGCTTAGACTTCTAGCTCCTTCTGTCTGTTCCTCATGCTGTGTGCATTGGAATAGAAACATTTTAAATCTGCTCCAGTGTACCAACTACCTTGCAGAGCAGACCGAAGGCCCTCTTTAATACACAGTTCCTCAAATTTTGCTGTACTATCCTGTAGCTTATCACTAGCAAGCCTGTATCCCTTACCATTTTCAAATCCCTCTTACAAAATCACTTTTCTCTGTTTACTCACACTTGCTTTTTGAGAAACAATCATCTATTTATCTGCTTTTTCATCTTTTGTCATGATAACGATTATGCTTATGGCTCACCTTAACCATGTGTTAGTATCTCTGTATGCTTTACGCACAGCAATCACTTAAGAAATATTTCTAGTTTATTTAGCTTTTCTAGGTACTTTTTGTTTCTGCTTTAACCGTATTTTCACATGAATATGGTGTAAGTTTTGGCCCACTAGTTTTGTCATTATTAATATTAGTTCTTGATCTAATCTCCTGTATCTGAACTCAAACATAGACCTGTCTTCCTTAGACTCTTTAGAATGATTTTGTTCATTATTCTACATTAAGCAAAGAGTAAAATCTTATAAAGCTTCCCAGGTGAAATGCTGCTACTCTGTAGTTAATCTGAACATCAATTTCAGTGACCCTAGGATTCAACCAATTATTTTCATTGCTGGAGTTTAAATTCATATCACAATTGTAAACATTTACATTGTCACCATGGGCTGAAAAGGAAGTATTGAGCTGACAAGTTTTTATGGCTTCACTCTCAGAGTGGCTTCCTCACTCCACACTCACAGTGGATCTTAGAAGTTTCCGTTTTCTTGAGGGAATATAAAAATTATCACTGTATTTAAAAGAGGAGTCTAGGCCTCTTTGAACCAGACATTTCAAGTTTACAAAAGTGAACAAGCAGACCAAAACTCTTAACGTAGATGTACAGTTTAATTTAAACTTGATAAGAGCAATATCCAAATGAATGCGTATATATGTAAAAATATATATTTATCTATTATGTAAAACCATAAGTAAATTTGAATGTGTTGTGAGTTGGCCTTAGATGGTAGTAAAACACACTACCATTTAGCAAAACAAATTTACCATTTACTACCATCTCTGCAGGAAAGGGGTTGAGGGAAAGAATAGGATGAGCAGAGAGCAAGACTGCTAGTCTAAGTAAAGATAGAAAAAACACCATTTTTCAGTGCAGAGGAAGTAGATTTGGAGAATTTAACTAAATTAATTGTTAATTAATAGTAAGTACTGATTCAGATATTAAGAAACAAAACAAGAAATGTGCAAACATTTATAGAAACACATGACTCCTGATGTCTCCAGTCTGACACCTGTTGCTAGCACCCAGTCACTACCTGCCTTATCCAGTGTTGGTCAGATTTGTGATCTTGTATGTGCTTATTTACAATGTATTCCTTTCCTTGTTATTCCTATTTGCATTGAAAATGGTTCTGGACCAGATACCCATAAAAGATCAATCTGTCCCTCCACCTACACTCGTACACTTCAGTGATTCAGTAAGTGATACAGGGAAAGCTTAATCAAGACACAGAGGTATATCTCTCCTGCTCACTCCTTCTGATTGTTTCCCTCTGTTCCTGAAAAGGTCTTCAAAGGGCTGCAGTCTTTTGGAGAGGTTTTCGCTCTCACCACTCTAGCCTTGCTTGCTCCCTCTGCTGTTTCTCATTGTTTCTCTCCCTTCTCTGTCAAGCATTTTCTTCTTTTCCTTTGAGGAGCTACTATCTGAGCTTCTAGATCCAGCTGTGCACTGCGATGGGGCTATTGGAGCTATCTGGAGGTATCTGTATCCAGCATGGGACAGCACTGGCCTCACTTCACAGAGGAATCCAGCAGTCCACAGACAGCAGTGTGGTACACACACTATGTACAATAGATCTTAATATTTGGCAACAGTCTCAGTTTGAGATGTGATGAGAATATCACAACTTTTATTAAAGAAAGATTACTACATGGCATTATTTTCTCAAATTGTGGGCCATCTTCTTCTCTTAGACTTCTAATTTTATGTCTTTTGAGGCACAGATGTTTTTTTCTTCATCTGTATTGATATAACGCCTAGTATAAGGGGGCTTTAGGAGGTAACCTGTAGCAGTTACCACAGTGCCAAATGGCTCTCATTAACACCAGTAATATGTGACACTCCTGATTCTAGGACACATCAGACCTCTTCCCACACTACAGCCCACATAAACTAAAATAAGCTTCAGCTGAAAAAGGGCCTTTGTGTGGAATCAGTGAAGATTCTTGGAAGGCTTTAAAAGCTGTAAAAACTTGGTCGTCCTCCATACTTCACAGTGATATAAGCATGGCTAGTCACACATACAACTGTAGAGCCCGTGAGTCATATAAAAGGAAAGGGAAAGAAAAAGAAATAGATACCATAGCCTTTCTGGCAGCACTTTGATAACGTATGCTCAGTAAAAGGCTATAAACATGAAAAAAAAATTACAAACAAAAGCAGCAACAATAACTCCAAAAATGAATTTATAAAAAATATTATTTAAAAAATAACAACAATAACAAACAGTAAAGCAACCTTCCAGCAAAACCCTAGAGAAGGGCTAAGATTTAGATGCCAGCTCTGATTAACACCAATCTCAGTGAAGTCAATACAGAAAAGTATATGTAAAAAATGCATAAAGTGTGTTAAATTATAAACGAAGTGACATTACCTAATCAATATTAAGATTCAAGTGGTTTTGCAGGAAAGTGTCTCCAGTGTCTTTTCTTATTTAATTAGTATCCCCTCTCCAGTGTTTCATTTATAAATCAGAGACTAATCACTTGCACTTGCAGATTCATTTGCTAACAGTTCTTACTTGAGTCACTTTCAAATTGTTCCAAACTTCTTCCTTGATTTTTTTCTTCCCTCTTGGAACAGAAAAAACGACCAATTAATTTCACATGCTGGAGAAAAAAAAAATGGAATCTGAGAACCTTTGTGCCACCTGCCTGAAGCAAATTTGCACTGTTGAGTTATATCAGAGGATTTTAAATTTGAAGAAATGGCATACCCTTGACCACAGCAGCATGCTAGAATTGCAAATGATTTTATGTACATGGCAGTAAGACACCATTAATATCACAGTGTAAAAAGTGAATATAAAATAGTGACTAACTGTTGCTTCTTTCAGTCAAGGTTGTTTGTGGGTTACAATGAGAACAGAGTTTGGATGTGTAATACCACTCTAAAAAGGCAGCATGGAGAATAAAATAGTAGATAGAAAAAGAAAGTGATCAGTAAGATACATTGCCTAGAACTATTAAACAAACATCAGCAAACTGAGGAAATCTGTAAGAATGAAATGACAAATCACTCTCATCAAAATTTGTAGTTAGTATTTATGGCTTCAGACACAATGGTAGGTAACGTACTAGATTTATGTAATGTCATTTGTTAAAGCTCTCATTTTCCTATCTCCTGTGCAATGTTACAACAATATGTCATATTCGTGGTAGTTATTTTACAGTCTAAAGTTTTTATTTAAAATAACAATTCAGGTTGCAACTTCATTATAAACCCATGAATGATAATATGCAATAATTTTGAAGGATTCCCATAGCACAAAAAGTCCAATAGAAGATCTATAGATCATCTGAAAGTTTTTATGTTGTGGACTGTCACTGCTAGGAGACAGGTCATACCTGAACTACTGCTGATATAACCATAGACTGCTAAAAAATTCTTGAAGTGTCTCACAACCTTTCATCATTCAAGAATAGTTGAGGGCAGATGTTTTCCATCAGAGTGATAGTATTTTCACACCACTTTCATTAAACTGTCATTTTAAAAACTACTTCAATTTCAGGCCCTTTCTGCTTTGTTAGTTTTAATGTATCTCTCAGTACCTTATATGACAGCAGAGGTTGCCTTTGTTTTGGTGTGTGTAAATTTGCCAGAAATCAGGGCACACTCATGCACGGTTACCAACGTCACATCTGAATTGGATAATACAGCAGCAAATAGATCTGGGGCAAGAATGGCCTCAAGACTTCATACTTTTTTACATCTTTTTTACATCTATTCTGAAATTGTATTAAATATATATTAAAGCAGTACAAAGCAATAAATTTATGTAACTTTGTTTTGAAAGAAACAGTAGCTTTGCTATACTAGTATTGTGACACTTACTGTTCAATAAGTACAGAAAATATATGCTTAACTGGTCCTAAATGGACATAAGCTAAGATTCAGGAGCAACAGAGGTAACAGCAAACACAGAAAATAAACTGCATATTTGAACGCAATGATCCTTTAGAATGGCACAGATGCTTGATTTCTACGATTTTCAAAATGTGTGGATATAATTTTTGCTTCCAGAACTTCAAGAGATTCCACTCCTGCTTTTCCTGCCCTCAGACATTTTTTGTTCTTGTAAGACGTTGCCCTGAGGAACTACAAAATTATTGGAACAATAAACTACAGGTTTCATAAGAAAGAAGTGTTTTCATAAGTTGTACTCCAATACAGGAGATAGGAAACAGGGTTATATGTATGCAATAAATAAATAAATAAATAAATAAATAAATAAAGTTAAAGATTATATTTAAATCTTACTTTTATGTAAACGGAATAATTTGAACAAATCCCATAGTCTTGGCAGGTTTCAAAATGCTTCTTTATTTTCCTCTGTTCTAGATGATGTAGCATAAATATTAGTTTCTTAGTATACAATTCAGGCAGCTGCCTGCTCATACTTATCTATGCATGAACAAAGCAGAAAGATAATGAGAAGAGTGAAGCTAAGGAGTACAGTGAGATGGTATTGCTCTGTTTCTTATAGTGGACGCAGTGATAGGGTTGGGGATGCTAAGCAGGTGGCTACTCTTCAGAACTGCTTCCAGCAAGAAGCACATTCTATATCAATACACTAATCAATCAGTACACACCACAACCTGTAACAAATGTCTAATCTTCTGTGGACACAGACATGCATAACATAGGAGCAGCAGCTGCTGAGTAAGTACTATAGATTGAGCTGTTTCCTAATACTAAGCAGGTTGCTCCAAAAGTAATTATTTCCATGGAAACTACAACATCTACAAAAAGCACAGCAACATGATTTGATAGAGCAGATTCTCAGCTACAAAACAGTTACCTTTGTTAGATATTTCATAACCATTATGCATTTTCACCAGTGATGAAAAAGAAACTGTATTTTGTGCTCATAAAAATCTGCATGGCCATTCAGAATATGTCTCATCTTTTACACTGCTGTCACAACTGCTGGAACTCCTGAAGCCCATTGCTCATATCCACTAAATAGTCTCCATAAATGTTTAGCAAGAGTTGTTTAATGTCAATGGGTGTCATTTTTTTCACATGGGGGAATGCAATTCCACACCTATGCTTCATACATACTTTCATGTCAGACTCTATTCTGTCAGGCAGCCGCTCTGCTGCCATCTGTTGCACAGCAACAAAAAGTAATAAGATATGGGTATGAAGCTTCAGCTTCTACTGCAATGCAAGGGACATCCACTCTGATGTCATGGGCCAACATAATAAAATAGGAGATATTACTTCTGGAGCAATCCCTGTATATCAACTTAATTCTGTGCACACTTCTGTTTTTAAAATCCAGTATTGATAATTGGTGGGAAACAATGCAGGAGGCATCAATAGGCACTGCAATATATGTGTGCTGTGACATACTGAGAGATGATTAAAGTACTGTAGCTTACGTTTATTATTAATTGGCTACAAATCTGCTAAGTCAGTTCCCCTCACTGTTTGGCACGTAGATCAAAAAATAGACTGTTAAGAACATATGAAATAAAAATCAATTCTAATGTTTCAGTCATAATATTCATTTACTTAAGCCTACAATCTGATTCACTCTGCAAAACTATTTGCTGCTGGATCCTTTCCTCTGTTTGTAGCCTAGAAGTATTACAGTCTGTAGGCTTACATACCTGGATCAATTGTCTTTCACAGACCTCATAGCCTAACATAACACCATAATGAATCATAGCCCAGCAAGCACCCCTCCACAGGATTTTTTTTTTAAGAGATTTTTTTGCAGTACATTAGCATGTATTTTTAATTATTAACATTAACAAGCATATTTGGTAGCATTCATGCAGAGGATATTTATTATATCTTCTTTTATAGAATTGCATGAAAACTCTTTCATATAAAAAGAGGGAAATGTTGATTTCAAATGTTTTTTATAATGATATGCCTTGATACATTTTGTTCCTTCTTTGAATGAATATAATACATAATTATTGATGCCAAGTATTTTTCTCTCTCTGGAGTGCTTTAGTTTGTTTTTGAATATATATCACCATTTTGACTTTAATTTACCTCCTTTTTTTTTCAGTTGAAAGACTCTGGCACAATTCAATTTTACAGAAAGTTTGCACATTCAGTCTTTATTCCCAGTGCAGCCTTTTATCAACATTTTCAGTTCTTCAAGCTCATTCAATTACACTATATGGAGCTTACCTAATATTGGATCCTTTATGCAGCAACTGAGAGACTTTAATATATGAGGTTCTAAAACTTAATAATTTCCTTTACGCGGCATTTCTTTCATTCCACACCACATAAGTTTCACTGATGGCTATAATTTGAAAACTAAAATATTGTCACCATTCTTAACATCTACAATTATTTGAGAGTTTTTCAATGTTACATTTCACAATTTCAAGCAAGTAAAGTAAGATTCATTCCTGACCGTGCAGTTTATCTGAACACAGTGATATCAACACTATCTATAAGCATCTGAAATAACAGAAAACTCTTATCTTTAATTCATGACTCCAGCTATTATACTCTAGGAATTTAAAAAATGTCAATTCTATTCACTTATTTCATGTGTGAAAATGGAGTGTGGTTTTTACACTGAAGCAAATACAGTAAACTGATTTGTTCAAAACTCTGATTATTAGTGATCACCCCCATCCTTATGATGCCTGAAAACAAATAAGAAATCCTATACATGCACACAATCAAATGTATCCACTTTTTTTAGGAATAGCAAAATAAAGGTATTTTCTATAGTGAAGAGTTGTAAATGAGGGGCAGAGAAAAGATGTCTGAGTCTTTTATACACATGAGTATTTTTCTTATCATATGAATCATTATGGATTTGCTTCACTTGGAGCAAAGCACTGTGAGGAGCATGATTTCAGCTGGCATCTTGCCATATTCTGAAGGCAGCGCATTATTACCAAGCTATAGTTCCTGACCCAAATGCCACGCTGCTTCTATTATATGAACTTTGTATGTCATATTCCTGTCTCAGCTCTGTACTTCGTTAAATACTGGAAAAATGTTGGACACCAACTCATACAGAGATGTTCTCTAGAAGCATAGAATGACGAGGGTTAAAATGGACCTTAAAGATCACCAAGTTCCAATTTCCCTGCAGTAGACAGGAACAACACTGCCTGGTTCAGGTTGCTCAAAGCCCCATCCAACTTTGAACGCTTCCAGAGATGGGACATCCGCAGCTTCCCTGGAAACATTTTCCAGTGCTTCACCACCTTTGTGAGAAGTTTCTTCGTAACTTATCTAATTTAAGTATACTCTTTTTTTAGTTGAAAGTCACTTATCTTGTCCTGCCACTACTCCCCCTGGGAAAGAGTGTCTCCTCATCTTTCATTTAGGTCCCCTTTAAGTACTGGAAGGCCACTGTAAGCCATCTGTTCTCGAGGCTAAATAAACCCAATTTTCTCTGCCTTTCTTTGTAGGAAAAGTGTTCCAACCTTCCAGCACCAGATGTAGTTGGCTTGGAACTTAGGGAGCAATGTGTAGATCAGTGAAGATGGACATGCAATGTCCTATAATAAACTGCACAATATTTTAGCTTTAAAAATTCTAAATCAAACGTTTTCTCTCTGTGTAAATTAAGATAGGAAAATTTTCCTAGCTCCTAGTAACAGAAATGTATTAAAGCTTTCAGTCTAATACGCATTTAAGAATATATAAATTGTCAGTTGTCATCACTTGTGTATATACAGTCTTACTGTAAATGCTGACAAGTATTTTTTGAGTTAAATATTTTTTTGAATTAAATATTATTATTTATTTAGTGCTTTCTTATCAGTCTGTTCTTCTACTTGATATTTAGGCTGATTTTCTGTGACAGTCATAACAACACAAAGGATTTGCTTTAACATTTCATTATCTTAAGAACAAAAATCATGGAAAACAATACAGCAGATCCAATCTGCGAAAACCTGCAGGTACAGATAGTCTTGACACACCTAATAAGGTAAACTGAGGAGTGTCCGGTAATGACAAGAAAGAAGTACTTCCAGGACAAGTTGAGTGTCACAGGTCCCAAACACTGTGTTTCCCTTAGGCAAGCCTCTTTAACTGGGACACCATGTCCTGCAGATTGATGTGTAATGGAATTGCAAGGCTGAATTACAGGCAGATTTGCTGCTTATCACCATAGCTGGAGGTCTGAAATAGATTTTAAAATCCTATCCTCTCCTAAAAATGTGGGTTTTTAGACACCTTACTTCAGTGACTCTAAAGAATTTTCAGCGCTGTTGGTTTCTGTTACAATAGAAAAAAAAGAACACTTTAGTCTTGGCATTCAGAAAGTGGGGGTTACTATGACCTTCAGGTTAACAATCCATATGGTAGTGCTATTTTTAACTTAAGTTGTGAGAGTTTTGCAGAGAACATAATTAAATGCGCAGCCATTAAAAATAAAATCCTTACCAACCGTTACCTCAGTCTGCAGGAATCCTAGTTGTGGGTGAGCTGAAGAATAGAGTGTAAGTGGATATTTCAGATATCATTGTGTAAACAGATGGTAGTAAAGACTGACTTCTACAATAAATCTCAGTGTGAATACTAAAATCGAATGGCAGAATATAATCAGAGAAAGCTGATAGCATTTACTTCATCTTACTGAAAGTCAAGATTATCTACTACTCAGATTAAACAGAGACTAGAAGATCCTTAATTATCTGATTATGGACAATTAACTGATACTTAAATTTACTCTAAAATAAGTGTCTTTGTTACTATCTGTGTGGTTGACATCTTAGGTATAAACAGAATCCCATTTGAAAAGAAAATAGAGATTGTTCAGACCAATGTGAAGACTTTAAATGAAAGTATTTAATCAAATAGTGTGATTATTGGCAAATAAAACTGTAAAGATCTGAGAATACAGATTCTATTTAGTTTTGCTTTCAGACAAACTGATCCAAAGCAGTAACATCTCTAAGAGTCCATTTTGGATCTAGAATAAGGTGAATGGGGAGAATGGAGAAACAGATGCTCAAACACATTTGAACTACAACCAAATTGACTTCTTCAAGACAAAATAAAAAGTGTTCTGAAACAGCAAATCTTTAGAAGATACAAACTTCTACCTTTCCAAATGATTCAGAATCTTTCAAAGAAAGATACCTACAAGACCAAAAAGTATAATATCCTTTGAAAACAGTAAAAGAACAGTTCTTCAATAAAAGAACAGTGGCACTCTGGAGAGAGGAAGATGAGTGCTGAGGCTATTCTGCTGCTTATTTGTAGATAGGTATCTTCTGGATTTTCAGACAGTGCAAAAGTGTGTATCTCTTCCATTTAAATTAATCACTTAGAAACTTGAACTGTGTCAGACATTTTGCATATCTTCCATCATTTTTTGAAAGATGATTCTGAAGTTTGGTTGGATTTTGTATGGCTTGGTTTGCTTTTTCAGTACAAGAGGAAGCCTAAATCCCGAAACTAGTAGAAAACATCAGCCTAGTAGAATACACAGCCTGAAACCTCAAGTTGCTCTTCCTTTATAACTAGGAGAATTTAATGGAAAAGAAAGATGACCTTATTTTCATTTCTGGTCAAAGTAACTATTAATTCTCTTTGAATCATTGGAAACAAAGAGATTTGCAGAAAGCTGAGAACCTGTTTTTCAAAGTTTACTCATGTATCCCAGATATCTTTCTATCAGCATGATAGTTAACCACATTAAATAAATAACTTCTAAAGGCAGCATTCCTGTGTCCACTCAGACCCTAACACTGAGAAAAAATGTGATGTAAACTATGAGAAGCCTGGTAGTGCATTAAGCTGTGTAGTATCCCCACATACATACTTCTTCTCAGGCCTTAATCCCTTTTCTGGTGTCAAGGTTAGAAGATATGTAATCCTTCACAGGTTATGTGCTCTGTTTCTTCTATGCAGTCTCTAAGATTGTTAGTAAAGATGTTAAATAGAAGTGGCCCCAGTACCGCTGCCTCTCCACTCCCTGTGAGGAGCTGTAGGCTTCAATCAGATCTCCCCTCTATCTCCTCTCCCCTGGGCTGAACAAAGCAAGGGATCCAAAACATCACACTGTATTCAAGATGAGAATACATCAGTGCAGCGTACAGATAGACAGCCACTTTCGTCTACGCGATACCAATGCTATGCTTGATGTACCTTAGACATACTTGCTTTTTCTGGCAGCCTGGGCATACTATTGACTCATGTTCTACCAAGACCCCAAATCGCTTTCAACAGGGATGGTCCCATCTCTTATTCCTCAGTCTGAATGTTAGCCAGGACTGCCTCTTCCCAGATGCAAAATCTTGTACTTAATCTTGTTACACTTCATGACTGCTGATTGCCCATCTCTCTAATTTATCTAGATCTCTCTGCAATGCCTCCCCATCCTCAATGGAGTCAACAGTTCCTCCCAGTTTAGTAGCATCAGCAAACTTGCTCAAAAACCCTTTTAGTCCTATGTCTAGTTATGAAAATACTGAAGAAGACTGGCCCTAACATGGAGACTTGAGAAACTCCACTAGTGACCAGTAAGCAGTCTGATATATAAGCACATTTATTAAAACTCTTTGGGCTCAACCTATCAGCCAATTTCTCACCCACTGCATTATGTTTTTGTCTAGCTGTATGCTGGACATCTTGTCCAGAAGGATACTGTGAGAAAGTACTGAAAGCTTTACTCAAGTCCATGAAGACAACATTAACTGGCTTCCCTTGGTCAACCAAATAGGTGAACTTGTCACAAGAAGAAATTAAATTTATTAAACAGAATCTTTCCCTCATGAACCTGTGTTGGCTGTGACCCATGACCATATACTCCTTCAGGTGTTTTTCAATAATTCCCAGGATAATTTCTCCATAAATTTATTGGGCACTGAAGTGAGACTGATAGGCCTATAATTGCCAGGGTCTTCTTTCTTGCCCTTCTTGAAAATTGGAACATTTGACATTATCCGGTTAACTGGGACCTCTCTATTACTGAGCTAGCCCACAAGTTTTTTTTTTTTATAATCAGTTTATCCTGATTTCATCTGGCACAGAGTTATTTTCATCATAGTGTCTTGTACAAAGCTGTGTTTGAGATATAGGAGCAAAACAATGTTGATAACATGCAAGTGTCTTAGTTTTTGCTGAGCAGCACTGCATAGACCCAAGGAAGCTTCAGCTTCTTGTACTGTCCTGGGAGGATGGGATGCACAAGGAGCTGCAATGGGACAGAACAAGGACCCAGTATGTCTGAGGTGATATCCCATAGCGTATGATGTTATATGCAGAATTATAAAATTGGGTAAAGTTGTCTGACAAGAGAGCTGCTGCTCAGGGAGTAGCTGGGCATTGAAAGAAAAACATACTTTGTGAGACTTTGTCAGTTGACATAATAGATCTTAAAACTGAATTCATTTTGAGGCTTCTTGTGCCAAATTTGTGGAGGAAATGGCTATATCATTCTTCACGTAAGGAGGGTTTGAAGAAGCTGGCACTATCTTCATCCTAGAGAAAAGAAGGGTGGAGTTTCTTGCAAATGAGTGTAAATACTTGATAAGATGGAATGAGAAAGAAGGGAAGAAGGAGACAGGAGCCTTATAGAAATACCTTATGCTGGGATAGGAAGTAATGGACTCAAACTGATACAAAGGAGAATATTCTCCTGTACACAGGAGGTGCTCTGAGAGCAATGCATCCTATTTTATTATTAGTCCACAGCATCAGACAAATGCTGGTAGTATGACAGTAGAAGTTGAACCTTTCTGCCAAAATTTCACTAAATCTTTGTGACAGATGGCAGCAGAGGGGCAGCCTGACAAAATGGTGTCTGATATGGAAGTGCAGATGAAGCAAAGGTACATGACTGAATTCCTTCATGCAGAAAAGATTGCAACCAGTGACATTCACTGATGATTGCTGGAGGCCAAACAGAGGATGTAAGCACAGTGAGGAAGTGAGTGTTGCATTTCAGAACCAGCAACAGTGTTGATAACGTGTCACCTCCACTAGTGTAAATTTTTACAAGAATTTTTTTACAACACACAGGCTTTTGTTTATCACTGGCAAAAATGCAAAGATAAGATGGTGACTATGATGAAAAATTCTGTTTTGTAGTTGAGAATCTGTTCTTTCAAATTATGTTATCTTTGAACTGTTGTAGTTTTGGAAGGGAAGGGAATTTACGTATGCATACATATTAATATATAAAACATTCATAAAACTTTACTTTCCTTAGTATCATGATCATTAAATTACCAATTAGACAAAGATGAAATATCCTCTTTGCACTAAGTCTGTAAGATACAAAAGTAATCTTTAAGACCCAAAACACAAGGAAGACAATATAATATTAGAGAACTATGTATAAAATACATAACATTAATTGTCAGATAACTTAAAGGGTTCTTTCAGTAGAAATTCATTCAAGAGCAGAAATTTAACTTAACAGTGATGAACACTAAGTGAAAATAAATGGAGCTATAGAAAATCTCAGTAATTTTTAGATAACATACCATTTAACATTCTTACAAAAATATATATCTGAACTGAGTCTCAGCCATTTTATTCTCATTCACCTTCTTGACCAAGCACAAGGAATGCCATTTACTGGAAATGATGGTTCAGCAGCAAATGTATTTACAGCTTTTATAACCCTGGAGATGAAAGAGCAGCTAGCAAATATTACTAAGACCTGCTGAAAGTGAACCTAGAGCTTTGCACTTGTACATGGTACCTCAGAAACAGATCAAATAAGCCATGTCCACGTCAGGAGGCTTACTTTTAAGATTAGACAAGACAAGATGTATGGAAGGATTTTCGCTGTATTAGTGGACAATGCATTTTGACCTCAGTGGACAAGAAGGATCAAGAAAGACTAACAGAGTGAGCAGTTAATTCAGCAAAGCATTCTGGGAAAAGCACTGGTTTACTTTTCAAATTTAATCTGTAATTGTGAATGCCTATTATCAGCCTTTCAAAATTAAGCCAACCAACCAAAAAAAAACAAACCAAACCAAACCAAACAACAAAAAAAACAACAGCAAGTCCAAAGGTAAAAAAGAACGACACGGAGAAGAAATAACTTGCTAAAACTTCTGCTCCTGTCTTTGGATGTTACTCTTCTAATTTACATAGGTTAATGAAGAAAGTGCTATTTATATTGAAAGATACATGTATTTGAATAAAAATAGAAAAATAGTTAGCCTTCGTTAATGCTACTTAATTTTATATTCTGCTATACAGAATGAAGATTCCTGGGAGTTAAACAATAGGAAATCTTTTATGGTTACAGTTTTCAAAAGATGGTATAAGAACAGCATCCTACTTTCAACTAAGATTGTTAATAGCATGCCAATGATTGTTGCTAAGTGATAGGAGTGTGCCTGGGACAGGCCCAAGACACACAGCGGGGAAGAGTCAGTGCTTTTATGGCATGGCAGTACGGAGTTAGGTAGAGCCAGGACAAATGATCTGAATTAGGCAAGGGAGCTGATAGAGCAAGTCCAAAGGAGGGCCACAAAAATGGTCAAAGGGCTGGAGTGCCCTTTGAAAGAAGGGTTGAGGAAGATGGGTTTGCTTAGCTTAAAGAAGAGAATGTTCCAAGGAGACTTCATTACAGTCTTCCAGTACATGAGAGGAGTTTACAAGCAGGATGGGGAAATGACTTTTTGCACAGTCTGGTAGTGACAGGACAAGGGGAAATGCCTTTAAATTAAAAGTGGGTATATTTATTTTAAATGCTAGGACAAAAAGTATTTAGCCAGAGAGCAGTGAGGCCCTGGCGCAGGCTGCCTAGAGAAGCTGTGGATGCCCCATTCCTGGTGGTATTCAACACCATATTGGATGGCAGCTTGATAGAGTTGGCAGAGGGGTTGGAAATAGTTAATCTTTAAATTTTTGTCCATTGTAGCCATTGTATGATTCCATGATTTTGAGGGGTTTTTCCATACTACAGGACATCATGTAGAAGGCTGTAATGATGCATGTTTGTAGTGGGAAAAATAAAATTCTGTCTGTCTGATATAAACCAAAACTCAGGGAACAAGATAAGTTATTAATGGCTTGGTAAAAAGATTGCAACAAACCAAATATAGATAGACAAAATATTTTCATTCATAAGGCCACAGTGAGAAAATCACTGTAAGAAAATTGCACAGAAATATGTGTATTTTATCCAGAATATTCACACATGGGACAAAAAAAGAGTTGAACTTTAAAGAAAAGCATTGACTGTTCTTTTTTTCATTTTTTTTTTTATCAGTGTACTAATATACTATATACTAATATACTTATATACTTATAGTATACTGAATGAATAGTTGCAATAATGGGGTATAAATTAGGCTAAAAAATATTGCTTTCATGTACTTTGATGTGAAAAAAGTGGAAATCTTGATGAGGGGATTGAGTGCACTCTCAGAAAGTTTGCATAGGACACCAAGTTGGGAGGGAGTGTTGATCTGCCTGAAGAGAGAAGGGTAATACAGAGGGACCTAAATAGACTGGGTCAATTAAACTAGGTTAACTGTATGAGTTTCAATAGGGGCAAGTGTAGGGTCCTGCATTTTGGTTATAACAACCCCAGGCAACACTACAGGGAGGAGAAGAGTGGGTGGAAATCTGCCTGATAGAAGAGGACCTTGGTGTATTGATGGCCACTTGGCTGAATATGAGCCAGCAGTGTGCCCAGGTGGCCAAGAAGGCCAATGGCATCCTGGCTTGTACCAGAGATTGTGTGGTAAGGAGACTAGGGAAGTCATCCTGTCCCTGCACTCGGCACTGGTGAGGCCTCACCTCTAGTGCTGTGCTCAGTTTTGGGCACCTGAGTACAGAAAGGAAACTGAGGTGCTGGAGCAGCTCCAAAGAAGGTCAGCAAGGTTGGTCAAGGGCTTGGAGAATACATCCTATGAGGAGCAACTGAAGGAACTGGGGCTGTTTAGCCTGAGGAAAAGGACGCTGAGGGGAGATCTTATTCCAATACCTCTTCCAATACCTGAAAGGTGCTTACAATGAGAGCGGGGTTGGTCTCTTCTCATTGGTGCAATGTGACAAGACGAGGGGAATTGGCCAGGGGATGTTTAGGATGGATATCAGGAACCACCTCTTTACAGAAAGGTTGTTAAGCACTGGAATAGGCTTTCCAGAGAGGTGGTTGAGTCACCATCCCCGAAAGTGTTTAAAATCCATTTGGACATGGTGCTCAGGGGCATGAGTTAGGAGAGGGTTGATAGTTAGGGTAGTGTGGTTAGATTGTGGTTGGACTTGATCTTTAAGGTCTTTTCCAGCCTGAGTGGGTCTATGATTCTATGATTCTAAATTGATTGAGCTTATTTCCCTAAACGATGTTTTTGGCAAATGTTTATTTGTATATTAATGATCACCAATTGATGACTAGAGTATGGGCTCTCTGCAGTATAAATCACTGCATTCTACGAGAATAACATCTATTAATTTGAATTTTATAGATACCCAATCTTAGCAGAAGAAGAGAGTTCAGCAAGTTAGGATGAATTCCACTACAAGGAGAGCACTGCATAGGATCAGTGGAAGAGGAGGCAGGTAGGAACATTCAATCTTCAAATTACTGCCTAGATAAAACCAGGGCACTTGACATGCTTAGCTGCTTAAGAACTAATAATAGAAAGCAGATACCACCCAAAATCTTCTTGTAACTCCAAGTTTCAGTAGAGTCCAGCTGAGAAGGACTTCATGGATCAGGAGTTTTGACTGACAAACTGAATGTGTTAAGCAGCAGTTTATTAAGCTGTCTTGCTCCAATTTATAGGAGGGAGAGGAAGTTCTTTTTAATATCTGTACACCCGGCGTGAGATTAAGAAACAACGGTTCAAATGTTGGTCTGACCAGTTTATTACAGATCTTAATCAGAGCGATGGGGAAGGGGAGAACAGGCACTATTATGAATTAGGGTAATGGGGAAGGGAAGGAGGGCAACAGAAAAGATGGGAAAGAAGAAGTAAGGAGTCTTTATAGGAAGCAATAGGGAGATGGCAACTTTTCAATGGTAGTACCAACTTATTTATAAGTCCAAAGTGGTCGAGTCAGCTTTCTTTGGAGTGACAGCTCAAGTCCAAAATGGTTGAGTCAGCTCTCCTTGGAGGGGCAGCTTCTGGCTCTGAGATCTCAGCAGAAACTCCTTTGTTCCTATCTTCCTGGCCTTGCCAGCAGATAAGAGGGAGCAGGGAGGCACCAACTTGTATCTTGCCTTCACAGGATACAGTGGCATCATCCCCCAGTTTCTCATAGCAAGCTGGACTTATTTGGTCACAGGCTAGATCTTCTGCCAGTAAACAGTCCTGAGCACTATCTTCCCAAGGCAAACAGCTGAAGTTGTCCACATAGTGATGTGGATTGACACACAGCAACACCCACCATTCATCTCCTAGATAAGTCAGTCTTATCACAAGAAACACCTCAGGAAGCAAGCTTTGAGCCAAAAAAAAAATCAAAGAAGGATTCATACATAAGCACACACAAATATTTTGTGTATTAGAATCTATATGTGCAAGGAGTAAGTGATGTTACATTTTATGTAATGTAGAAGAAAATGTTCAAGGTCAAAAATAGCTATTTAAATATTTGGTCCAATCTGTTCAATATAAACATGAGTTTCCAGAGTTAGGCACATTATACTTAAGTCTATTAAATGTTCATGATGTTATTCACAAGAGTTGTTTGCAAACACAAACTAGAGTTCTGTTCTCAGTGTTTGACTGTTAAAAACTTTATATATGTTTTACACTCTCCAATGGTGATAGATGTATAAGTCTCACAATATTTTAGAGAACTTTAAAGTGGTTACTGATTAACATATGGCATCTCTATACTTTTATTATACTATATTCACTGATTATTGAATTATACCTTTCAGTTTTATCACAAGAACAGATTACTTTAGTATGATATTCAGTTCTATCTAAGGCTTTTGTCTTAAGGGCCAGTTAATCTAGTATCCTTTCCTGCCCTGGTACAATTTTAAGATTGTCACAAGAAAGATAAATTTCATGCAATTTTCTGTTCTCATTACAATCTTCACATTGTTATGAGAATGGATTAATTTTGTTCCATTTTCTGTCCTCATTATAGTCAGTTATGAGAATGGATTAATTTTATGACATTTTCTTCTCTCATTATAATCTTTGTTATGGGAATGAGAATATATAATGAGATGAGAATGTATCAAGCATTAAAGGTCTGTGAGAACTCATTACAAAGACTCTAAGAAGAAGAGAAAATAACACTCAGTCCATTCTTGTGACAACCTTCATATTGCAAAGAGAATTCAGGATAAAATTATATTCATCCATTCATAAGACAAAGATTGTTGAGAAAACAAGAACTGGAACAGAATTAATCATTTTTGGTGATAATCTGGACATTGTACCTAATGTTATGGTATGCTTTTAAAATAATAGTACTTTAATGGAAAGAAATACAGTGAGATTGTCCAAATGGTTCAATACAAGTATGTACAATTTTTTGGAAGTAGTCAGTGTACTCTGAGCCATGAAAAAGTAATTACCCAGTATATAATTCAGAAGTAATTAATTGAAAACAGAATCTGCCTAGAGCTCCCCCAAGTGAGTGGAAATTTTCCTAAATATTCAGTATAGACAGAGATTAATCCAAAATCCTGTTTTTCATATTCATTCAGAAAATGAGTCTTTCCTCCACAAGGACTGCAGCAGCTTTTCATGCAGGTCTTGAAACAAATAAATGAAACACTTAGAGTTACATGAAACTGAAATTGTTACATTATCAAAGTGATAAAATCAGCTCTAATTACCATTTCAATGCTTATTTACATGTGACAACTTATCTGGAAAGAAAGATAGTAGAATTTCATGACAAGATTTATTCTCTGAATTGAATAGAATAGCTCAATTGGAAAGAGCTATATTATATGTGTATAATCCTACTGCCCAACTTACTCACTAACATACCAAAATTATATTATCCAAATGCCTCTTGAACACTGACAGGCATGGGACACCAACCATCACTCTAGAAAGCATGCTCAGGTCTGATCATCCTCACAGTAAATATATTTTTTTCCTAATGCCCTGTCTGAACCTTCTCTGCCATAGCTCTGTGCCATTCCTAGTGTCCTGTCATCAGCAACCAGGGAGAAAAGCCTGGCTCCTTCCTCTCGACATCCCTCAGGAAGCTGTAGAATACAGTGAGGTCACTTCTTAGCCTACTCAAGACTTGATAACTCAAGTGTCAATAGTCTTATATCTCCTAGCTCTTTCATTAGCTTTGTTACCTTCCTCTGGATGCTTTCAAAGACTTAGAAGCTGTAGAAGTTTTACTACTTTTAGCTACATACAACTACCAGCACAAGATTTTGGACCAGATGTACTAGCAGAACTTAAAGGGATGATCTCCATAAATCAAAGACTTTTGGAATCACCCAATATCTAAAAAATTAAAGGTAATAACTGACCAAATATCTTCTAACAAATGGAAAGCAAATAACAAATTTCAAATCTGTTAGTTTTCTAAAAAACTTTGCAGCCAGCAGAAGAACAATTAAAAAAAAAGAAAAAAAAAGTATTAGAAATTACTGTTTTTACCTTAAAACATCAATGTTGCACCCAAATAGAAATACATCTACAGAAAGAGTTAATACTAGAACATAAATATCATATGATCTCGTACTGCTGTCAGACAGGATTTCACATAGAACTAGGATGGTTGTTGATGTTATTTCACATCCAACATGGATACACCTACATCTCAGATTTGATGACAGCTTCTGTACTGGTACATTCTAGGGAAATTTCATTCCTACATCTCTTACAGCTGCAGTTAAAGATTAGTCACCTTTGCCACAGGAAATCTAAGAGATGTCACCTAGACTGTACAAGACTGACACATTGACAGTTGTCTGAGAGTTATACAAATCTGTAGGCTGTGTTTGGCCAAAATTGTAATGAATGACAGTTTCAAATAAAAGTAACAGCATGGAAATAAATAAAAATTGTGTTTACTATGCCAACAACTGTAAGCAAATCAGTAAACACAAAGGAGACCTGAGACAAGCTGCTAAAATCAATGCAAAAAGAAGAATAAATTAAGTAAAGAAGAAAAAATATTTTAGGTATTCACAACAATTTAGTAAAAGTGCAGTAACTGTGAAAAAAATAACAGTTGAACAGCAAAATATTTCACATGGTTGTTGTACAAACTGTATTTCAAAAAATTGAGATCAGTTCACATTCCCCACCTTACAGGATTTATTAAGAAATGACCACATATGGAATCACCCTGTGCTTAAAATTAAGACGGTTATTTTTCACAGTATATATGAAAATTAATGTGTAGAAGAACACACTTAGGTTGGATATCAGGAACCACTTCTTTACAGAAAGGATTGTTAAGCACTGGAATAGGCTCTCCAGAGAGGTGGTTGAGTCACCATCCCTGAAAATGTTTAAAATCCATTTGGATCTGGTGCTCAGGGACATGATTTAGCAGAGGGTTGTTAGAGTTAGGGTAATATGGTAAGGTTGCATTTAAACTTGATGACCTGGACGGTCTTTTCCAACCTGAGCAACTCTATGGCTCTACAGTTCTATGTACGAGGAGCAGCTGAGGCCCCTTTGGTATGTTGAGCCCAGAACAGATGCTCAGGGAAGGCCTCATGGCAGCTGCAGCTATTCACAGGGAGCGGAGGGCAGCACTGAGCTCTGCTCTCTGTGACAGCAACAGGGCCCGAGGGAATGGCATGGAGCTGCGTCAGGGGAGGGGCAAGGTGGAGTAAGGGAAAGGTTCTGCCCCAGAGAGCCTAGACGTGGAATGGGCTGCCCAGAGCAGTGGTCACAGCATGAGGCTTGGCAGAGTTGAAGAAATATTTGAACAATGTCTCAGGCGTAGGATTTGAATGTGGGACGGAACCAAGGGCTGAAATGAATGAACGCTGTGGGTACCTTGCAATGCAGAGTATCCTGTGATTTTACGTAGCTCTATCCAATATTCTCATCAAGTGCTGTTAGCTGTTCAGTTCTTTGCACTGAGGTAAGAATTTGAGCTCAGATCCTCAAAGATACGTTGTTGTCTAGTTCTTGCTGATTTCAGTGGGAATCTGTGACTGTGACTGTGACTTTCAATATCCTCAGATCTGCCTCATTTAAAGTCTGTGTCCAAATCCTTCAGTATTACAAAACATGTCTTTGCAGTTGTCTCACAGATATTCATAAGAAATCTCATAATTTCCTGTCTCAAAGATAATAATAGTACCTCCTAATTAACAGCTAACCCAGTGCAGATGTCTAAAGTCTTTCAAAAATGTATTCAGTTAATGCCTGAGCCTTGCTGTCTGATCCATGGTGCCACATTAAACCTTGCATGAGATAGATCCCACCTCTTTTGTTTCTGAGATATCCTGAGGCAAATAATGCAGTATCCTTTCTTCATCCACTTCTTAGTGCAGCACGCTCCTGTATTTCACCATACTTTGCATATAAGTTAATGCAACATCATGTAAATCCCTTTTATGGTCTGTTCTACCCTCAGTGGGACTAGCTAAGAGAAATGAGTCTTACTTAGATATCTAATTAGTATTAATGTTTCTAAAAATATTTTTAAAAAACATTATCTCAGTATTTGTAGTCACTAAGTCATAATTTCTAATATGTAATGTGCATTTCACATAAGCATTTTATGGTTGACAGTATGGAAATCCTCATGCATGTATTTTTCCTTAAGACAAAACTGATTGACTTCTGTTCCATTTCATCTTAATGCAAATCTTACCGAATTATTAATACCTAAGGAGATTTTTTTTTTTTTTTACCGTAGAATATAGATATTTCACTGCTTAGCTTTGACAGAGGAGTAAGATTATTTCAAAGATGGTCTGAGTCTTCAGTTGTCCTAATGTCATATCTTGATATTCAAAAAAGCCTTAGTTTTCTATACAATCAAAAATGCATTTTTGTTTTCTTTTGACTTTTTTTTTTTTTTTTTTCATGTGAAGCAATTCAACAGGCTAAAAATACACATAGTGGCATAAATAAATTTAGATATGGAATGTGTATAATGTTTGTAACGGCACTATTAAGAACCTTGTTGATAGAGAACAGAGCAAAGAAAGAGAGCTGACTGTTTTCATTTTGCCAATTACTTCCACCTTATAGATAGTGCTAAATATTTCAATTCTATACATTTATGTATGTATGTGATATTAAAAAAAACATTCCATGCATTTTCTCTAGTAGTATTTTTTTTTAATTTCATTGCTAGCCTCTGTGAAAAAAAGAACAAAAACCTGTCTTATCCATCTCCTTGAAGGCACCGGAATTATAACTGCAGCTGTCATACAACATATATTCTTATTTAATCATATATGAATTTAATTGAAAGCTTACCTAACTCTCACAAACTACATTTAGTCCCTTTTCTTTTCAATGAATGTATCAAATCAAAGATTTGCCTTATATTTAACTTACATTTGGTTCTTTGTTTAACTGTAATAACTCAGGTTTGTAATTTCCCCAGATATCATTATGAGTTTTACTTAATTTCCTCTCCACTTTCTTCAGCAGGGAGGGTATACCTTCACACGTAACATCTGTTATTCCAACATCATATATTTTCTAGCATATATGTTAAATTGAATCCAGAGAAAATCCCTCAGGAATTTAGAGCTGCCATCATATGAGGAAAACTTCTGAACAATGTCCAGTCAGTCTAATAGCACGTTGCTCACATTCCCCACAGCTCAATCTTGTGACTGGTTTCATTTAGCATCTTTATCTATGATCAGGAGATCAAGTGCATTCTCAGTAGTTTTACAAGATATGTAGGACTATCAGTCTGTATGAGGGTAGAAAATCTTTGCAGAGGGATCTGGATAGGCTGGGTAAACGTGCCAAGCTGAATTACAGGACAATCAGCAAGTGCTGGGTACTGGGCTTTTTTTAAACAATCCCATTCAGGAGTATTGGCTTAAGGAAAAGTGGTTGAAAAGTTTTCAGTGGAAAAGATTCTGTATGACACAAGCCAGCAGTGTGCACAGGTGGCCAAGAAGGCCAATGGCATCCTGGCTTGTGTCAGAGTATTCCTTTGCTTGGAAAATTTTCACTATATTTGTAAATTTTTTCTTCTGCATATCCTTCACTATCTTTTACTGTAGACTTCTTATAAAGAATTGAAAATTTTAAGTTAGTATTTAGGGGGCCAACCAATTGAAAACATGTAAACTATCCTCACTCATATTTAGAAAAAAAAAATCTATTTCTCATATGACTGCTCCTTTGATGTAAGATGGTGTTTCACACAGAAAAGTTATATGGATTCATAGTTATCACAAAATCACAGAAACACAGGTGTTGGAAGGGACTTCATGATCATCTAGCCCAACCTAAAGCAGGTTCGCTAGAGAAGATAGCACAGGAAAGTGTAATTTTGAACATCTCAGAGAAGGAGACTCTAGCAGTTCACCTCTGAAGTCTGTGAATTTGTACACAACTGCAGAAGTACTTATACTGATGGATAACACGGGAGGACACCTTCTAGTTTTGACAAAGATTCAGGAGTTCTGTTTCATTTTCATTCAACCTTCCTTTTTCAACTCTTAATCAAGAAGAAAGTTAATCAAGAATAAGGCAACAAGGGTATTCCTGATGCTTCCACAGGTCCAGTACTACTGACACACTGCACTGAACAAGTTTTCTCTCTCCTCTACAATTCATAAAGTGACATTGGAACTACTGATGTCAAAATATACAGAGAGACACAAGTTATGTTTCTCTTTTGCTTTAGATTGTTAAAATATGGATGACTTCAGAAGTAGCTGTAGTGAAACAGAAGTTTATTGACATAACATTTTTTTTCATGCCTGTCAGGATAAAGAATCATGTTTATCTTTATTATTTGTCTATCATGTGTCCAAGTTTTGTTTTCCCTGTTCATTCTTCTAAGGTAATTTCTGAACAGTGCTCTCAAAGCACTTAGTACAGAAGATGCTCAAAAAAATGCTCAGTGTCTGACTTCCAGCTAACTCACATAGCATAAACTTTATGTAAATCAAAATCAGTCCCAAAGAGTTCCTGCCATTTCAGAGATAATTGAGAGCATCATTAATCTTCAAGATTATTGACTCCTACAAACCCAGATTCTTTAAATGTCAGAGTTTCTGAGATTTTTTTTTTCCTCATCAGCTGGCTAGTAGTACCAACACTTTTCTTAACAAGATAACACCTGTGGCTACAAATCTAAGGAGTGCTAGCTCATCTCCATGGAGGACCTGTAATAGATCATGGGCCCTCCCATGGTGCGGAAAGGACAGCCACACCACTCTTACACTTACTCTTCATGGAATAAGAAACAAATGATGGTGCTACTGCTGCATGTTTTCTAGATCTTCTTATATAAAATAACACAAACAGGCTTAGTATTTTATATAAAGTAGTAAATACATGTTGGGTCTTTTAACTTTCTCTACTTGTAGAGTGTGCAAAAGCAGGAGTTAATTTCATGAGACGTGTAGCAGCAGTGCGCAACCTTCTTGAGATTAGTGGGAATTTGGATCCCTAAATCTTGCATGGATATGTTTCTTCTGTCTTGAGAAAAAAATCACTGTCTATAGAGAAGAATTAATAAGAAATCTGTACGTTATTGCCAAAAATATTATTTTTCGCTTATTAATCCTTAAATAATTTCTTTTCATCATGTCCATTGAATTCAAACATTTCAGAGCCTTCTTAAACACTACTTAAGACTTCGCATTTAAAAATACTTAACTTTGGGCTTAAAAATAGATTGTTCTTGTATGTATATATATGGCCTTTATAAAAAAATGTGAATAATGAATACATTTGAAATGACATTTTTATTCTTGATACTTGCAGTATAACAAAAGAATATACATTGAGCCATCTCATACTGCCTTTTTTGTGTGCATGTATTAGGTTTCTGTGGGGTTTTTGAGTTGATTTTTGTTATTTTTATAGTAGGGAGTGGAGCTTGCAATAAACACTGTGCATAGTAGTGACACAATTCTAGCTTAAATTTTATTTTCAAAATTGAAGTGTGAAATATAGCATTCAAAATAAAAATTGAATTAAGACTATCAAAAATAATCTTCAGATAAATTCTAAACAGCTGCTATGTTTTTAAACTTTGGTTTAATTTTACTATCCACTGTCTACCTATCAATTTCCTTTCTCATCAAAATGTCAGTCTCAACTATTAAAAGCCAAATTGTCAGGTGGAAGATTTTCTTACAGTCAGCGTTTCTTGTTTTATCCTCATCATTGAAAGGAGTTCTTCTAAATATTAGTAAAAGTATTTGATATTTTTTGTTATATTACCTCATTTAAAAACAAACTGGTAGAACTTAAAATGTATTTTTCATGGAATTTTAACTTTTCAAAAATAAAATGAACGGGAGAAATTTGACCTTCTGAATTTCAAACCAGACACCCAAAGAATATGAAAACAATTGTTCCTAAGTCATTGAAAGGTTGCTGCATTACAGTTACAACTTGATGCTCCTCATTGTTTATATGAGCTACAGTAAGTTGCAACTCTTTCTGGATCTGCTGTCTCTGTTAATGTAGTTACTGTTCGTAGCACTCTCTGGGCTCTTTTGCCTGTAACTTTTCATTCAATGAAATCTCTGCTTTCTGCTGTCCTAGGCCTGATATAATTTTACAATGACTTTAAGTGACTCCCTACCACTTAACTGCTTACAGATAATGTTTGCAGATTTCTGTTAATCTTATCTTCTTGTTACCCATCTTGTATTCAGTTCCTTCATTTACATAACCTAAAATTATGCTAGCATCTTCATTTACCAGTCTTCCTCTCATGAATGCATATTTCTGTTTAAGGAGTGGATTCAGCATAGAAGCATGCACTTTCTTTGGGATCCAACTGAAGAAGTAAGGTAAGTGATTATCAACCTCAGGGAGAACATATACATAAGTTTCTTTCTTTGTCAAGCTGTATCTGATATGTTTGTTAGTTTTTATGTAATATTAAATGTCTACCTTATTTATAAGGTCTTCCCAATAGGCCTTTCAGCAGTCATCATAAGAGAGTTTTACAGTTCCTTTGCTATTCCAACCTTCTTGCATGTTAAAGAGCTGGATTTCCTCAAGAAGAAAACAAACTTTCCAAACAAAATTATACATTCCTTCTCATAAGTGCCCCGTGACATACCCAGAGACCATTCAGCCTTATGAAAGAACTGATAATCCTTAGGAAAAGACTAATCACTGAGACAAAATTTTGGTACATTCTTGGGGGTATTTCAAAAAGTATTTACTGGTGAGCTGTCTAAAAACAGGACTTCCCACCCCAGCTTAGCAGAAAAAGAGAAAGAAGGCAAGGAGTCTGTCTCTTAAACCAAGTAAAAGCCACACCCTGTCAGGAGTCACGTTTTATCCTGTACTACAGGAAAAAGACAGAAAGAAATAAAATTAACTAGAATTTGTGAAGATTTTATTACTCTTTCAGACCGCAACTTTAGGGGTTTTTTTTTTGTTAGTATGAACAGTTTTCCTCTCCAGAATTGGTACTGCGTAACTCATTCTGAGGTGAGCTTCACACTGTTTATTACCTTATTTCTTAAGGAAGTAGTTCTATAAGCCTGTGTATCGTTTCTTCATTGAAAGTTTCTTCATTCTTCATCTTCATTCAGTTTCTTCTCTTTCTTTACAAAGAGGGTTGTTAAGCACTGAAATAGCCTCCCCAGGGAGGTGGTTGAATCACCATCCCTGGATGTGTTTAAAATCCGTTTGGATGTGGTGCTCAGGGACATGATTTAATGGAGGGTTGTTAGTTAGGACAGTATGGTTAGGTCATGACTGGACTCGATCTTTAAGGTCTTTTCCAACCTGAGATATTCTATGATTCTATGATTCATTGTTTTCTGAACTTTTCATTCAAGGTCTCAATAGTAATGTGAAAGGAACTAGCGCAGATATAATAATTATAACAGTGTTGCTTATCTAGTTCATGGCAAAGTTTACTTTAAAATGATAAAAACAAAAATATTTTGATTTATTTGTAATTTAGCAATAACAATCTACAATAAAATTTGATTTCAGATTTTTCTTCTGTCAGAAGACAAAGTTAAAAAAGCTTTGTATGTTAAATCATATACATCACTTGAAAAGATGAAGGTATTGTATTTTGGGAAAGAATAAGCTGAGACTACAAAAACAGTTGTAGGAGTCATAGAATCATAGAATCATAGAGTCACAAGGTTGGGAACGACCTTCAAAATCATCTCATCTGACCGTCCTCCCACTACCATTGCTATCACTAGCCTCTAAACCATATCTTGTAGCTCCTCATCCAGACATCTCTTGAACACAGCGACTCCACTACATCACTGGGTAGACTTCCAGTGTCTGACCACTCTCTGAGAGAAAAAGTTCTCCCTTATGTCTAACCTAAATCTCCTCTGGTACAACTTATGGCCATAAAGGTTTGACAGAGGTGAGAAGCTGAGTACTGTCTCCACTAACTCATGCTTTTGACAATGAGTAATACTGGTAAACCATTGGAAAGACAGGGCAATTGCTGTGATTCCTTTATATAGCCAAACTCTTAAGACCACCTTTAATATAGAATTGCCTAGAGGGACGTTGCTTTTTTTTTTCTTCACTTCATTTGTTGTGTACTGTATAATGTTCAAAAACTTGGGAAGGGATGGTGAGAACGTAAGCTGGCTTGAGGGGGTTGAAAGTGATAATGAAGAAAAGTATCACACTTTAGCTGCACTCCCAACAGACAGTGACAAAAAAATGATTCTACTTTTCCCACCAGACTTTGTCATTAGTACACAGAAGACTGCTTTGACAGTGCTGAACAGCTCTACTTTATACATTTTTTTGTTGCGGAATCATATTCTCACAGCCACAGATTTCTCTAAATATGTTCTTCAGTCCAAATTGTCAATTAACTTGGTTACATATTAAGCATTTAAATTTGTGCTTTTTCATTACTTTCAAAAGAGTCTAAGGAAATTCCCTGTCATGGGATATGATACTCTTCTGCCTACAACAGTTTAAATGATTTAAAGTACCCCCCCCCCCCCCCTTTTTTCTTTCTTCTCTTCCCTGCCTTTCTGACGGAGATAGTAATCATTTATCTCAGCAAGACATTTTTCTTGAGGAACAGTAAACAGATAGAGATGACACCAATGGTCGTTTAAGCTGATCCAAACTATTTGTCAATAGTGAGACAGGGCAGGAGGTGATAGAGATTGCATTTAATTTTATTACAACCCAGCAATTTTTAGCCTCCTAATATATCGAAGGTATTTTTTCCTGCATTTGTCTCATAAAAATCCCATGTCAGTTGTCTTTCCTAGGGGCAGATAAGATACAGTGTCTTTCTCCTCCAACCGAAAGTAGAGATAAATCTGTGTGGGAATGTAGGTGGCAAGAAGGCAAAGTTTGGACCATTATTTACTTACAACTTGACAAAGACAGAATCTGAAATATTCTTTAACATTTTTTTAATCATAGAAGGTCACAGATTCTCAATAACACTGAGCAGACCTATTTACAGAAATACGCTTTAGGTCTCAGAACTTATCATGAAGAGATCCTTCAGTCCCTTGAATGACAAGACACAGATGTCAATTCCAGGATTGCAGGACACGTCTTAGTTTGAAAGCAAAGAGCTTATACTTTTTCAGTCTACATTAACATCCAGTGAGGAATAGAAAGGGGATAAATAATGAATTTGTTTTGCATCTTTGTTTTTCTACAGTGCCTAGATCTTTGTCATTCAAGGGTTTTACTATCATCTGGTTTTGGCTCTCATGTGTAAATAGATATTTTCTGATATACCATATTTGCATCCATCTAGAGACAGCTTCTACCAGAAGCACTGGGATAAATGTTGTGATATCCCTCATCTCTTGTAGAATGTGAGGAGTTAGAAAACAGTGACTCCAAAACATGCATCCCTTTCACCCTATAGCTGACCTCAGGGCTGCCTGGAGATAAATATTTAGCTGCCCCAAAATAGATAATCTGGCTTTTGATTCCCTATTTGATTTTTTTTCCTCCTTGTCCCAGATAATGTTTATTTCCATGAATTATTAAAGAAATCTGCTTGTATTCTGACTCCAGTTTACAGCTTGTTCTAAGCTGTAGTTTTTTCCCAGCCCTACAAAGAACTACTGTGCTCTCTTTAGGATAGCATCTACAAGTCTGTGTTAAGATCTTTTGCCTTGCACCACAACTGGCATAGAAGCCCACCATTTCACATAACTACTGATCTGTAATACAAAGAATTTGATTTGCCCTTCAGAAAAGGAATCAATTTATGGCAGGCCAGTCTGAACTAAGTAACAAATCACAGATAAAATAGTGTTGCCCTGTATTCATTTTCTTCCCCTCAAATTTCTATCTTCCATATACTTTCAAAAATAAATAAATAGTAAAAATAAGTAAGTAATGAACTCAGAAAAAAAAAATCTTTTTCATTGGAAATAGATGAATTGTCCCTTAAAAGTATGTTTAAACTACTGGAATAAGCCCTGTAGTCTGCCTTCCAATTTGATGAAGCATTTCTGTACTGCAGAGATAGCATTTGCATCATGTAATGAAAGGAATGGGATAAGAGTTACTTTCCCTTATTGAATACATATGTAAATCGAGCTTGAGAATCCCCATTAATAGTGAGTATGGAAGTTAGATCTTCCCACAGGAGACTTAACCCAAACATCAGACCCTTTCTTTGAAAAAAAATCCAATCATTTTTATTTTAATGTGTGGTTTGCACATTTCTTTTGGAACTAACAGTCTTTTTCCCTGCAGACTACAAGCTTTCTTTGACTTACTGGCCCCAGAAATAAATTATGAAATCATGAAGCCTCCATTTACATGGATGAGAAATGAATGGCAAATGCACAAGCTTAATGCATTTTCTTTAGTACTGACCCAGAATGAAAAGTATGGGACATAAATAGTAACTAAATTCAAATATTCTGTTTCTCAAAAAATGCAGTGGAAAATGTTTTTCAAATAGTGGTATGAATATGTTTCCTGTATAGGGACAGCTCATAGAAGTGATAATTTTTTGTAAAGATTCTCCATTTTCTGAAGACCATGAGTGCTGGTGGCTGGGATAGCAGACTTAGTAGCTATTTTCACTATTTTGCTCTGTCACAAATTCTTCAGAGACTTCGAACTGTGTACATGTTATTCTACATTGACTCAATTTTGTAACTGTAAAAATGTGATAAAAAAAAATGTTAAAATGCAACTTGGTTCTTGAGGTCGAAGACCATGTATGCCAATTTCCTGAGAACTCAGCAGAAATAGAAGTTCAAGCTGTAAGAAAGCTGTACTGGTGGCTGCTCTGTAGAAGGTGAGCTGAATGAAAACATTCACTGAAACGTCATCCTTTTGCATTTTATGTTTTCATCATATTTATGTTTCATGACATTTTATGGGCATGTTTGCACAGTGTAAAAGTCTGGGCAAGTTAATGGTGCTAAAAATGTTCTTCAAATGGACACATTTCCGATGCATTCACTCATAGCTTTAGCATGCAAAAGAGGAGATGAAGGTGCTTTCTGTCAGCCAAGAACTGAAGACTGTCTTATGAGTTGTGGTATTACTTTTGAAGAAGTCTTTGAAGGAGCATAAAAACTAGTGGAAAAGAAGAGCTGATATAGGGAATTACTGATATGTGAAGCCTCACTGGAATAATAAAAGAGTCACCATGATGCTACCATGGGTACCACTTATTTCTACTACACATAGTAAAAAATAAACAGCAGACCTATCGAATGCTTTTCAAAGATGTGAGGACACAGGCTTTAAAAACATCACTGTTTTCCTTTAGGAAAAGAGTAGCCATTTATCTCGTGTCATTATGTTTATCTTCTTTCATTCTTTTTCACCATTCCCTCCTATAACGTGCTGTTTTCTTAAGCTGTTGTATTTATAACCTGTCAGTGGAAAGAGATCTCAGTCAGTTTTGTACAGTGTCCCCAATATCTGAATGAGCTTTTTGAATAACACTTGATAACTAGAAATTTACCTCAGACTTAACTCCTGCCATTCAAGGGGAAGAGATGACACATGCAGAGATATTTATTGTCAGTCAAGTTTCTAAAGATATAAAACTGAATTACATAAATAATTCTCTTGCATGTTCATTACTTTCCAAGAAAAGACCTAGCAGGACTTTCAAGCAGCTAGTTAGGTCACTGATGAAACAGACCCAAATCGCTTTTTCTCAAACACCCATTCCCAAATATTTGAAAGCAAAATACAAAGGAAATTTTTTTTAATAAGGACAGGATGTATTTATGGCTAACAACAATACTGAGAATAAGAAGATTTTAATGTGGAGCGACACACTTACTTTCCAAATCACTAACACTGGATTGAAGGAGAAAATCAGATGGGCAGGTAAAAGAGAATGGCAAAACCATAGAAACTGGATTATATATGAGTTTCCCATTCCAATAATTATAGTTGTGCCCTCAAAGGAAATAGCACAAAACAAATTCAAAACCAAAACCAAGTATCAAAGAAAAAAACATTATGATTAATTGGAGGGATATTTTTATTCTGGTTGGAGAGAACCTGACTTTTTTATGACTCACTTCATGTTGTTGCAAACACGTATGATATTGACCCACATAAGCTTGAAGAAGCTTTAGAATAAGAAGAAAGAAAAGTATTCCTGTTTCAATCATATAATCCGCTATGAGATCCTACACTGATAAATTTCCTGCAGTCAGAAGGATTATTCATGTTAGCATGCAAGAATTCAAGAAACTGTCCAAATATCACAGAATGACAGTTAAAGATGATCTGCTGTGAATGGCCAAAGATCTATGCACATGATCAGTAGACTTTACCTCAGAACCTTACTTGAACTTTTTATTACTTGATTGTTGACCTGCCTTTCTAAGTGCATAGCTAGGAATTACAACAAAGAAGATCTTTAGATTACATCCTTCAAAAGCAGCTTTATACTTTAAACCTGGGGTCCTTTCTCCCAGCATATCTTTTGAAGTATGTAAGAAAGCAAGAGCAGGTTAATCTCAGAGCACCTGTCTCATTTCTAAAGAACTGGACTGCATCACTGCTGCATTTTCTGAAAATTATTCTGGTGTGTGGAATACAAAAAGTGAAAAAAAAAATAGTAGAAAGAATATATGCTTGTATTATTCTCACCTACAACTCCAGTTCTCACCCTCCCACTGGTACTTTTGTGAAGATTTTGTTTAGTGCTGAACTGCCACACAAAACAGACTACCATTGCTTATTCACATATGCGTTATCAAGTGATCATGTCACATTGGTTCCTATGTTCCCTATATTTTCCTTCCCATGACTGTGGAGACCTCAGTCCTTATTGTCAAGGAAAAGGCCGACTGAATTTTTCCCACATGCAACAGTGCATTTCCAAATATCAAAAGTTAAAGAACATCAGTATGTAAGAAAATATATATGCGTATATATATGAACACTTTGTCTACATCCCTCAATGAAACTTGCCTAAATAGAATTAAGATATATGTTTTTTGATTAAATCACAAGGAACACATTTAAGGATTATTTTATCAGCTGTACCTTCTACTTGATTAACAAGTTTCTCATGGGCCATTTATGGTTACTGAGGAAAGCATAAATGAGTAGTTTGGCGCATATGGAGGAATCCTCACATTCCTTGGCAATAAAATGTAGATTAAACTACATTTAAGTCAAATGCAGCAATATTCAGCCTGTTACAACAAGCATCAGACTTTCATTCATATGCAGGAGTAAAATATACCAATCTTATTGTTTTCTGTAGCTAACATCAAAGCAGCATTTCTTGCAACCCTTCTACTTGCTTGTGAATGAGAGCATGCTGGGCACTGCCCACCCCATCATCTCACCAAAAATGGCTGCCCCTGAGACAGTGGAGAGTGCAACAGTTTTTTGCATGAGAATGAGACTGGTGAAATTTGAATCAAACTCCTGGAAAACAAAAGACTCCCAGTGTGTGGTGCACCCTCAGCTTATCTTCAAAAACTGTTTTATGAGCAGCTGCTACAAAAACAGACAAAACTAGAAAATAGAGAAATTCATTCACCATTCAATTTCTTACAAGTTTTAGATTACCACTTGATTTTTCCCTATAATTTCATTGCTATTATTCCATTTTTGTCATAATAAGTAACACCATCTGAAATTGGAAAACATCACTGAAAAATAACCATTATATAAGAAATTGTCTACTCCATTTTAGCAAATGAAAACTTCTCACAAAGAAGGAAACTGACCCAATAAATTTCTTTAAAGATTTGTATTAATCTTTAAGTCAGCATAATTTTCTGTCAGGAAAATAAAATAAATTACATTACTCTGATGCTCTTTAATCTGTGTGTACAAAGTTTTATTAATGTGTTATCATTAGCTGATTATTTGAAGTCAAACACACACTTGTGCATTTATGAATACTTTGAGTGCCTGCAGTTCATGACTAGTGCTCTTATCAGGCTGCAGTTAGGGGCAGTGAATCTATTGATATTAACACTTGCAAAGCTGCAAAATATATATATATTTTTTTATGGAACTGAAAGAAATGTGCAATGGGCTCACTAAAAATACATAGTCCCTTGCATTTTCTAAATCTTTCTAAGTGCAGAGGAATTTCTAAACAAACAAAGAAACAAAACAAAGCAAAACAAAACAAAACAAAAAAAACCCTAGCCTTTCAAGTTTCACTAGTTATATAATGGTGTTTCCCCAATTCTAATCCAAATTTAGTTCTGTGCTTGTTTTTACACAAAGTTTTAAAAATGTAAAGCATTAAATTTTATCAAATTATCCCTTCAAATATTTCCACCTGCAGTGAATGACATTCAAAATTTTCATGCCTGCGTCTCCTTCACTGACTATAACTTGGGGATTTCACTTTTATATTTCTTTGCATGGATGTTATTAATAAGCTTACAGAGACAAAAAGGGTTTTAGAACTGTAGCAGTTGATTTTTCATGGAAAATTGCTGCTGTTATAATATGAAGAAATAAATAACTGAATTAATGTTTTGAAAGATATTATAAAAGATGAGGCTTTTTTAGCTCATTTGCTAGCCCTTGTCATAATGTAAAATTATGCTGTTGTAATGTTAACATATGATGATTCTTTTCATACGTAAGCTAGAAAGTAATAAACTATCCACTTTTAAACTGTAATCGTCTCTTTTTCTTTTCTTCACAAATTAAAAATGATATCACTTCAAGGAATCTGTTTTGCTTTTAAGCTCAAGTAAGAAAAATATAGAGAATGTGAACAGAAATAATAGTGTGATTGTACAGAACTATATTCGTAGCCGTAACAGCAGCATGCAAACTCCATTTAAGATTTTTATGCCTCAGGGAAATACTGAGTGAAAAAGAGGTGCAAGTCAACATAATGTCCTATGCTATGCAAGCGGGCTGCTTTCTTCTGATAATGTTTGGGGATGGAGAGAGGAGTAACAATTTCAAATTGTAGAATTCTCCATCCAGAACTGCATTCAAATCCATATCCTCACAAAGATATCAGCGCAAAAACATTCTGAAGAAGTATTTCTTCAGTGAATATCTAAAGACTTCAATAAGCTTTAAAATACTAATGATAATAAAAAGAAAACAAAATACACAGGGTAGTGATGTAAATGTCAACTGCCTTTCTGAACTCCCTATTGCTCTCTGATAGAGATTCATTCACTTGTTTGTGATGTTTCCTTTTTGCCGTTTAATAGTGCACCATAAATTCAGAAAATGTATTTATTAATTGTATGCAGTTGCATATAATTACAATAATCAATTATCCTTCACATAATGAAGGATAAACAGACAATTGTGAATATTATTTTTGTTATGTTTTTATGTGATAGATGCTCAGAAGTATTATTGCTAATTCCAGTATAAGTATGTGGTTGTCACAGAATAATAACCTTGCAAACAAAGTTGGACACTGCGTGGAATGATTTCCTGAAGAAGTAAAACGAGAAAGATTTTTTAAAAAAGAAGTAGAAGTGGGAACAAAGAAAAATTTATTCATGCAGTGGAATAAGTAATCTTATTGGATAATAAGTGACTAAAAAATTTAGACTAACTTATGATTTCTATTTCACCCAGCCAAAAAAAAAAAAAACAAAAAAAAAACAAAAAAACAGTTCTGAATACATTATCTGTAAAACAGATAAAGTTGAACTGTTGGTTGAACAGAGAGATTAGGGGGCAGATTTTAATGTGAATATTGCTACACTGAAGAAAGCAAAATATCTGGCCTACAAAAGGGAACATAATAATGAGAGCCGATTGGGAACTAGCTCTAGTGGTAAAAGTTTTTGAAGTGATTTTTTTTTTTTTTTTTCATAAACTTATAATAGTGCCTTGTATTTCATTTATGCCAGCAATTGTACACTTTCCTGCTGTTTCCACAGTGAGATTGTGATAGAAACTGGCTGCCATGTCAACAGCTATAAAGAAAATTACTTAACAGAGGAATTTTGTTTACTGATATTTCTATTAGCAACTGTTTTGGTGAATATGTATTTTTTCCCTCCTTAATTTCATTTCTTGCAGAGCAATTTTTAACAAGCCTGTAAAAAAACAAAAACAAAACAAAAAAAAACCAAACAGACATATTGTCTTCTTCCCCCATCAGTGTAATAAGTTGGGACTCACTGATTTCCTTAAATAAACATTTGCATTGATTAAATTCAGAAGAAAAAAGGTTCAAGACACCAGATGGTCTCTCTTGTTTGGTTTACTGTATTTTTTTAGGTATGCTCAGATATTTCACACCAATAAATAAGTGGGAGGAGGGGGAGAAGTATGGTAAATTTTTGCTTTAAAAAGAAATACATATTTTAAATAATTTGAAGGAAATTTTAAGTCACAGAAGTGTGAGGAAAAAATCAGACACAGACCTGGATTTCAGATGGTATTGAGCTTCAGTGCTGTCATGATGGTTGGCAGAAATTATGAATCTCTGATTTATGAAAAAAAAAAAAAAGTTTATTCTTTTTACTCTTTTCCTTTTTTAATTATTTGGAAGGCTGTACATATATGTACAGATATGTACTATATCTGTATATGTCAAATAGCTGAATTGTGACAGACTGACTGTGAGAGATTGTGTGAGTGTGCATGGATAAAAGAGGGAGACGTCAGAATCAGAAATGCTTCAGTGTCTGTGACCATGTAGCTTCACTTTTTCATGTTGCTGTATTCATTTCAATGCTTTATAATGACACATCATACATCAACATTACAAGCCGGCAAGCAGAGATAAATAGTGGTAAAGCTCTTTTTATGCTATTTTGTGCTGCTGAATACTTTGGAATCTCATTTTTGACAGCTTATGGCTGAAATATCATATTCCCAACAACTTTATTTAAATCCACAGTTGAATGGTAGAGAGCACACTCTTAAAAAATGAAAGCACCTCATCATGAGAATCCACACAGATCCACATACACACTCATATGAGCACTGAGAATTAAATTTACCACTCTCATTGCTACCTTTTGTTGGAATTGAAAATGTCTGCTTCTCCTAACAGAAAACACCAAAGAAGCAATGAGAGTTAAAAACAGTAACTATGGCCTGATTTAATAGGTTAGTACTGTCTAGACAAAAAATAAAAATAAAAATTTGTGGGTGTTACTGACTTTATTTCATTTACCTAAGCTTCAAAAAAAAATTTTTTTTCTTGAATATAAATAGTATAAGCCTAAAAGTTAGCATTTTTCTTTTCTTTTTCTTTTTTTCCAAAAGCAAGGTATTATAATTGTAGTAATTGTAAGAATTAAAAGTAGTCATAAAAGAAATAATGATAATATTAATGGAAGTGTGGGCAGCATCCTGTTTATCAGAACAGTCAGAAATGGCTGGAAAAATGTACAGGAAAAAATAGAAGCAGCAATTCAGAACAAAACAACAGAGAACAAATACAGAATATAGCCTGAGTGTCTAAATGTACCTCAGATCAAAGTAAAAAGTTAATTTCGTGCATCAGATCAGACACCCTGCAGAGTGAACTATCATGTCCCTCACTGTTCTCCTTCCATTAACTTCAGACAGTGTAGCTTATGTGAAATTACCTTGTCTGCACATCTGCCTGGTCAGAGAAAAGCTGTTCCAGTAAAGAAGTTTTCTTCAGTCCTTTTCACAGTAAATATGGTGGTCTGATCATTTAGTGAATATCACTGGTTAATATGTGATTCTCTGTGTAATTATGCCATTCTGTGAGGGATGTTAGCTCCAGTCTGTATGTGCTCCTACACAATTACCCTCTGCCTACCACCACTGTATCAACAACACTTCTCTTTCACCATGAGAAATGAGTCCCTAAAAGCAAAACACTGCACAAATTAAGACTCTGCAGAATGAACCTATGACCTCAGAAATCACATAGAAAACTACTGAATCCTACAGCTGTACAGGCATAAAGAAGATATGCCACATTTCACTCTCTCTTGTTGTATCTCTCCAAAGTTCCAGCTTCATTGACATCTAGGGAGGCATTGCTTAACCTTACTGCAAATGCACATGAAGACATGTATCCAGAAAATGTAGTGCTTCTTTTCTGAAAAGACTATGTATATATTTAGAAAATATATATATATATATATATTTAGTACATATATATATTTAGTTAGTATATGTATACATGTATTTTTAGGAAAAAGAACAAAGAATAATTATTTTTGCTGGATATTGTTTACTGTGATTTTACAAAAACAAAACAAAACAAAAGAACCCAACAACAAGGAAACAGATGGAAATGCATAACTGCAATTTGATGTGGAAAAAAAAAAAAGGTTACCAAAAAAAAAAAAAAAAAAAAAAAAAAAAAACGATAAAGGAAAAATGAAAAAGAGAAACAGGCCCAACAGTTTCATTAAGAAAGCTAAATGCAAAGCTAAATGCATCCCTTCCTTGCAGTCAAAACCAAAAGTGGACGTAACAGCCAGGTCAAATGCTTTAATAGAACTAAGTAAATTTTCTTTTATCTGTCCTTCCTGTATGTCTTAGACCAAAACTGGGAGGGGTCAATAAAGGGAATAGTTTGACTGTGGCACCTTTCAAGACGGTGAAGTTCTTTCGCATCTTTTGTATCCTCTTCATTGAACTAGTAGCAGCAGAAAGTTATCCCATATGTAAAGACAGCACTTCATGACATTTCCAGTGTAACAGGCTGAGTGAAAGTTGTCTCACTAATAGCTAAATAAGAGTGCTTCATTTGCACAGGAATGTAAATATATATACATAATCACATTATGATTGTATTTTTGTAAAAATCTTGTAACATCCTACAAGGTTTTATAAAATTATTTATCATCTTGAGATTTTATAATGATAGTAATAAAGAAACAGATTCTTACTAATGGAACCAATTCTCAGCCTTTGCTTAGAAGTCAAGGAAAATGAAAATAGTTTTATTTCTATCAACTGTATGCACCTCTATTTTCAGTCTGTAAAATTACTTTTGTGATTGTGTCTTTCCTAAATTATTTGGATAAAATCTAATAGTAGCAACAGAGAAATTATATAAAGGAGTAATCTAATTCTATGCTAATGAATATCCTTGTTTTACTGAGGGAAAACCATGAGTTTTCAACATTATTGATGCCCACTAAATATAAAATAATTTAGTACAAGATATTTCATGTTTTACAGGGTCTCTATTTTGATGGTATTCTGAAATAAAGTGCTTAATAACTAGACTCATTAATGTTAATGGTAAATCAGTGAGATTAAGCATTTCTATAAATCATTTTATTAATAAAACAGGGGGCTCATTAAAGAACTATTGAGCTGTTAAACTGTAATGTTTCAGTATCAGAATTTTATAAACATTTCAATTAGCATAGGTTGACAACACAGATGAAAAGTAAAATATTCTAGCCTCTGAATAGGACACAGGCTGAAGGTTCAGCTTGATGAGAAATAAAGGATAATGTTTCAGTTGGATGATAACTGCACAGCAAATTGAACATTTTTGAAAATAAATATATGAGTCACCTCTAATTTGTGCTATTCAAAGACCTTCTGAAGAACTGTGTGCTAGTACTGTATACTATATCATTTTACTATTATCCTTAGAAGGATGACTGCCAGCCTAAAAGGAATTTGAACTGCTGAGGACAAAGAATTGCATACTTAAACACCAAAAGAATAATGATGGCATTATACATAACAAAGTGAAGAAAAAGTGCCTTCAGTAAGAATGTTTAACATATGTATGTTGTGAAAAAATGATAGCTAGAAGCATGCATTTCAAATGTGATGCAAGAGATCTGAAAGCAGAAAATGACCACAGAGCAAGTGTTGGGAGAGTGTCAGACAAAATAGTTTCCCGATTCTTTTAAAATTCTTCATGTCAAACCTTGATGTTAACTCTTTTCCCCATAATTGTCACATATGTGCTGTAAGGAAAATAAAAGGGTATGCGTGTAAAGAACTGAGAAAGGAAAATCTGTCAGATAAGTTCATCTTTAAGGTATTCTCCATTTTCCACTTCTGAATGATATGTATGTGAAAAGCAGTTGATATTTCCTCTGATAAGGAAGAGAAAAAAAAATCTAGTGGCAGAAAAATTTTACTATCAGAGGCTGGAATCCTCTACCAAGCAAAGAGGTTCAGACAGTTCAAGTCTCATCTCCAGTTTCTTGAATTACTGTTAATAAAAATAGAAAGAGATTTTTGAGTATAGCATACCAAGAAGATAATGGAAGATATCCTTTTATTGTACTTACAGTCTTGAAATTACCTGTTACAGACTGGATTTTCCTTTCCATACAATCTTGTTGTCTTGTTTTCAACCTTTTTATCTGAATGTCAGTAAACTTTCAACCCATGAGGCCAAATCCATCTTTAATCTAAGTGGATTAATTCTCTGAAGTTAAGAGGACAACAAAAGCCACTCAAAAGTACAACTAAATCTACATAAATATATCATCAGCATAACTCTCTTCCAAAGCCATTGTGTCCATCAGCTGAAGTATTTTGTGGAAGAGTAGGTTGTTTTTTGACAATGATCATCTCTTGCCCTCAGTTTCATCTGCAGAAAGATGTAAGAGAATATTATTTACCTCTTAACTGGCAAGATTATTAATGGTCATTGAGCAGAATAGTTAGTTAAGGTTGATATTTTTTATTAGCTCAACACTATATTTTGTTCACATAGATAAACCTTTTTAAAGTTTCATGAACTTGCCACGCATTTACATGATTAGAAAATGACTTCCTAAGCCACTTTCAGAAGAAAATAGCCAGGAAGAGTCTTATTTGAAAATATTATAAAAGCAGATATATAATTAGAAAATAATCTTTAACAGTTTTAAATACAAGCAGACAAAACAGACTATGACTATGCTGATTCTTAGCTTTACTTTCTAGATAAGATCACGTCCAAGAGAACATAAGATTTAAGAGTGTATCTGAAGATAACAAAATCCTGATAACATAGACAATTTTTACTTAATATCCAAATCAGAAACAAAGTCATTTCCCATTGTGTACCTATTTCCAAGCAAAGTCCAAAACGTCTGGTAGAAACCACTCCTAGTTATATTAGAAATATGGTAAGTTTGCTCCAATGTATTTTACTTTCTAGTGTTTAAAAGCTTAACAGAGTATTTGAAATATCTAAATTACTTTCATTTACATACACATGTGATGCATGTGAGCAAAATGTGATTAATGTGTACATTATTTATCTTATAGAGTACTTAAATCTAATGAGTACTAACACTAATCACTTCTGCATCAGGAAGACAATCAGGTTCAAAAAATTTACAAGGTCAAAAAACATTCATTAAAAATTGAACTGATTCCTAGTGATACTGGTAAAGATGAATGAAAACTTAAAAAATTGTGATTAGTAGTTAAACTACTTCACATTTATATGCACCTTCTTTTATCTAACGATCTCAGAATGAAAACAGTTTGCTGCTTAGTTCTGACAGTACACACAATTGCAGTATCATTAATTTACTGTCATTATTTCATATTCTAGTTTGTGATGTAGATTTATATGTTGTTTGTCTTGCTGCAAATTAGCAGAAGAAAGGTGAAGAACAGCATTGTAGTCAATCATAATGAAAGATATAATGTCCAAACACCTTGCCACAAATGAAATGTGGTCAAGGTGGAAGATCTAGTGTGGTCACCTTCTTTATTAAATATGTCATTTCCTATTACACTGGTAAAGATACAGCTCTTTCATTCATCCAAGGAAGATGTCCCCAGAGATATATATTCGAAAGTTTGTTAAAATTTGATTCAAGGGAAAGAGTGACACCTATTGAATGATCACTCACTTCACCCAAAAGTTTGTGCTGAAAACTATCATTAGAGGTTGGCAAAAAGAGAAATCTCTGTGTCTGCCAAAAGTGACAGTTCTAAACATTCCAGGAAGAGCTAATGATTATGGATGATCTGATCCTTAAAGGTGAATGAAATGTAGTGCTGCAATCACTGAGCTCAGAAATGACACTTTGTGACTTTGGGACAAAGGAAAATAGAGAGCTGGAAAGGTGTTAACACATACATGGAAGAAAATAAGCCAGTACATCCACTGCATCACTGAATGTCAACCCATGAGAGAAATGCCATCATCCTAGAAACCCTCAGAAAAGGTCCTAAGAACTAAGAAATTTCCATAGTAAATAATTAACATTAAGATTGAAATGTGTTATTGTAATCCCAGAGGTTCTGATGCTTTCGTCTGAAGTTAATGGGAAATCAAATACTCTCTGGTAATAAATATATCTTTGTCTGACATAGAATTACAATGTGATTGATAATAGTCCATCTATTTTTACTACTCAGAAAAATTCCAGATATTGTGAAGAAATTAGAATTTTTAAGTCATAAAATATTTAGTGCCTACTATTAAATAAGAGCAGACACATTAAAAACAAAACAAAATAAAACCAATTTAATATAGGAAATACATAATACGAAAGCCTTTGACTTTTTCCAGAATTGTTGGAATAATTATATTGACTGAATGCGCCAATCTGCCTGTAGACTGCATTAGATATCTGTTTTCAACAACTTAATCAATATTATAAATGAAGCTATTAGTCTACTGTGAAACCTTAGGAAAATTTTAGATTTCAATGATTTCAATAACTTCTCCAGGACTAATTCAAAATATCAATATGAAAGTATTGGAATTAGAGGAGGAGACACAAGCTGGACCCTAAAAGAAAATCAAACCATACGAAAACATTCATAAGACAATTCTAATCTTATGAGTTTCTTTTTTTTTTAAATAAAAAAACTGTTTTCAGAATTCAAAATCCTTTTCAAATCACTGACTCTATCAGAAATATTCTTGCCAGAATTTATGGAGAATTCGAAGGTCTCTTATTGTCATGTTGGATATGCAGCAATAGTAAAAAAAAGTGACTGTTTCTATCCATAACACATTTTAGAAAGGGCACTGATATAACCAGCTCAAATGATTTGCTTTCCCCCTCAATGTATTTTTTGCTACATTCAACAAATTGCTACAGGATCTGCCCACACAGCAAACAAACTAACAAATAAACAAAAAAACTTCAAATATCATAATAAATGCTTTCAGAGATACATCTCATGAAAAGATGTTTTTAGGCTGCTTCTCCAGAAAATAATTTATACAAGAGAAACGTCTAAGCATGTTGTATCATTTTTATATCTAAACAAAATGCTGTGAATATATCTGGGTGTACTTTGAAGAACACAAGTGTCCACCTTTATAAAGAGAGCAGTTTATGATATGATGCGGGTACAAATTTCTATTAAAATTTTCTGTTTGGTTACCTTTTTTTTTTTGCTCTCCCATATCCATCTTGACTACCTAAACAAAGTGATTCAACAATCCAGAACATAATTATGGAGGGAGAGGGTGGGATGGAGTGCAAAAATTCACCTTGTAATTGTAGCTCAAAGCTTTCTATCATGAATGAAATACAAAACAGCCTGGTTTTACAGGGAATAAGTATCACTTTTGATACTTATTTGGGAAACCTGCAAAGCTGAGACTACCAGGTCATTATCCAGCCAGCTGTGACTTTTTCTTAAATCACTGAACTAATTCAGGAGACGTGATCTCAGTGACTCAGTTTTTTTTAAGGTCACATGTTTTTTTTCCTATTCAGTTAATCTGATTTACCTCCTCTCAGCTTTTCGGTTAATGTTTTTCTTTCAGTAATCTTAAGGCCAAAAGAATGAAATGCAACAGTATTTGCTGCACTGGTGATTTTCTGTTCAAAAAGCAACTCTAAACAGAATTAAAAGGTTATTTCTGTAAAAATATCAAGTAAAAAAAAAAACATTTTTTTTAATATCTGAATTAATTATGCTGTTTAAATCTTCCTGTAACTCATCATGCAGGTAGAAGATTCTGACAAAATTAAAACATCTAGATTTGGCTAAGATGTGTTCAAACAGGTTTGGGTTGGAAATAAGCCATCTATATGAACTACTCTGGAAAGTGATCCAAGAAGAACGGAGAAATTCTATCAAGTATCTATATGGTTAATGGGCATGAAGGACTAGCTGTTAAACAGTTGGGGTCATCTTTCACCATCAGGGAATAACTTTGAAAACTTTTCTAAAACTCCCATCAAAATGTTAAAATATTCTGAATAAAAATCTTGGGTTTAACAATTAAAATTAAACAAGAAGAAACAATTAACATTAACATTTAATCAACAAATTAACATATGCAAGGAATGCTCAAAAAATCCTTGTTTTTAACTTTCATTGGGCCAAATTGATACCTCAGTAAGAACAGGATGATTAGAATGAAATTGAAAGATACAGCTCAGGCTAGATTTTGGGTAAAACACCTTTCCTTTAAAAATGTAAGTAATAAAATATAAAGGCAAAATATTACAAATATCTTAGAACTAATGAATATATAGCTGATTCTAAGTCAACCAGATCTGGTATTTCTGGCAGTGAGACATGTCTGAAGATCAGGGGTCAATAAAAAACAAAGAAGGATTCTCACACCACCCCATGGCTCAAAGATTGCTTGAAATAAAGCATAAGTGACCCTCCACGGTGGTGAGGAAAAAAAAAGGGGGAAAATAAAAAAGGCAGCAAAGAAGCAGGGGGGGAAGGAGGTGGGGGAGAAGGGGAAGCTAATTGTTACACAATTACTACAGTAGATTTCTTGGGCTTGCTTACAAATGTTGCCCTGATCTGTTGGACTTGTCCATCATCAGTTGAAGTAGTTTCAAAATACATGGAAGATACAACACGTTGTATAAGTTGAATAAAACATGGAATCATACAAGGTACAAACATAAGAGTTGCAACAACACACAGTAGATAAAACAGGATACGTTTTGACCCATAGGCCACCTGGAAGCCAGGAAAAGAAATCAAAGTCTAGGCCTTTCTATGTTTGGACAGGAACATGGGCTATTTTCCGTATACCCTGGGCCCTGGGCAATTGGTTTAGCAACTTTACCATTATCATCAATCTTTAGACAACAATTAGAATCATTCAGTTTTCCACAGACACCACTCAGTGATATCTCAGGAGTGGTGACATGAATGTTACATGATGAATTAAAGGTAGAAAGTGAAAAGAGACATCCATACATTTGGCAATGACCCTACATTTAACAATAACCAATAATAATAATAAATATGTAAAACAAACAGGTATTTGTGTCAGCTGCTTTCCCCACCCAGGAACTCCCAGTGTAAGCCAGGATCCAGATGGGAATTCTTCAGTAGAGGTTGTGGTGTTTATGAATAGCCATACAATATTACACTTCAGTTAATTCACTAAAAGCATATCTAGTCTAATTTGACAATATGTGGACTTGCCATGCAATGTTTTCTAAGATGATTTAGTGTCTCGAGAACTTTCTACTCGAGCATTTCCAAAGCAATTCAAATGCTGAGAGATACAAATATGAGTTTGGCAAGTTCAAGTATTGTTACAGTCCACAGAACTTTTCACAGGATAGCGTGTGCAGGATACCCCCACAGTACAAACCATCAAAGAGGGGTAATCCCAGAAACATACACATCTCTTTTTAAAACTTAGACACTTTCCAACAACCATGTTTTGGATGGAACTCCTGGACTGGTGTGACACTGAAAAGCATCAGTGCAAAAGGCTTTCTGATAGATTTCTTTTGTGACCACATCTAACAGATATTAGATGGGTCCCTTGATTCATTTCCCAGTTTGTCAGGAATTTGGAAACACTGTGGAGGAGTTACATGCAAATCATAATCAGTTTGGTAAAAAGGGGTGAAAGAAGGGGTCAAAAGAAATGGTATCACTGTGCAGGGAGTACCAGTAAGCCAGGATGACCTGTAAAAACCCTGAACTCAGTTGTGAAGTTTAACAGATCCAAGGACTGATACCAATCACCACCCATATCCACAACAACACAAAACATAACACTACTGCAACCAAAGTATGTAATCAAGAGATACATTCAGTATTCTAGCATGATCAAATCTTCAGTATTTCTATCACAAAGCACAAATGGTTAAAATCAGCTATTAGCCTTTTTGTGTTCTGTCAAGGTCCCACAGGGATCTTCTGTGAAATAAAAGAAGACACCGACTTGCCCTTTTTGGGCTTTGTTAATATGGTTAAAAAGTGAGGGAACAATCCAGCAAGTGTTGATTTTATATTTCTTTTTCGCGGTGTCCTTGGCCTTCCAAGGATATTTGTAAAGGTATCCCATTAAGTTTAGGGAAACAAGCCTCAGGTTAGCTGAGCCAAACACAGGCTGGCCCAGGCGATAAGTGAAGTGATAAAGCTTTGTTGTGAGCTTTCTAATACATCCACCCTTCACCGCCCCCACCCCGCTCACTTGGGAGGGGCGGAGGCATCAGTTTTCTAATGGCTTGGATAGCCGTTCAGGTTCCCTGAGAGAGGCCCTAGGACCTGGGGTTTTGCTTTCCTCTAGATTCTCGAGATTTTGTTCTGGCCACCAGTTAACTAATTTCTCTAACCTATCTGTTGTCAATCCATCCATCAAATTTCGTGGAACACCCTTTTGCCAACCCAGTATCCAGAGACAATTACGTTTATGATCAATATTTCTCCTACCTGTTTTTACTGACAGTGAGACCCTTCCAGTCCCACTGAGCTTTGGGCTAGGAGGCCTGGGGGCAAGGCTGACTGCTACAAGTCGTACTTCCCTTGGATCAAATTTAGTGGAGGAAGAAACCACTGGCCCGTATTTCCTTCCATAGTTAATTAACTCTTGGGCAACTTCTCCCCACGTCCATACTTTGTTTCCTGACTGTGGATGGTTGGGGATTACAATTCCTTCTAACAGTGGCCAGGCTCTCTCTCCCTGAGGCATTGCCTGTATTTTTCCTTGCAGCTGAATACCTATAGGTTTTAACGATTCTGGAAGCCCCCTAATTAAAGCAGTCATTCTCTCAGGATCAACAGGCATCATCATAGGTGATTCATGGTGTGGCTGCAGCTTTCTATCATACATCATTTGGAGACAAGCAGCCTTTTGAACACTCTCTACTAACTGATCATTTGTTCCAGTAATGGCAAGAGGGTCTCCCCGTTCTAAAGGGTTGAGACCACCTGCCCAATAGGCAGCCCTTTGCGTTAATGACCAGGGAGCACGACTGTTGCCAGTAGTTAAAAATACTCCTGGTCCCCAATAACCTTCCGCCTCCTTTTCTGTTAGCAGAATTTGGTCTCCACCAGTGAGGCTAACCCTCCATACATACTCTGTTTCAGATTCCTTTGGAGAGCGGCTAAAATCTTTCTTCAATTTTGCTAGTTCAGTGGCTGAGAAGGGAATTTCTTTAACATTCATTTGAGGATCTAGATCCTCACTGTTATCGAATGTGTATTCAGTTTTTATCAAAGGACGCAATGGGGCTATTGGAGTTTCTAATTATCTAGTTTTTCCTTCATTCCTGGTAGTTCCACCTGAGGAAAAGTTTTTCTTTCGAGGCAAACTATGGGTGACGGTATGGCTGGCATGCTTACACGTTAGCAGTTCCTTAAAAGCCATTTGCAACAAAGCCGAATTACGTTTCTCTCTTTCTAATTGTTCCTCGAGATTAACTATTTGATTCTGCAGAGTTTTTACCAATGCTTGTGTAACTGTAACAGATTCCTGTAGTGCTTCTATGGTTTGGAGTTCTGCCGAATGCTTTTCATTTCGGAACTCCACAGCAGCTTTTAAAGTAGCCCCGAGTACGGCACAAATAAACGACTTTCCTTTTCCAGCTCGGGTACGAGCATTCTTTTGCAGGATACTAATACGGTCCGAAACACTCTGCAAGTTATACCAGTTCTGTCGTGCCCAGTCCACCCCCAATAAAGAGGGTCGAGCACCATGTTTTTCTAATAATACATCTTCACTTTTCATGGTGGCAATGCTGTCGCTCATTTTTTCGATACAATTAAAGACCTACACTAAGGGAGGTATACTTATTCAAAAGCTCAAGTGAGCTTTTCAAATGCTAATGTTCAAAGCTAATGCTCTTCCCTTTCTCTGAGGGGAGCACACAAAAAGGTCCAAATTTCACACTTAAGTTACAAGATACTTAAATCACAAAATGCAGAGAGGTCTTCTCGAGGAGGCACACACGTAATCAAAATTAATTCATACGTCCCCGAGAGGTATACACATAAACTGTAAAGTTTCAGAATGCGGAGCGGTCTTCCTGGAGAAGGACTCACGTCTAAGTTTTCAAAAATATCGCTCCATGCAACTCCAGGAGATGCACACAAAGAAAGATTCAGACTATATCTGGAAGGACAACACTCTCACGGTGGGTATCCTGCCTTGACTACGCCATTAAATAAATGTCTCGCTCCAATTTATAGGAGGGAGAGGAGGTTCTTTTATTATCTTTATACCCGGCGTGAGATTAAGAAGCAACGGTTTAAATGTTGGTCCAACCAGTTTATTACAAATCTTAATTAGGGAAATGGGGAAGGGGAGGACGGACACTATTATGAATTAGGGTAATGGGGGAAGGGAAGGAGGGTGATAGAAAAGATAGAAAAGAAGAAGCAAGGAGTCTTTATAGGCAGCAAGAGGGAGATAGTCACCACCATGGATCCAGCGTGGTTCGTAGTCTTTGATCCTCAGTAGTGGTGGGTCGTCAGGCATTGTTGTTCTGTTGACAACAGGACAACGACTCACGACCATGACGATGATGGCCCTTTTTCAATAGTTTCAAAGTGGTTGAGTCAGCTGTCTTTGGAGTGACAGCTCAAATCCAAAGTGGTTGAGTCAGCTCTCCTTTGAGTGACAGCTTCTGGCTCTGGGATCTCAGCAGAAACTTCCTTTGTTCTTATCTTTCTGGCCTTGCCAGCAGATAAGAGGAAGCAGGGAGGCACCAACTTGTATCTTGCCTTCGCAGGATACAATGGTATCACCTCCCAGCCTCCCATAGCAAACAGGAGTTATTTGGTCACAGGCTAGGTCTTCCGCCAGTAAACAGTCCTGAGCACTATCTTCCGAAGGCAAACAGCTCCAAAGATGTAAAATTGTCCACACAGCGATGAAGCAGTAAAAAAAAAATGAAATTCCATGTAAAGTCACTTGAATCATTGTTTCTAGTATTATCATATATGCCTATGCTAAAGAATTTGCAGCACATTTTCAGTTACTAGGGCTATATTTAACATGTCCTCATTTTAGCTGGGACAGAGTTGATTTTGATACTATGTTTTGGCTTTAAGAGAAAAGCAGTGTTGATAACACTGCACAGTTTTAGTTGTTGCTGAGCAGTTCTGTACAGAGCGAAGGACATTTTGATTTCTCAGCTTCTCATATTCTTCCAACAGTAAGGAAGCTGAAGGGGAAGAAGAATCTGGGAAAGGACAGAACAGGACAGCTGACATAAAGTAACCAAAAGGATGTTCCATACCACATGACATCATCGGCCAGGAGTGGCTGCCACTGCTCAGGGACTTGCTGGACATTTGTCAGTGGGTGGTGATAAATTGCATTGTGAACCTATTGTTTTCTATATAATTATTGTCATTACTCATGTTTCTTCCTTTTCTGTCTTAGTTTTCAGTTCAATCTGTGAATTCTACTTTTTTTTCTGTCTCCCAAACCACTGGACAGGGGAGTGAGCAAAAGGCTGTGTAGAGTTTAGCTACTTGCCAGGTTAAACCACATTATCATTCCTATTTTATGTTTTCACAAACCATGTCTCTTTAAAAGAAATAATAAAATCTGAGGAGAAGATCAACTGCATTTATAAGAATATCTGTGCTTATAGACAGATGGAATTGTAAGTGATGATGTGGACGGACTAATGATAAAGCTAACAATTTGATACATTAAGTGAGCAGATATTTCCAAAAGGTTGAACAAATAGAAGTTATGCAGATAAATAGCCTAATACCCATTGGATACATTAACAACCTTTGACAATCTAGGGCTAAGCCCCTGCTCTCCTACTAAAAGAGCTGCTCATTTTCATCTACCAGCTTCTCCCTTGAGAAACTGCAGAGACCTCAGGTCAAGTTAAAAAAGAAGTTTAATGGCCTTGTAAACAATGCAACTTCAAAGCAGATTATCATTGTCAGTTAGACAATTAGTTTCAGCAATTCTGAATAACATCTATCCATTCAAAAGATATACATGATACTCAAAAATCTGATAGATTTGATATCAAAGATCTCAAAAGACTTTGCCTTATATAATAAGTTAGAGGGAAAAAAAAAAAAAAGTGAAATATTGTTACGGATCATCAGTGGACTTTTTAGAGCCACATATCACAGTGTATTCTATCTTCTCTTTTGCCATTCTGAATTATCCCAGAGGAGTTATACTTTTAAAGAAACTCAGAAGGTCAGGTTGATTTAAGTCCAGATTCATTTTTGCAAGTAATTGTTTTAAATAAATATATTCTATAGCACTCAGATAAACTGTGTGTGATACAATGTGCAGAATATACATCCTGAAAACTTTGTCACAATTTAAACAGCAGGTAAGGAAATTCACAGTAATTTGATTGCTTTTCTCTTTTTCATTCTGAAGGGAAAAAAAAAGGTTTTTTTTTTTTTCCTTTAAATAGACTGGTAGAAGCTCACCAACACGAGTTAACTGATTGATGACATAAAGATTGGAGGCTGCCTGGGAGTTAGTGACGATGCAATTACGGAGATCACATTCTTGAGGCATATTGGACTGTGAAAGAGTAAAATCAGGAAGCTTAATTTCAGGAAAGCCAATGTTCAACTCCTCAAGTAGTTAGTCAACAAAACTTCCCGGCAATCTGTCCTCGAGACAAGGGAGCAGAGCAGAGCTGACAGATCTTTAAGGAAGCTTTCCTTAGGGTGTAAGAGCTCTTTATCTCCTAGTGAAGGGAGTTGGAGAAGGAAGTAAGGAGACCATCACAGCTAAGCTGGCACCTGTTGGTTGAACTGGAGAGCAAGAAGAAAACAGGGGGGTTGGAACTACATGATCCTTGGGGTCCCTTCCAACCCGGGTGATTCTGTGATTCTGTGATTCTGTGATTCTGTGATTCTGTGGAAACAGGGACAGGTAACCTGGGAGTAAAGAGATGCTGCTGTGTAGGAATGGGGTGAGGAAGACCAGGGCTCAACAGGAACTGGACTTGGCAAAAGATGCAAAGAACACAAAAGGCTTCTGCAGGTACACAAACCAGAAAAGGAAAGTCCAGGGAGATGTACCATACTCTAGTGAGCAATACAGGCAAGCTGTCATAACAGACAAGGAGAAGGCTGAGGTATTCAACAGTGTTTTTGCCTCAGTGACTGCTCTTCACATAGCCTTCATGCAGATAGTTCAGAAGGTAGAAAATGGGGGAGCAATGCCCCTCCCATTGCAAAAGGTCCACAACCGCCTGAGGAATCTGAAAATCCAAAGGACCATTGGTCCTGATGAGTTGGAAGGGACACTTAAAGGTCATCTAGTTGAACTTCCCTGCAATGAATAGGGACAGCTGCCACTAGATCAGGTTATTCAGAGCCTGGTCCAGCCTAACCTTGAATATCTACAAGGACAGAGAGCATCCACCAGCTCTCTGGGCAACATGGTCCAGTACCTCCTCAACCTTACTACAAAAAACTTCTTCCTTACATCCAGTCTAAATCTTGCCTCTTTTAGTTTGTAACTATTTCCCTTTTTTCTGTCACATCACACCTTGCTACAGAGTCAATGGTTTTATGATTCTTTGATTCTATAATTTTTTACATAATTTCTGAAGAAAAAAAATAGTAAATTCACTTAAATAGTTATAGTTCTTATTACGATAATGAATCTAATCACATTTCGTACTTCATCATATCACTTAATTATCTATGGTGATCAGGAAGGATTTTTCTCTGATGGATAGTTTGATCTCTGGGTTTGGATTTTCGTTTCTCCCAGTTTTCTGTAAAGTTTAGCCATGTCTATGTCTCTGCTGAGATTATAGGTAGACTTTATCAGCTACAGGGACGATGTCACATCTACTTTTCTACCATGCTTGCAGAAGTAGTTTTCTGCTCTTCCAGATTGGCAGAATCGTTTAAGGGACTTATAGCTTCTGATGTCTAAAATGCAACAGACTTGATGAGATGATCGAAGTATACTGCTTCTTTACATCAAATGCTACCTTCATCTCTTCTGCAGTTACTTTTCCAGAAATATCTAAGCTAAGAACTAGTTTTCTTATTATATATGTGGCTAAAATCTCAGTAAATCATTAATTTCTTTTTCAAGATTTAGAAAATAGGTTTATCATAGAGCAGGGTCTTCAAGTATATCAGTTGGAGCTTAAATGGTCATTTTTTAATAATATGTTCAAATCTCAAAAATTAATTTCTGCTTTCATCTTTCTATTCCCAAAATTAAGAGCTGGCACAATACCCTAACATTACTCACATGTAAGTTTGGAAGGTTTCTCAAGAGGTCATCAAGTAGCCCCTAGGACAATTACCTGATTTATTCAGCACTTGGCAGGTTTCTGATGAAAAATGTGTAAGTTGATAGGACAGACAAATTATGTTGTCTCCTATAATAATAGTATACACTAACACTGTCCTTTTAACTAAACTCTACTGGTTTAACTGCTTTGTTACTGGCATGTCTACTATAACCAAAACTGGACTGAGGACAAAGCATTTTCCTAGATATTTTGCATATGATACTCCTGGGAGAGTGAACTGAAAGATGACACAAAAAAAAAATTATGACTCACGTGTAGTTTGTGTGTATTGTTTACCTATTGTTTGGTTATTTGCTTATAGATGGCTGCTTAGCCAGATATTTCCAGTTTTGTTGGTTTGAATTATCATTTTTCTAGGAATTAACTTCTTAATTTAAGACCTACTTCTCACAATAATTTTGATTTCTGTGTCTGTCAGAATAATTGGTGCTAGGTACTGAGTTTATCAAGAATTAGGCATAATGAAAATAGAGGGCACCGTTTTGGATCTATTATTTATTACTGTATTTAGCAGCTGAAGTTCAAAAACAATTATTGAGAGTACTAGTATCTTAATCACTTTAGCTTTGAGGAAAAAAAAAGAAAAAGAAAAAGAAAAAGAAAAAGAAAAAGAAAAAGAAAAAGAAAAAGAAAAAGAAAAAGAAAAAGAAAAAGAAAAAGAAAAAGAAAAAGAAAAAGAAAAAGAAAAAGAAAAAGAAAAAGAAAAAGGGGAAAGTCTAGGACAAGAAACGTTGACTTTGGTGAGATGAGCTATAACTTACATTTCTGAAACACAGAGACCTCAGTGACCTGCTCCAATAGTTCTACATTTTTCTTGTGCTGGGGACTCCAGGCCAGAATGCAGTACTCCAAGTGGAACCTTCTATGGACAGAATTAAGGGGGACAATCCCCTCCCTCTCCTACTGGCCACCTCTCTTTTGAGGCAGCCCAGGATACAGTTCATCTTCCAGGCTGCCAGTGCACCTATTGGCTTGCATCAAGCTTTTTATCCACCAGAACTCCCAAGTTCTTCTCACAGGAATGCTCTCAATGAGCTCTTCTTCCAGCCAAAAAACATATCTGGGATTGCCTGGATCCTAGTGCAATAACTTTTGCCCTTGGCCTTGCTGAATCTCTTCAGGTTCATGAAGGCTCACTTTTCAAGTCTGTCCAGGTCCTGTTGGATGGCATCTTTTCCTTCTGTTGTATCAACTGCACCATCCAGCTTAGTGTCATCAGCAAGCATGCACAGGGTACTGTCAGTCCCACTATGTCATTGATAAAGATGTAAAAGAGCACAGGTCCCTTTAAAAACCCCTGGGGGACACCACTCATTACTTGTCTCCACCTGGACATAGAGCCACTGACTGAAACCCTCTGGCTGCAACCATCCAAACAGTTCCTTATCCATTGAAAAATACATCCTTTAGATACATATCTTTCCAATTTAGAGAACCAAAAATATCACTTAAGGTGCCTAAATTCTGCAACATACATTTACGTTGCTTTTTAACCCTCCACAACTTAATGCAATGACAAATAAGAAAATCAGGGAATTATCCTGTCATCTGCTTATAATAGAATCAAGTAACTAGAAGCTATTCCCAGAGTGAGGATCTCATGCAGTTCAGATATCATACAAAAAAGAAATTTGTAGACTAAAATAATCCAATGTATTTGCAAACTGCAACCACTTCTGTAGGAGTATACCATCATTCTTGCAGACAGCCCTCTCTCCAAATTTCACACGTATCAGAAAGCACACTCTACCTCTTTATTTTTTGTAAGTTTCCAAGATATTGTGAAAATTTTTGAAATAGTTGTGTTCCTGTTGAAATTACCATCATTTTGTGATTTGCAGTAAAATAAACCTGTTTTTCAGTTTTTCTTGGAATGAAATTGGTTGGAAGCTTTTGTCCAAGCATTTTCCTTTCTGCCTCGACTGTGTTTGTGGAGAGGTGTGTTGTCACCCTTTCCCCTCTTCTTGTAGAAAGGGATATTATGAGAAAGTTACAGCAGCATTGCATAAAACAGTCCTTACAAATAATACTATCCAGAAGATATACAGTCAAAAATATCTCGAGCAAAGCTTTTAATATGGAAATTAAGAACTAAATAACAGTGCCTTAACATTATAGGTTTTAGGAAGTAATGAAATCATTTATTTTCTGATTATAAATTACTCAGCATAAACCATGTAAAAACATTTCCATTTATACATAAGTTAGGAAAAAAAATCTTAAACAAGAAAGTTGGCACTATGGGCATCATTGTAGCTTTATATTCCCATGCTCAGTAAATTACCGGTATTAGATCTGCATCTCCTTGTCTGTCTTGTCTTGCTAAATCTCAAAACTATCAGAGTGAGAAAAATTGTTGTTGATATAGCTGTAGAGATTGAACTTTCTCACCAGTATTCTGTTACGTTTTGTTTTAATGCAACACATGGCAGCACGGGGACAGATGGACAAATGGTGTCTGACATGAAAATGCATATGAAGCAAAGATGTGCAATTGAATTTCTCCACGTGAAAAACATTGTACCTACCGACATCCATTGATGTTTCCTGAACACGTATGGAGTCCAGAAAGTGGATGCGAGCACAGTAGAGTGGTGTGTTTAAGTAGTGGTGACATCAACGTGAAAGAAAAGTTGCATTCTAGATGGTCATGGAGATTTTTATGAGTCCAGCTTGCAGGGTCTTTTTTATCGCTGGTGGAAATGCATAGCTAATGGCGATGACTATATTGAAAAATAGTGTTTTGTAGCTGAGAATTTGCTCTGTCAGATAGTATTCTTTAGCTCTTCATAATCATTGTAGCTTCCACGGAAAGAAATGGGAGACATTACTTTTTCAGTGATTTATTTATAATATTTTTTTTCTTGGCTAAATAGCAATAATTCTCATAGATCAGTAAAAGAAAAATTACCAGGCAACAATGCGGATAAATAATGTCTAACTCAGAGTACATTCATTTCACAGATGAAATGTCTGTAACCAAATAATTATATTTAATGTTATAAGTATAGTGGTTACCTATGAGGTTTAAGTATAGTCATTCTTCAGCTAAATAAATTACTTAAGGGAGAGGATAATATCAGTGCATATTTTAAGTAGGAGTTTCTGTTTTTACACTGTGACATTCAGAGTTACCTAAGAAACAGAGATCCTCATTCTTTTCTTCTCATGAAGCCTTTAAGTTATTATATGGACAGAACACACTATTTTATATTTAGGCTAGCTGACATTAACTTTCTTGTCTTTCATCAAAACATTCTTCACAGAATAATGAGTCATGGGTTTTGGAAGGGACCTCTGGAGATCATCCAGTCATACTCCCTGCTAAAGCATATCCCATGCAGTAGGCTGAGCAGGAAAGCATTTGGGGGAGGGGTTGAATATGTCCAGAGTAGGACACTGCAAAACCTGCCAGTGTTCTGTCACTTGCAAAGTAAGAAATTTTTTTTCCCTCATGTTTGCATGGATCTTCCTGTGTCTCAGTTTGTGTCCGTTAACCCTTGTCCAGCCACTGGGCACCAACAAAAAGAGTCTAATTACAAGCATTGATAAGATCCTCTTTCAGTCTTCTCTGAGCCAAACAGTCCCAGGTCCTTATAAGAGAGATGCTCAAGGCACCTCATCACCTCTGTGGCCCTTCACTGAACTCTCTCTAGGAGTTCCATGGCTTTCTAGAACTGAGGAGCCCAAAGCTAGACACAGCACTCCAAATGTGGCCTCACCAGGGAAGAGCAGATAGGGGAGGGGCAGGGAGTGATTCCCTTCCTTGACTTGCCAGCCACACTCTTTCTAATGCACCATTAGCCTTCTTAGCTACAAGGGTACAGTGCTGACTCATGGCCAACCTGCTGTCTATCAGCACACCCCAGTCCTTCTTTGTACAGCTCTTTCCTGACAGGTCAGCCCCTAACCTGTACAAATGTGTGCATCAGTCCATAGACGTATTACTGTAGTATCCATACTATGACATATTACCATAGTATCTTCCAGAATGTGACACTGCCTATGTCAATATAGTAATACTTTTGAAATGGACACATCCAGCTTGGAGGGCCATTTTCAGAATTAACAGCCTGAAGCAGTGCCACAAACACTTCATGCTTTTGAATAAGTTTACTGCTCAAAAATCTAAGCATTTTAATGGTGATAGAGATGTATTCAGCTGCCCAAATTTGATTCACGTAATATTGCTGATACAAATTGTATGTACTCACTCAGGCTTTAAGTTCTATGTCTGATTTCACCTAGATCATTTGCAGTTGCTTTTGCAAGGTGCTGACCATTTCCTTGATTACTGAAAAGAAAAACAGAAATACAACTTTCCACCATGACAATGAGAATATGGAAGGGACAGAAGAGATGCAAGCTTATATTGCTTAATCCCACAAAATCCATTTGTACACCTAAACATATTATTTGGTTAAGTTTCCAAAGTGTTTTTAGGACGATTTCTCTATCACAACTCAAAGTTTTCCTCACACTAAAGCCACACAGGAATGTTCAGTTGCTTTATATCATCAGTGTTTCACTGTAACTCTTATGTTTCTGGATTTCAATCCTGTGCAAGCATCATTTGCCTTCTAGAAGGCCACAAAAGGAAGGCAGATAGGCCACAGTAATTCTTTTCTTCAAAACAGATAATGTAGATCACTGTTAAAGTTCCAAGATTCATAAAACACCCGTCTCTTCTGAATTCATGCTCTCTCACCACATGAAATACCATGCAAAGTCATCTTAACTAATTACTGAGTACTAAATGGAGCAAATCCTGGCAAAGTTCATATGGCTATGAAGATCATCTAGCCCCAGGCAACTGGTGAATTAAGCAACTGTGCTTAGAATAACCAATCCTGGCAATGGTGCCTGCACGAGGCATGCTTCTCTGCTGCAGCCTGGAGTTCTGACATCTTTTTCACAGGTCAGTAGGGATCAATGGCGGAAAAGTTTCGTTTTCCCAAAAGAATTTTATCTCACATCTTTCCACAAGCAACACATTCTGAGTTAATCAAAAACAAAGGAGTGCTTTAAGAAAGCTGACCATAAGTTTGATTTTCAAGATGAAACAGTGTTTAGTAAATCAATTTCTGAAAAGTTCATCTATACGTGACAGTTGAGAAATCTGGAACTAAAATTATCTTGGAAGCACCTGATATAGCAGAACTGTGTATGCCCTACACATTTGCCTGATTTTGTACTTTGGAAACTGTGGGGAATCATGCAAAAATAAATAAATTTTCCCTCATTTGTATCAGTCCCACTGAAAGAACCAGAATCTTAATAAAGGGGACATACTCAATAAAGCAGAGAGAAATTTTTTCCGGTGTTTCAGTGGGGAAAAGGAAATAGTTTTGTTTTCCTTAGCACACTCTAACTTAATAAATCCTGTAGAGAACGATCATAGGTATAAACTAAACACTTCATTCATGAGAGAGATAAAGGAATACATTCATTATTATAGTATCACAACTTAACAAAGTACACAGCAACCTAAATCCTAAGATTTGAGGATAAGTTTAAAAGCACTCATCCTGGAGACCTTCCCATTGATTCCTCCTCACTTTCTAAACTCTTCAGAGAAGCATAGGTGCAGCTCAGTCCACTCCTAGTCCCAGGCTTCACAGTTTATGCCACAAAGTATTATCAGTCTAAGATATACTTTTAGCAAAGCAAACAAATCCCATGTGAATAGTCTCTTGCTGAAGAGTCTCTTGTCATCAAAATGTAAGGCACCTCTGTTCAAGCAAACCTTGAAAGGCATCAAGGGGACCTTCTGTTGTTCAGCCTGCCACTATGCAGAAGAGCTCAAGAAACTCTTGGATTCCCACTATTTATGCAGTGAGATGTTTGCTAGTGATAGCTTTGGGTGCATGATCAATCGGCCCTCAGCTTTTGAACCAGGTGTTTGTCATCAGCTCTTTCAGACTGCGGTTTGAGACAGATTTGTTGTCATTATTTGTCTTAGTGAGACTTTGAATGTTATCTATACTGTGCTCACTGAGCAAGGCCTTGTACATAACAAATACTCCAAATGAGGAAAATAGAAGGGTTGGAGTGAATGCACTGTCACCAGACCTAGCTCTTCACAGAAGGCATTCATCTTTCTGAAGAATGTAAGTATACTTTATTCTTTATTGCATCTGAATTAGTTTTGCTTTGCTCCTTTTCAGAAATATATGGGGGAAACAATACAATCAAAAAAACAAAACAAAAACAAGGACATTACTCTAGCCACTGTCAAATTTTATGCTACTAGAATTTTCTCTCATTCTCTTAATGTTATATAATAGCTTTTCTCTTTGTTGTGAGTGTGGGAATGGAGGGTAGAGTAAACTTTCTGAGTATTTGTGACACAGGTCTTTTTACATCCAATACAATTTGGCAGAATGGGAATGCATGTTAGTCTTTAAGAATGGTTGGAAGAAAAACACTTCTGGAGAGTAATGTTTTGTTTATAATAACGTTTTAATGTGGCAACATACTTAACATAATAGTATTGATAGACTTAACGGGTGTGGAATGAGGGTAGTAGAGCTTTTGCTTTTTACCTTAAATATTTAAAATATAACTGTCTGAATTTCTGACTGAATTTTTTCTTTCATCCATTCCACTTCACTTTTCCATGTTTATCCACTCAGTTGTGACTGGAGGCTACTTAGAGTAACTTATAGTTCTTATGATTGTGTTCAGTTGTACATATGCTGATACTCTAGTGTTTCTTCCACACAAGAGTTTCCAAAATTTAATAATATCAGCTGCAAAAATACTAACCTAGGCAAGGCTGTGGTCTGTTTTATACATAAATACTAGTTTAACAACATAGTTGCAGCTCCATGGCTTACTCACACCAACAAGAATATTGTAGTGGTACTATCTTCTTTTATACTAGATCATAAAAATGGGCTTTGCAGTAGGATATAAATGCTGTCAGAAATGTTATACAATAACAGTGTTATACAATGTTATACAATAACAGAATGTTATGTCATTGAGATTCAGTACTTGGATAAAAAAAAATAGTTTTACATTAAGGAGCGTGCTTCTCCTTGGTGTGGGTGTAACTGATGGTTATGCTGTGCTGCCTGCTGGGTTATACCACACAGCTGCCTCTAGTGAGATAGGGGGCAGAATTTGGATCTTCTGTCTTGGCTCTGTGCCCTCCCAGCTTCTCATGAACGTCTAGCTCTGCGCTGGCAAGGCAGCATGAAGTAAAATACTTAGGAATATGCGCTGCTCAGGAACAGCTAAAGCACTGGTGTGTTACGAACATTATTCCCTCTCTAAATTCAAAACACAGTACTGTATGTGATACTAAGAAGAAAATTAAGTATATCCCAGATAAAACAAGGATAATGATCCCAAACATCACTGCAATTAAGAGTGATTTGCCAGCATACCTTGTGGACAATGTGATGAAACTTTGCATGTGACTACTGTTTATTTTTTTAAATAAATATTGCTTCAGAAAATCTTTCTTTTGATCTCCTTTCTTCAGTATTTTCAGGACTATTTTTCTTCCTATGAAGCATTTAATAAAAAAAATAAATAAATGCAACTGTGGTCAGTGAACAAAGTAAAAACAAATGAGTTATTAGAAGTCAAAACCAAGGATTTCAGCAATTAATCTCCTTACTGATGGATGACCCAGAAATTCACTCAATAGATTACTTGAAGAACCTATATATGTTGTTGTCTTGCCTTAGAAATGGAAATTATAACAAATTATTGTTAATTTCATTTTTTAAAATGTAATATAACTCCAAACATGGTTTCTTTCTCTACTTAATATAGCTGTTCCAAACATTATTTTACTAAATGTCTGAAATTAAACATTCTCTGTCAATTATAGATTATAGAGATCTGCTACGATAATGAGTGCTACTAAATGTGGCTTTAATTGCTGTATTATAATTTCCAGACCTCAAAAACTCCTGAGACCCCTAAATATATACAATGCCTTTCAGCTATGTGTGGAATTCATTACAAGTTGTTTCTTTCCTCTTTTCTTGCACTCTCTTTTATTTTTACGGGGGAAAAGTCTTGCATGATTTGGACCTATGCCAGCACCTTGGGGCTTTGCAGTATGTTGAAATATCACTTACCATTTAAAAACTAAGCTGCTTTGAGAGCTCAACATACTAGAGAGAAAAGCAGAAAACTATGACCAGTAGGGCAATTCAAAGAACAACAAAATAATGACATTTCTGCAAATGGAACAATGCCAAACTGTTCTTTAAGGGGAAACAAACTGCTTCAAAATTATATTTCCTATATCTCTGCAAGGGCAACTGACCTAAGGACAAGATGATTTCTTTTTCCCTCAGCAGAAGTGAAACACATTGAACAAGAAAATACTTCTTATGAGTATATGTATTTTTTTTCCTGCAACATTTTTACAACAATTTAGAGTTGGTGACTGATGCAATTATTGCAGCACTTAATTCATTGGTTTGTTGTTGTATCATGGTTTATTGGTATCAGATATTCAATCTTTACACACACACACACAAAAATAAAATAAAATAAAAACTGAAAAATATACTGTTACAACAGTCTCTGTTGTGGCATTTTCATATTTATTGCAAATGAGAAAGAGACCATGAAAGGAAAGTGATTTGAAGCTACTTTTTTCAGTTTCAGTGAAAAGGCCATTTCATCTAATTTAACTAATAAATGCTGAAGCAATCAAGCAGGACATCTCAACTATCTTCATCTGTCCCTTTTCAGGCACATTTTTCCATAGCTGTGCCACCATTACTACCTATCTTTGGTGAGAGAATCTTGGCTTATTGTTCTATATAATTTTCTGCCTATGAATAGAGGAACAAGAACAGAAGCACTGATTTTGATCCAGAATCAATACTATAGTAATTATCACTTGGAACCACGCTACAGAATAAAGCAGAAAAAAATAAACTATCATATCACGAAACACTTGTAACATGTCCTTGATGAAGTACTTGCTCCTTACTCCTCTTTGTGTGGAACACCTGTGTGCTTCATCAGATGTAATTTGAACTACTTCTTTGGTTTCTTATAAAAAGTTACTCCTGTGCTGCAGTGGGCCACTTCCATACAAACAGTGAGCACAGCAGTTTCTTAAGTTATGCTGCTCCAGGGTTTCATTGAGTTTCACTGTTGTTTTTGTTTTGTTTTGTTTTGGATTTGTCTGGTTTTGTATTGGTTCATTTAATTAAAAATCACTGTACATGACTCAAGTTTCTGATTCAAATAAAATTCTGACTACTAGACCATGCCATGTGGCTTTCAAGCTCTCACATTTTTCACATATTCCTTTTGCATACACAATGGCTTCTCGTGCTTTTTAGCCTACTCTTGTAGTAGGTGATTTTCCAAGGCTGATCTCTACATCCAGTTAAAGTGTACTGACAAAATCGTTCCCAGACAACTAGCATCAACTTGTCCAGCAAAGAAATCTCTGTACAATATCCTAGCAGTTTCCTGAGCCTCTCAAGAGCAGACTTGAAAGACTTCTTAAGCACATTTGTTCTTCATTCCATTCATTATAATATATTAAATATTGGCAAGTTGCATGACAGCATTCAATTACACGAGGGGCCACTTATTTCCGGTAGATATGAAGGAAAGTCAATGAAAGCAAGCATCCGATGATTTCCGTGACCAAAAAAAAAAAAAAAAGAGATTTAAATAAAGTATTGAGAAATACAAACAAGTTTCTGCTAACAGAGATTTTCTGGTTTCTATGGGGAAATAGTAAGGGAAATAAATATCAATCTTATATGTAGAACTGTTTGTTGGATGACTATAAGGGATCAGTAGATATGTAGAAACCCTGGAGAGTTTAGAAGATCTGATTTAAAGTTTGTAAGAAAAATAATATGCAACTGTGAGAAATTCATATGTGAGTGAACACTGATTTCACATGCTCAAACTCAAATTTAAATTTAGCTATCCCCGCATGCCCGCAGACACAGGCACCTGACCCTGACCTTGCTTCAGACTTTTACTCAAGTTATACTCCCTGCAACACTAGCAAGAGGACATACCACTAAGCCTGCATTCAAGCGATGAAAAGTCATGGACTATAACACATTAGCAACATGGAGAAATTATGCCTGTGCAAAGCGCTGAAGAGAGTGATATAGAAGACTGCTTCTACTGTAATCCCCATTTTCCCTGTCTACCCACTACCAGTACTTCTAAGTTTGAGAGGAAAACCTTAAAAGCAGGTACTCTTTGCCTCATTTGAATTACATAATGAATGTAATATCAAAGTCAAAAGTTAAGGTGACAACTGAGTACTGTAAATTGCAAGTTTTCAACAATACAGTAGTGATTTTGGAAGCCAAAGCTTATTTGTATCAAAAAAGGATCTATTAAAGGTACAAAAAGGAGGAAAAGAACTAATATTTGGCAAATGACAAATAGTTATTATTAATTTCATTCTCCAAATATTTTTGTCTCTTTTGTATTTTGAAAAGAAATCTAATTAAAAGAATATGTTTGGAAGATGTGCAGTTTGAAAAGGAGTTCTTTTCAAAGTAATTGGATTTTTCTTTAAAAAAAAATAAAAATCGCTGATCAAAAACAAGTGCTGATTACTAACAAGTGGATGGGCAAATGACCTTTCCTTGGTTCAAAGAACATAAATATGTCTTCTTCACAAGTATCTCTGTACATTTTACACTAACAGTACACTTTATCAACATTTCTCAAGAAAGCACTCACCTCAACAAGGTATATTATTTCTGCAAATGGTTCTTCTCCCTCTACCTGTAATAATTATTTAGGAAGGAAGTCTTCTCCCTCTGTTTTACAGAGATACAGCTCCTTTCTGTCAGCAACATAATCCTCAGAGTACAACAGAATTATAGAACAATAGAACCATAGAATGTCTTGGAAAAGACCTTATAGGTCATCCAGTCCCTCTGCCATAGGCAAAGATACCACCCACTAGATCAGGCTGCTCGAAGGCCTATCCAGCCTAGCCTTGAATACCTCCAGGATGAGGCATATACAGCTAATCTTGACAGCCTGTGCCAGTGCCTCACCACCATCTGAATAAAAAATATTGGTAACAATTAATCTCAATTGGCCTCTTTTTTGTTTAAAATAATTCTTCCCTTGCCTTATCACTAACAGACAACTTAACAAGTTGGTTGGCCTCCCGCCTTTAAGCTCCACTCAAGTACAGAAAGACCACAATAAAGTCTCCCCAAAGCCTTCTCTTCTCCAAGCTGAACAAGGCTAGCTCCCTTTACCTTTCTTCATAGGAGAGATGATTCAGCCCTCTTATCATCTTTGTGGCCCTCCTCTGAATCTGTTCCAATAGCACAACATCTTTCTTGTGCTGGGCACGCCAAGCCTGGTCGCAGTGCTCCAGATGAGATTTTACATGGACAGAGTCAAGGGGAATAATTCACTGCATCACTCAGCTTAGTGTCATCAGCAAGCTTGCCGAGGGTGCACTCAATCTCACTATCCAGATCACTGATGAATATGTTGAAGTGCACTACCTACAATCAGAAATTCAGTGCTAATAAATTTTAGAAGCCTGAGCGCTTTGAAAATTTCATGCATTTTCCCAGTTTGTCAATACTGTCATGACAATACCTCTTGCATTTCACCACTTCTTGCTGCCTTCCATAAAGGTAACTACTTCAAAGACTTGTTACTGTTTTCCTCAAGCACCATTTATTTCACAGCTCCAGAAAAGTCAGTTTATTACTGTCCACCACTTTCAAGAAAGAGATGGCCTGGAGAACAGAAAGGTTGAAAAGAGTGGCAGAAGGTGCTGAGACTACTGCAAAAACACCCAGGGAAATACTGGAACATCATTAGGCTCCACCCTCCTAAAAAAAGAATAAGCACCTAGCTTGCTTTAGGATGTTTTTCAACATGTAGTTCAAGAAAACATCTGTGATCTGAACAGTTTTTCCCATAAACCAACTGGAGCACTCCTCTTTAGTACCATAGGAGTAAAGGAATGCCTAGAAGGATTTGATATATTTTTCAGTCTGATCAGATTAGGTCAGATTTAGGTTTCTTCTTCCCAGTCTTGGCCCTTCATTTTTACCTGACAATTCATTTTGATAATGATAATTCATTTTGCATGATAATTCATGCAAATCTAGTTAATGAATGTTAACTATAACTTATTAAAAAAAAAAAAACATGAGAAATTTATGGGTTTTAAATTGCAAAACATTTTCATGTTCACACAGGTGATATCTTATCCCATTCAAACTGTGCTGGGAGTGTTCATTCAAGTTCTTATGAAAAGAAGATGCAGTTCTTGCTAGTGAATACCTCTTCAGAGCAGTAGTAACTGAACTATAACCAAGCCTATTGAGCTTGGTGAGTGACAGCAATCGTCGCATTTACACTTCCTGCTTTTATTTGCTTAACAGCATTAAAAACTTCATTCTGTAATAACATATTTTCATATCAAGGCATCTCTTTTGTACATTCTAATCTTTAGCTCTGGCAATAGTGTTATTAGTTAAATAACAAAATTGGCAGAAAGGGAAAGTACAAAATTATATGGTATGTCTTTGAACTATATTATTAATTTCTCTGTAAGGAAATGATACATTTACTCAAGAATAAAATTGCTTAAAAAGAGAAGAGCAATGCTTTAGAATAACACAATGAATTAGGGAAAGGGTTTATTAAGACTCTACAAATTAAAAATAATAATAATAAAAAAACCACACAAGATAAACTCAGAAATCTACAGCTCCTTTTCTATATTGTTGTGATGTATATAATGCACATCATCCTTTTTCTTAAGTTCAGCATCCTCAAAAATCCTTAGCTGTTTATTTTATTTTAAATATTCCATAGACTTACTCTGGCCAGTCTGCTGTGGCTGAAAAAACATTTCCATCTTTTCCCGTCACCATTATTATCCAGAATTCACCTGTCCTCTCCAACCCACCTGGCTCTATATTATAGCAAATATTAATTGCCAAGATACCTACTCCTCATCCCTCCTTTTATGCTAGTTGTTAGGTCAACTTAGCCTCACCTTGGAGAGCATTTAAATACTTAAATCTGTTAACATGTGAATTCACCATAGAAGTCCTACTGACACCTCAGAATTACTAGGAAAGCCTACGTTTTCTCTAAATGTTTACTAACTTGAACATTACTTAATAATGATATTGTAAGCAAGACAGAGACATCTAAATAGGGAAGAAATTAATACATCTTTCCCTTATTAGTATAGGTGCCAATAGAAGGTGCAAAACATCATTATACTTCTTTGTCAGTTTGATGGTCTTAATGACCTTGAAGATCATGTTTTTCAGCCTTAATGATTCTACAATTCTATGATTTCTATAATGAAAAATTTATATGATCTGTAAATATGAAGCAATATTTAAGATACTAGAACTGTTGTGTATCTGATGAGCTGACAGTCCACATTTATAGAAATGTTAAGATTTTGTGTTTGGACGTTGTTTTGCCTAAGATAAGATTTCTCCATCAGGAGTAAATGTTCAGGTATGATCATAAAGCAAAAATAACCCATATAATAAACAATTAGTCATAAGCTGTGCATATTACTGCAATCTTGCTTTCAGATAAATCATATGAACAGCAGACTTTCTTAATCTCTCTTGTTCGAGCACTTCCATTTTGCATAAGTATCTATGAGAGCAAGGAATTAAGCTGACAGTTACCATCTGCCAGACCAACTCTATAACAACAAGAATATGGAATTAATTATTCTCCCTTCCTGAATCTTTCCTTTTCTTAATGGATATTTATGTGTGTGACCAGAAAGAATTCAGATGGAACCAAGGCATTTTTGTCTTTTTGCAGAATTACAGAATGGTCTCTGGTCATCTGGTCCAACAATCCCGCTCAAGTAGGACAGCCTAGAGTAGGTTGCCTAGGACTGTGTCTAAATAGCTGTTAAGTATTTCTATTGTGAGAGACTCCACAACCTTTCAATGCAACTCATACCATTGCTCCAGCATCAACCCTATAACACTCGTGTTCAGGAGGAAACTCCCACATTCCAGTTTTTGTCCATTACCTCTTGACATATCACCAGGTACCACTAACAAAAACTGGGCACCACTGGGTACTTCTGAAGAAAGGCTGGCTCCATCCCCTCTGCAAAACTCTTCAGACATTTACAGACATTTAAGAAAGCCCCTGTGAGTTTTCCTTTTCCCAGGCTGAACAGTACCAGCTTTCTCAGCTTTTCCTCACAGGAGACATGTTTCAATGCCCTCTTCATCTTTATAATTCTCCATTGGACTCTATCCAGTACCTGTATCTCTCATTTGTACAGGCAAGGCCAGAACAAAGTACTCCAGCTAAGATTTTCATAAGTTTCTGTTAGTCCATTTCTTCAGCCTGTCTAGGATTCTCCGGATGCCAGCATAACCTCCAGCATATCAGTCACTCCTCTTTTTGTGTTATTTGCAAACTTGCTGAGGGTAAACTCTTCCTTATCACATTCCTCTTCATAGGCAAAGGTACCAAGATAGTCGGGTAAAAGGGTCTGAATCAAATGTCTGACTTCAGCAGAAATGTGTGTCCCCAGGTCTTGAGTGAGAAGAGGCCTTTCCCTGGCTAGAATTCTAACTTGCCGAATTCATGCTGCAATAATATACCCCTGTCTCCCTTCTGCTTCCTAGTGGCAAAATCATAGAATCATAAAATGGCCTGGGTTGAAAAGAACATGCCACAGGCAGTGTTGGCAACCACTAGACCAGGCTGCCCAGAGCCACATCCAGCCTGGCTTTGAATGCCTCCAGGGATGGGGAATCCACAACCTCTTTGGGCAATCAGTTCCAGTGTGTCACCACCCTCTAGGTGAAAAACATCCTTCTGATATCTAACCTAAACCTCCTCTGTCTCAGTTCAAAATCATTCTCCCTTATCCTATCACTATCCACCCATGTAAACAGCTATTTCCTCTCCTGTTTATACGCTCCCTTCAAGTACTGCAAGGCCACAATGAGGTCTCCCCAGAGCCTTCTCTTCTCCAAGCTTAACAAGTCTTTTCTCATAGGAGAAGTGATCCAGCCCTCTGATCATCTTTGTGAACCTCCTCTGGCCTTGTTCCAAGAGCTCTGCATCTTTCTCGTACTGGGGGTCCCAGGCCTAGACACAGTACTCCAGATGGAGCCTCCCAAGAGCCTCACAAGAGCCTCTCCCTCCTTTTTTAATGCAGCCCAGAACACAGTTGGCCTTCTGGGCTGCAAGCACACACTGCTGGCTCATGTCCAACTTCTTATTCAGATGCATCCCCATGTCCATCTGTGTTGTCTGATATGACTTCTCCAAATTCAAGGAATTAATTTTTTATCCAGGAGCCTTTCATTTTCCTTTAGGTAGTTTTGACTCCATTAACATCTAGGTAAATGAGAATACAGACACATGATTCACTCCATTTAGGATGTCTAATGCTTACTTCCACCATTTTATTTCTTATTAGCAAAATTCCCAATATATCTTTTATCTTATTGTTTGCATAAAGCTCCATACTGGCCCGAGCACAACTGACTGCTAAGGCAACATTTATAAATGATATGGAGATTAAAATTTTCTTAAGTTCTTGGTCACCATTACAAGCTTGACGAAAGCAGAACAGATTCTGTTCGAATTTTAGAACAGGCTTTGGACAGACCTATAACTAAGATAGCATAAAGTGTTTTTCTATTTTTTGGGGTGTTGGGTTTTTTTTTTTTTTTTTTGAGTTCTTTGTTGTTGTTGTTGTTGTTGTGTTTTTAAAGTACAGTCTTACATCTGTGTTCAGAATTATCAGAGGAAAGAGGGCTTTTTTATTTAGCTTAGGATCTTGAGAACAAGCTGTAACTTATTACAGGTCTGAGATAGGATAAATATATGATACAAAGCAGGATAACGTTAAGATGCCCAAAAAGTCATGACAGATCTCATTGAATTTTTACTTTATCCTTTCAAATGGAAGTCTAACCTGCCCAAAAGCTGTTGGAGATAAGGCCTACTTTATGGCATAGAAAAATACATAATTTGGGGTATATCACTGTAGAACAGGAAAAGGGAAGCCTTGTAATGTATTAAATATGATTTTAGTTTATATTTTCTTTTATAAAAATATCCTGTTTCACATTTCATGCTCCCAAATTATACAAGTCATGCCTTGCGGTAAAAATGGCACCAATGGGAAGCAGTTTATGTTCTGTGTTTATATGGGAATAGCAAATCAAAATCTGACAAGTGTTTCAATTTCAAAAGCCTGGTTTTGTTGTTTTATATCTGTTCAATTTTTGAAATGCTGAAGCATTATTAGCCTGGGGTTTGTACTTGTATTCAGAAAAGTTATCAGGTTCACATCCTCAGCCAAAATGCTGATTTACATTCCAGTCAGATTGTTGCCCTTTCTCCCTTCTTTATTTTCTTTTTTGTTCTTTCCATTCACTTTCCCAGTCCTCAAAGAAGAACACTGTACATGAACAGCATAAAATCTATACCCTAATGTACACATGCTTAGAAAGTCTAAAACTGGGAAGAAAATAACACAACAAAACAAAAAACTAGATAAATGTGTGAGTAATGGTGTGAAATTAGAAGAGGTTATTAAGATTTTATTCTTCTTAATTCCCTTTATTAAGATTAGGATACAATATTCATGTCTTATATTTCCATTTAATAGAACTATTGAAAGCTATGCATGTAAAAGACAGATCTGAAACATCTAACAAGCTTTCCATTAAAATTTAAAGTGAAATTCAAAGGTTTTGTTAGGACATTTAGAATTCCGTATGTGTAACATTTTAAAGTTGTAACTGTATTTACATTTTAAAGTAAAATGATTGAAAATAATTTGTTCCTTCATTGCTTGCCAAGTTTAGGATTCTGTTTTCATAATCAAGCTGATCTACCATAGTATCTGAAACTGAATATAAATGTTTTAACAATATTGCCCTCCAAATGTTTTAACAATATTGCCCTCCAATCCAGGTTCCTGCAGCAGTCAGTAACGACTCAGAATATTTCACACATCTGAACAGATATAGGAGGCCAAACCATTGGAGAGATCAGCTTTTCGGTAGAGACAGAAACAAATTATTTCCAGATACAGAAGATAACGCTGTTTTTAAAAGCAGGCGCAGAAACATACAATGCAATGCATGGCTTCTGTACAGTAGTTTGAATGATCTCTGAAGCCAACAGTATCAGTAGTAGGAGGAAGATATCTACGGTTGTAATATGCTCAGTTCACGTCATGCAAGCTGCTCTGTAACTTGGATGGTGCATGGAGCTAACTTGACTGTTCTGATTTTTTTTTGCATGAAGAGAAAGTTAATTTCTGTAGAATTTAAACTAATTGCACGGTGTAAGGAATCATCTAGCTACTAACATTGATGAGCCCAGTGAATGGGCTGCTCACTTAATGTCTGCAGTAAATGCTACATCCCACTTCTATAATAACATACTCAGCAGGCATGGAAGAGTGGAATTATTGTGTTTTCATTCGTATTAGTTCAGCCTGCCTGCAGTTCCACCTGTTCACACTGTTTCACTCTTTAATACCACACTAATAAAATCTGTTCTGTTACTTGGTTTGAGCAGGAAAGCATCTCATTTTTTGTTCAAATATTAATGGATTTATTGCATTAACTGGAGCCTGTTTCACATAATGAGCCTGAACACTAGCCGCCTCTAGAGAGGCAGTTACTTTTACAATACTTCAGCTGCAAGGCTTTGGTCACGGAAACTAAGGTGAAAGATGGAGAGTGAAATGCATGTGATAATTTAAGACAGAGAAGAAATGTCACGAACATTTTTATTTTCCTAATGTGGACCATTTCCTGTTGTGGCGCCAGCTACATAGCTTGCTCTCACATGGTTGAATTTGAGAATCTAACTTAGAAATGGACCCTGTTGGTCTCCCATTTGCAATGTTTTCATAATGCTGTCATCCATCAGTTCTGACTCTTGGTGGCATTTATATTGCTATAAAATAGGAATCAGTAAAATCCATTCTTTAGTTTTGTCATCCAAACTTATAATTCTGATGTGAGCAACTCAGCCAAAGATGTCTAATTTTATCAATTTCAGTCAGTGCTCTCATCAGAGTTTTACACAGACTGGTGAATTTGGCAGAAAGATTAGTCCAACTGTAATTGAAATATATTGCATTTCCTTCATTCAACAGGATTCAAAATGAGAAACATTTGGCTGTATAAAATAAGTCAATGAGAAAGAAAAAACTTGAAAGAAAAAGTCTCTATTTCTATTTTTACGCAAGAGATTTCAAAAACAGAACCACATGTGAAAAGTTTGTGAAGAATTATGTATAATCCTTCACATGCCAGGTTCATTTCCTATACTTTTTCCACAGAAAAATAAGTTGTGTTAAGTCATCTGACTATTTCACAAAAATCAGCATCTGTTAATATTATGAATGGAAGATGACAATTACGTAATGTTTTTACCAGAAATTCATGGGAAAATCTATCTGTATCTTCAATTATTTTCATGTTCTCTCTTTTTCTTCTTCTGAAGTCAAACCACATTGGTATGGGTATTATGATTAATTGGCAGATTTGTTGTCTATCACAGCACGTATAAACTGAGATGTTTTATTTAGCTGATTGTGATTACTGTATTTGCCTGTTTTGTTTGGCTTACTTCCATTATATGCTATAAAATTCTTATCAGCATTACTGTTGGTTTTTGTTTTGCATAGGCACATCCAATACCTATATACAGGATTCATATTTAATGAGATTGACCTCAAAATTACAATATATTAAATTACTTGACTTAATTCCTGAATGATTGAATATAGAAGTCAAGAGATATTTTACTAATATCATTTATCAGCTTTCATAATTGATTTAAGCTGTGTGAACTGGTAAGAAGTAATTATCTGAGGAAGAATATAAAAAAATAATAATTTAATGAGAATTATTTAGATGCCAGAAGAATAACTGGTTGTTTTCTTGTTAAAGACTGATATTGCTGGGCAAAACATACGTAAGCTGTTCAATTGTAGAAACAGTTGTTTTCCAGCTTTCTCTAAAATACATTCTAAACGGCATTTGGATTTACAATATCCTGGTTATTTTAAAATCAATTGTAACAGCAAATAAATAAACAAACAAGTGCTCATTTAAAGATGCTTGAGGCTGAGCTCTTTAATAACAGATAATCCAAACAACATTTCTGTTGTTGGTGATGCTGATTTTGAATATTTTTTATTTTTGCAAAACTCCTCTATGAAGAATATCAACTCTGTGCCACCTGAAATAAAGATATCCTGCAGAACAGGAATCCCAAACTATAAACTCCAAGTCATAATTGTATTAGATTTAAACATTCCTTTCACATACATTCATTCCCTAGTAAAGGCCAGAAATAGTAATGGCTGCTACTAGAACTGCAGTTGGCAACACCTCAAAAAACCTATGGGAACAGTATTTGAAATTTAAAAGAACTTTTGCATTTCTGTTCCCACTCTGAAACAGATCTGAGCTCACATTCGTGCTTAATTGCAGCCAGAGAAGTCATCACATTGTCCTTTCGGATACTCCCGTGCTCACAGCTAAGCAAGAGATAAAATACAAAGAAATTTCAGCATTAAATGACAGAAGTTTTCTCCAAGTGGTCTTAACCACGTTTGATAACAGGTATAGTTTTTATTAAATTTGAAGCTGAACTCATCATTTCTTATAGAAAAAGATCAGCTCTTCGGGCTGCAACTACTCACTGATACCATCAGCCTCAAATGGATTTGAACAGTTACCTTTAGAGCTGAAAGACAGTCTCATAGTACCAGTCCTTACATTACTTAGTTCCATCTTCTTCATTTTCTCTAGGCTAAATCTAGCTGAATTTGTGATTAATTTACACTGTCAACACAGATAATCTGGGGCAGTTAATATGTAAATGTAAGTCCTCTTATTACGAATTAAAGTTTCATTTTTATGTGAATTCGTCTGGGCCCCATCACTTATCTATCCCTTCCCAAATTTAATGTATCATCAAATTGCTCATGATCAGGCCTAAAAATGTGGTTTCTTAAAGCAACTATTCCAGAAATTGCAATATAGAAATGACAAGAAGAAGCACATAGAGCCAAAGTCATTGCAGTGTCACTGTGAGACACTGTGTGTAACCCCAGTGGGGTCTGTGGAATCAAGCCAACTCCAGAGTGTAGCCTATGCTTCCTTCATTTACTGCAAAGACAAGCCCAGACAACAAACAAGCAAACAAACAAATAAATAAAAAGGTTTTTTGTTTGTTTGTTTGTTTTAAAGAAAAATCAGTGCTTAAACTGGTACTTATTAAGGGGAGATACTTTCTGAACCAATTCAAGGGCTCCAAAAAGTTACATGGATTAGGAGAAAGTATGCATTTGTATAACCATGCAAGATCTTGTTTGTACTTACATTTATACGGTTCTTCAAACACTTGATTTTCTGATCTGAGAGCTGAAAGATATTTAGTTGTGAAAAAGACGTGTACTGAAAGATATGTATGTAGAAAAAAAGTCACATATGTGACTGGTACTACAATAGTACACAACAATATTGTATTATTTGTTCATACACAGATCTGGAGTGCAGGAAAAAAAGACATTCATGATGTCCACAGGTACTTTATTCTTACCTGTAAATTCTCCATCTGGAAAATCTGCAGTCTCCTTTAAGTCCTTACTACTTCACTCAGTGTATTTTCTTCTTTGTACTTATTTAGGAAAGGTGTCTGTAGTTTTCACATGGTTTGCAATTGAAATGCTAAGGAGGAATAATAGTTCAACATCAGTGATAATTTGACAATTTTTCATGTAGGTGTTTGGTTAATTTTAGGTGTATGTAGTATGGAAAATCACATCCCATATAATGGGTCTCATATTATCTTCTCAACAAGGCAAGTTTTCTAAGGAGGAAAATTGACTGCAACACAAATATAATGATAATATATGAAAGACAGAAAATTTCAGAATAATGATTAGATTACTTTTTTTATGTTATGAACTAGAGAAAGGCCAGAAGCTTAGATGAATGGAAAACTAACAATAATGGGAGGTGTCTTTTCAACTATAACCCAAATTTTAATTACTCCAAGATTTATGCCAGACACTTAGCTTGTGATGTGACTCCTGGAAATATCTACAGCTGTTGTTACAATCAAGATCATGCTCAGTATTTTCTAAGACCCCACAGGTAAAATAAGTAGGAGTTAAATCACAGTTATGGCTACAATTAGGTCTTTGAACCTGAGAAACTAGTAGCTAGATGCAAACACATACACAAGTTTCCACTGAACTGCAATAAATTCTAAGACTGGTGCTAGCTCTAAGGCTTTATGTGGAGAGCCATAATTTCCAGATTATTAACCTAATCATTTAAAAAGAACTTTTCACAGCATTAATCCCATTTAAATTTAAGATGGAAACATTCAGTAGAGGAGAAGCTCTATTAGCTGCACAATGTGAAGCAAATGGAAACACAGAATGCAGCTGAGTTAAAATCAGAATGAAACTGGAACTTTCTATAGGTATTAGTCAGCCCATAAGTATCAAGATAAGCATCAGTTTTCTTCGTGGTCTTTCTCTGCATCATACTCAGCATGATCAGAAATTGAAGTCAAGATCTCTGTTTAATATAATTGCCACAGAAACCAGATGAAGATGCACAACATGAAAACTACACTATGGCAGGAAGTACGGTAGCTATGTTATTACGTAAAAATGGGATCCTCAAGTCCTATCATTTTCTAAGGGCAAATGGAACTCAAGTAGCTGAAGTCTAAAAGACTAAAACAGTAAATGACTGCATCTCTACTACCCATACACAAGACTATGTTCCAATAGTTGTTACTATATTAACAGTATACTTGTAGAAGGAAGTATTAATCCTTCAGTATGATATCAGTTAAAATTTGAATAACTGATTCTTAATTTAAATGTTTCTCGTGACTGTACTGAGTCTGGCCATGATCAAGGATAATTTCCTTCACCACAACCCTTTTGATGCTGTGTTAGATTGGTGGTTGAAGAGTGTTGGCAATACACCAAAGTTTTGGCTATTTCATAGAAGCATTTCCAAAGCATCAACGCCTCTCTCTTTCTCTCATTATATTTTTAGCGAGGAGGCTGAAGTTGAACAAGAAAATATCTTGTTTTCTTCAAGGCATTCATAATTTTCCAGTATAAGCATACTCATAATTTCATGCTCTAGGTATCACTTAGTCTTTTAACATATATATATATATATATGCATTTTTTAATTCCCTTAGTGGTGTCATAAACATCCTTCTGTTAATTTTTGTCTGCCTTTTTAACTCTTAAAACTTTTTCAGTAAAATGTATTGTATAAAAATAGGATTGAAAGCTGCTGTAATTTGTGAACCAAGTATTTTCATTCCTTCCTAGGTTAGACATGTTGAATCAAAAAGGCAAACAAATGTGGTTTCATTTTTTGTAATTAACAAGTTCATAGCTTCATATCATAAGTGCTATTAAATGGTTACAAAGGTCCCCTGGGAGTCTGCTTTTAAGGACATGAGGGCCGCAAATGCTGGTCACTCAAGAAACATCTCTCAAGAACAGACAATTCCTCTGTGTTGTAAGCCAAGCACATAGGGCAGAAGGCTGACGTGGATGAGCTGGGAATTCCTACTGGAATTTGAATGGAAAAAATATTTTACTGTATTTGGAAGTTTGAGCTTAAGCTACATAGGAGGACTACAAAGATGTTGTTCACCATTTTAAGGAGAAAATCTACTGCAGAAGCTCCACCAGAGTTAAAGCTAGCAATGAATAACAAAACAAAACAGAAACAACATCAACAAAAAAGTATGTTAACAGAGAAAAAAAAAAAAAAAAAAAAAAAAAGTATTCACAGCAAAAGAAAGACTAAGGAAAACAATGGTTTGTTACTTCATGCAGTTGGTCACCTCACAAATAAGGAAATCACAAATAAAGCAGAGACACTTAAGGCCTTTCCCTCTCACAACCCTTGAGGGACCCTGGAACCTGTGGAGCATGGGTTGAAGGACTGAAACTGGAAGATTGAAAATCTCCTAGTTGCTGTTTAAGTTGTATAGCATTTGCTGCATATAAGTGTTTGGAGCTTAAGGAACTTCATCTCGGTGTACTGAAACAATTGGTCAGTTCTATTATAAAATCTCTCTCCATTACTTATCAACAGCCTTGGGAGTCCAGAGACATTTCTGTTAAAAAGAAGCTGGAAAAATTTAATTCAATTTTCAAAAGTGAAAGGAGGAAGATCCTCCTAATTATGTCTGGAAGTCCCACTTTAGAGCCTGGTGAAAGTATGGAGATTATTCTGACAGTTACTGAAAAATACTTGAAAGACAACAGAGTCATTTGTCAAAGCCAAGAGAATGTCATGCCTACCTGACTTAATCTCTTCTTATGACAAGGTGAGCCACCTACAGGACAGAGGGAAGACAGTGAATGTGACTTTTAGGTTTTAGCAAAGCTTTGGTACTGTCTGCTATAATATCTTTCTGGATGAAATGTCCAGCATATAGCTGGACATTGTATGATGGGTGAACTACTGACTGAAGGATTGAGACCAAAGCACTGCGATAAAGTGCTACTTTTTTGTCAACTAGTCACTTGAGATGTTTCCCATGAATCAATTTCAGGGTCTGTTCTAAGCTTTTATTAGTGACTTGGAGACTGAATTTGAGTTCATACAAGTACTTTTGTGAATAACACAAAACTGGGAGAAGCTGTTGATTCCCCTGAGCAAACAGAAGTCTTATAGTGACAATGTGACAAATCAGAGGACTATACAATCCCCATATGAAATCTGACAAGAGTAAGAGCCAGATTCTGTACCTGGGAGAGTATAACCTTGAATGTAGGGATAGACTGGGAGACAAGCAGCTGGTGTGAAGCTCCATGAACCACTAACGTGACCAGATGGCCAACTGAGGCAACCAAGTATTTGCTTTCATTAAGCACAGAACAGCTAGACAGTTGAGGGAAGGGACTGTCCCACTAAGCATTGGTATGGCCTCAACTTGATTACTGCATGCATTTTTGGGCCTCAATATAATAAGAAGAGTATAAAAATATTAGCATGCATCCAAAGGAGGGCAACAATGATGCTGAAAGGTCTAGACAGCATGACTTATGAGGAGTGTTTGAGCATAGCTGATTTGCTTGGCATGAGGAAAGAGAGACTGAGGGGCGATTTCAAGGCAGCTTACACCTTCTTCATGAGTATGAGTGGAGAGGGATGTGCTAATCTCTTCTCTTCTCTGGCCAGTGACAGAACATGAAGCTATGTTTTCACCACCATCAGACTGGTTATTAGCAGAAAGTTTAGGGTCTTTGACCACTCACTTGCAGGTTGATCAACCACTGGGACAGGCACCTGTCTCACTCCAATTTATAGGAGGAAGAGGAGGTTCTTTGATGTAAGTATACCCAATGTGAGATTAAAAACAACACTTCAAATGTTGTATGTCTGACCAGTTTATTACAAATCTTAGTCAGGGAAATGGGGAAAGGGAGAATGATGACTATTATAAATTAGGGTGGTGGGGAAGTGAAATGGGCAATAGGAAAGATAGGAAAGAATTACATAAAGCAGGGATGGTCACCACCAAGATCCAGCAGTATCCTATTGCACACCATTCCGATGGTCTGAGGCAAAAGTTCAGTGGAGAACAACAATAGAGCAGTAGAGCAATAGAGAGGCCAGCCTTAGGCAGCAAGCAGATACAGACAGAGCACATCCAGGAGGAAGAGGCAAGTCTCAAGTAGCAGGCCCAGGAGAGCCCGTCAGCAGGCAGGCATTATGTCATGAGGTATCTGATGTCAGACATCTACCCTCTAGGTTGTTGGTTCCTTTTTTGTCCTCCTTCTTCTGCCAATGTGGCATTCCTGGGTGCTTGGGTAAGAGTCACGAGCAGTACCCCCTGAGATGGCATCTCCCTTGAGATAAGCCCAGACTAAAGACTGCTTCCCAACCATTAAGCTGCTGTTTACCTCTCTCTCATTGCCCCTGGCCTGCAAATCCTCAGACAAAGATTTTGCCAACTTTGACCAGGACTTGCTTGGACTTGCCCATCAGTGTTCCTTGGCAAGCTTTGAGACAAAAGCGCAAAATAATCTCTTATAGCACCGTAGGGAAATGGTCATGGCTCCAAGCCTGTTGGTGTTCAACATGCATTTGGACAATGGCATTAGACGTAAGATTTAACTTGCCCTGCATAGAGTCAGTCATTGGATGATCCACATGGGTTCCCTCCAACTCAAGGAAGTTTAGTTATTCTGACTTTGCACTGCACATTTTTTTGACTTCTCATATCACAGAAGTTTTAAACAGCAAGACAAGTTTACAGTTTTCACTGGGATTTTTTTGTGTGTGTGGGTTTGTTTTATTTTCCTATATTTTTAATTAGCAGATGTTGCCATTGATGACTTTTAAAAATCGTATTTTACTTTAAACTTTCTTCATCCAAAGTCCTCAACTGTTACCTAAATTAAGTCACTCAGTTGTGAAAACAAGCTAAGGAATTAATAAGCAGCTGTAGAATTCCTGAGTAAAATGAGTAATAGTCAACCTAACCTAGGGTCTCCCATAGAGAGTATTACAACAGTTAGTTTTTCATCTGACATAAGACTAGACAAACCATAATATTCGTCTACCACTATACATCTGCAACAGCTGATACCATAGATTGCACTTGCCCTAGCTGAGAAATAAGTGTTATGTTGGGGGGAAGAGGGGCAGACTGGTAATATTTTGTCAGAATGCAGATGGGAAAAAAATAAGGCAAGATAACAGACATGAAAAGTAGGTGGTGTTCTCATGGTCTGAACTACTTAATGGAATTTAGGGATTAGAAATGAAAAGCATCTGAATGAAAGACTAACTTTACAACATGCTTTTTTAAAACCTTAATACTGTTTTCAAAAATTTTCATGTGACAAAAAATTTCTTTTCCATATCATTAGCCTTTAGAAGAATAAATTACTAGCTTAAAATATTTTAGTTTTTCTTACTAATACTAGATCAGTTTCTCAATATCTTTGAAAAGGAGCCTTGAAGTAAGCGTAAAATAGCTTTAATAGAACAAAGAACAGCCTCACTAGAATAGCAACAAGTAAGTGAAAGTATTTTCAAGCAGGTAAAGTATTGAAGTATTCTTTTTTTTTTCAAGGATAAGCAGAAATAGACAAATATGTCAAAGCAATTACCTAATACTCTGCCAGGTTATGGTTGAGAAATTCATGTTAGCAAACATCAAGCACTTTTGCCAGATTTCTTCAAAAATGTTAGCATAGTTCATATGTAACAAAAGCAGTTGAAGATGATACTGGAGCTAGACAGCCTAGAAGCTCCAGTGCTGGCCTTACTTTTCTTTATGATAAGCCTGGCTTTTAGAAGGATTTGAATTATTTTCTTCTCTTTCTTGAAAACTTTTGCTGTATGGCCCCATACAATAATGTCATCAACGTATTGCAGGTGTGCAAGAATTTCCTCTTATTCCAGCATAGTCTGGGTCAGCCCATGACAAACAATAGGGCTGTGTTTCCACTCCCAGTGCACTGAATTCCAGATGTACTGGATGACCCTCCAAATGAAAGCAAACCGTTCATGCACTCTGCTGTGGGAAACATTGAGAAAAATGCATCAGCTATGACAGTTGTGGCATACCATTTGGCTGCCTTTGATTCTAGTTCAAATTGGAAATCTAGTATGTCTGGCACAGCAGTGCTTAACTGTAGTGTGACTTCATTCAGGCCACAATAGTCCACTGTTAGCTTGCACTCTCTCTTGGTCTTTTGTATTGGCCATATGAGACCTTTACAGGGTGAATGAGTCTTGATGATAATTAGTTCTCCACTTGGCAAATAAGCTGATGAATGGGAAACAGTAAGTTCTGATTGGTGTGATATTGCTACTAGTGCACTGTTCTAGTAACAGTACTTGCTGTTCTTCTACTCTTAGTAGCCCCACAACATAAGGGTCCTCTGAGAGATCAGGAAAGGTAGACAGATGCTTAATATCTTCTATCTCCAAGTCAGATATGCCAAAAGCCCATTGATACTCTTTTTGGTCTTTGAAGTACGCTATTCTAAGATAATCCATACAAGGATGCATAGAGCATCTGGACCAATTGTAATGGAGTGCTTTTGCCATTCATTTCCTTTTAGACTCACTTTGGCCTCCACTACTGTTAGCTTTGGTGTCATGGTTTTATGATTTTTGGTTATCAGTTTTCCACATTATAACATCATGTAGTGCACTGGAAGTTAAAGTGTTAATGCTCAAATTCTGGGCACCTATCCAGAAGAGAACTGCACACCCCAGGGGGCTTTGTGGTCATAGAGGAGATATAACCCCTGGCAAGGTCATCAGATGTGCTCTTCTTCGGCAGGCTTTCCTCCCTGCTGTTCAACCGGACTGCACATCTCACCTCAGTGTTATGGTGAGGCCTATCCACCTTTTGGACACTCTCTCTCATTATATTTAATTTATCAGCTTCAATTCTAATCATATTGTATTCTAGTGTGTTATCTTGCATTCCAATACTGTATTTAGTTGATCAGTTTGTTTCACCTCAGATTGTTTTTTTTAATTATTTTGGGGTCCTCTTTTTCTGGAAGTGCAGATTCACTAAATCCCTCCACCCTGTTAGTCACAGAACTGTGCCAAACCAGCCCATAAACCATTAACATTCTTGGTGGAGAATGTGGGCAAAAGGTGCTTTTTCGTTTTTAGAACTAATCTCTGTCTCTGCTCTTGGAGAGCTTCATTGCAAAAGTTTATCTCTTTCACAGGTGCTCATTGAAAACTTGACCTTGAAAGTCCAGGCAGGCTGCCAATATTCTGGGATATTTGTTAACTTTGAGCACTGTTATCTTGCTTCTGTAAAGAGAAGAAAAAAAAAAAGATTCTACTTTCTCTTTTAAACCTGTTTGCAGAGGAAGCTGCTAATTTTAGAGAATTTGTGATTTTTAAACAGGTTCCCAGTCTCTCCTCTGAATCCTTTATGCATTTTTTGAGTCCTCATCTGATCATGTTGTTAATCTGAATATACTGTTTGTTATTTTTCTTATTTCTCTCAGTATCTGGATTTACAATGTTCTGAGGAAGCCTTCCCCAGAACCAGAGAATAGTGAGTGGTAGGGAGTGTGAAGAGGCTTGGAGAGACTTCAGAGAGATGAACATCTTCAGTGTCATGGAACTTCACTCCTGAACACCTGAAAAACCCTGAGAGCTTAAACAGATATTTCAGACAGGAATGTTGTGGCTCAGGCAGATCTGAGAAGGCACAAACAATTTGGTGCCTGGTTAATGCTTACTGGGACTTATTCAATACTATCCCAGAAAGGAAGAGAGTTTCTGAAATTGAGAGAGAGTCTTTGTGCTTAAGGAGAGTCTCAGAGCTCAAGCTGAAAGGGAGATTCTCCAGAAGAGAGTCCAAGCCGAGAGGGAGAATCTCCAAGTCCAGAAAGAGAGTATCCTAATTGAAAAATTGTCTCCAAATTTAAAGAGAGAATCTCTAAGACAAGACAGAGAATCCCTGGGTTGAAAAAGAGAATCTCCTAGTTAGGAGAGAGAATTTCAAAACCTGGCAAGAGTGCCTCTGAGCTGAGAAAGAAAGTCTCCAAGCCAAAGGGAGAGAAGGAATCTCCAATCTCGATGAGACACCTTTGAATCTGAGATATGTTCCCTTTAGTCCAAACTCAACACCCTCCAAACTGAGCTAGACACCCTCCAATCTGAACCAAATACTCTAATAATTGAACAGACAGACTCCGAGCCAAACTGGAGAGTGAGAGCATTGGAACTGACCAACCTGATCAACCAAAGAAGCACCACAATTGATGTCAGTTGCTTCTGTAAGAGGACAGAAAATGAAACAAATCTTGACTCGGTTAGAACAGAAGAAAGAGGAGGAGGGGAAAGTAGAGGAAGGAGTCCCTGTAAGAGAGGAGGAATGATGTCCAGAGGAGTGGCTCCAAGATCCCCGGGAAGCGCACTGGGGAGTCCAGGGCAGGGGCCTTCAATAAGACTGCAGTCACCATCACCTAGGAGGGCAACAAGAAGTTCTGAAAGAATAAGAAATAAGCAAAACATCATTGACCGATCTCTGAAAATGAACAAAATTTAAAGTCTTTTCACGCCACCCAAATGAGCCTACTGTCATCTGGTTATTTTGATGTTGGGCCAGTGGGGCCAACAGTGTGTGGCTAGATAGTAGAGAAGCTCGCCAACTGGGTGGCATTGCTAGGGACTCAGCCATTGACAGAGGTATGGATATATGCCAGAACCAGGCCTTCACCCTCTGGAAGCAGATTGTTAGCTGTAAAAGAAAAATCCCCTTCAACGACCATCTGATGCCTGAGAAAAAGAAATGGACTGATATAGAAAAAGGCATCCATTACCTGAGAGAATAAGGGGTGGACTTAACTGTGGACACTGTTGCACAAGTTATTCATGACTGTGACACATGTGCCACAGTTGAACAAGCCAAGAGAATGAAACCTCTTTTGGGGAAACGGCGATAGCGAAAGTATCAATATGAGGAAGTGTAGCAGGTTGATTATATCACCTTGCCACAATCTCGCAATGGTGTTATGTGTTCACCATGGTAGAGGCAACCACAGGGTGGCTTGAAACATATGCAGTACCCCATGCTACCGCCCAAAACACTGTATTGGGTCTTGAGAAGTCCTGTGGTGACATGGAACTCCAGAAAGAACTGAGTCAGATAATGAGACTCATTTCAAAAATTCTGTTGTAAATGCTTGAGCCAAGGATCATGGCATTGAATGGATTTATCATATCCCCTATCATGCACCAGCCTCTGGCAAAACTGAATGCTACAGTGGGTTGTTAAAAACCATGTTGAAAGCAATGGGTGGAGGAACATTTAAGCATTGGGAGATGAATTTGGCAGAAACCACTTGGTTGGTCAGTACTAGAGGATCAATCAATGGTCCTACTATCTCCCTACATACTATCAAGGGAGATAAGGTCCCTGTAGTACGTGTAAAGAACATGTTGGGAAAAGCAGTTTGGGACTTTCCAGCTCTTTGGAAGGGCAAACCTCTTCGTGGAACTGTATTTGCCCAGGGACCTGGGTCCACTTGGTGGGTGATGCAGAAAAAATGGGAATGTTCAGTGTGTACCACAAGGGAATTTAGTGTTAGTGGAGTGCAGTCAGTAATTCCATGTGTATGTACATGGGATTGTGTATGCAAGTGCCTAATGCTTGTTAATTGTATTTTGTTTGTGTATATTAAGCATGATGTAGTGATGTAGAATAAAGGGTAGAATGTCATGGTTTTATGATTTTTGGTTATCGGTATTTCACATCATAACATCATGTAGTGCACTGGAAGTTAAAGTGTTAATGCTCAAATTCTAGGCACTTATCCAGAAGAGAAGAACTGCATGTCCCAGGGTACTTTGCAGTCAGAGAGGAGATATAACCCCTGATGTGCTCTTCTTCGCCAGACTCTCCTCCCTGCTGTTCAGCCAGACTGCGCATCTCACCTCAGTGTTATGGTGAGGCCTATCCACTTTTCGGACATTCCATTATATTTGTTCTATTAGCTTCAATTCTAATTATGTTATATTATTGTGTGCTATCTTGCATTACAACACCATATGTAGTAAATTTATTTGTTTCTCCTCAGATTGTTGCCGCTGTTTTTAATTATTTTGGGGTCCCCTGTTTCCTTTTTCTGGAGGTGTGGATTCATGAAATCCCTCTGCCCTGCTAGTCACAGAACCAGGCCAAATCAGCCCATAAACCATTGACATTTTGGGGATACCATCATATATACCAATATACCATATACCAATACTATCACTCTAGAAATACAGATGGATTTTGTCCCTTTATGACTTGATGGCATTAGAGTACATTTTCACTTGATGGTTGTTGCAGTAACTTTTCATAAAAGCACTGCTAGAATACAAGGAAAAAAACCCTAAGATTTATGTCAGATATTCTGAGTGCAAAACTTGTCAAATCAATTTCATACAGTTTGGCCCTCAGTACCTTAATATAGAAAATTAATCATTTCATAGTGTTTCTAGTACATGTACTATTTCTAGTCCATCTATAGTTCCCTAATTTTTGAGCTCAGTATATGCATAATGTAGAATTATTTTAACAATAACTCTTATTATATAGTACACCTCACTGTTTTTCTTGTAAGCTAGGCACAGACAGTCAGGCAATTAGAGAGCTCTAAATATTTCACTGAAACTCATGAAGCACTTCTATGTACTTTTTAATAGTTCAAATACTTTTGAAATATAGCCTAATGACACTTTTGGGAAAAAGAAAAAAAAAAAAGAAAAACAACAACAATAACTTGTCTCCTCACTCTAAGATAACATAGTCATATTTTCTAAAACTTATTCCTTTGCCATTATAAAAATGATCCAGTCTTTCTTACAATGACAGTAACAAATATTTATATAAATAAACAAAATATTTTTATTGAATGAAAACTATTTTTTTTTTTTTTCAGAAAAATTGTTCCAGTTGTTGTTTTTTTTTTTTTTTTTTTTCTTTCTTTCTTTTTTATTTTTACATGTGTTAGCTGTTGCCCCTCGGTTATTACATCCTCAGTTAAAGTTGTCTCTTTGCTGAAGTTTGTGAACATCGTCAACGGTTTTGATAGTAAGGGATAACATTAATTTCACAGATACAAAAGTGGATATCATACATACACTCAAATGTTTTTTCATCACTTTTAACCTTAGTATAGAACATCAGGTCAGTCTTAGTTCCTTCTCATGTATATTCTGAAAAACTGAACTCCAATTTCTAAAATCACACTTTGACTAATACAGTAACGTCCTACTAACCTCCTCACTAGTTTTTACCAGCTACCAATGGTATATCATACCTACTGCATACAATGTAAACACAATCTGTGCACTTGCATGAGTATCTATAATAATATAGCTCTTCTAAGTTCCCTTTTAAATTTTTTTTCAGAATTGACATGAAGTTTTCATGCCAGCTGAAGGGAAGTGATTCTACTCAGCAGTAGCACAGAGGTCCAGCAGAAGCCCATAAAAGCCTGCTTGTGAAACTGAGTTGGATGTTAGCTGACATGATTCCAGTCTTCTAGTTTTGAAAGGAAAAACAGACAAAAAAAAAAAAAAAAAAAAAAAAAGGCATTTAAGTTTCCACCTCGAGTTCATTGTTTATTTGGCAGCAGCAGGAGCAAAGATCAACCCACAGTGGAGCAAGTCAAACTGTATTTATTGCTGGGGTCCTATAAACTGAGTCATAATTGGAACTATGAACCTGCAGAGACCCTTGTTAGAGTTTAATGGACTGGCAAGGTCAGCACAGCTTTCACTGTGAAAACAAAAGCGCTGTCTAGGAGTTTAATGAGCACAATGACATTTCTGCATGCCCCCAAAAATTCCTGAGAGCATCTGGAGCTGGTTTGACTTGTTGCAACATTGATTTTACTTTTTCTTCCCCCTGATTTTTCTCTCTGAAAGCAAGTTTGTTTACGTATGTCTTAAGAAGAGGGGTACTTCTTTTGGGAAGGCTGTTTCATGAGATTTTACTTTAATGCTAGACTTCCTCTGGAGAAACAATAAAACTAATTCTACCTTTTAGCTTTCTGTACCCTTCCAGGGAAGGGAAAGCCAATAACTAGCACAATTTTGCAAGATCTAAAGTGAATGTTGTCAACAAGATCTTAAAAAGAGAAATGGATTGTTACTAGAATTTGGTTCAAACTTGAGTGGCTGTACATTCTTTAATCAAGCGTCTGGAAATAATATTGAACATAACAAAGATTTAGCTCACCAGCCATGCTGTAAATCCAGATAAAGCTACAAACAGGCACACTTGTTAAAATAAAATAAAATAGGAAGATGAGAGAAAAGTAATCCTCTTGCAATGGATAGTATTTTTGCTTCCTTAGAATGACTTACTTTGGTATCTCATTAACCAATCCCTTCAGAATCATTAAGGCAAGAGGGCTAATGAAGGCTTCTCTGAGTCTTACAATACCTATTAAAGCAGTCAACAAATCCTTAATGTGGTGTAACTTCCAATTAATATTTTAAAGTCAGCTGTCACACTGCAATCAGGAGTATAACTGCTATGTACAATTCCATGGAGAGTAAGGCTTTGAAGTATTGATTCTCCCACTATAGTTCCTTAGGCATGAAAAACAACAACAACAACAACAACAACAACAACAACAACAACAACAACAACAAAAAAAAAAAAAAAAAAAAACTATTCCTTAGAACTGCATTAGTAATATGTAATGCATGGGGAGCAAGAACACAGTTTTAAAAACAATCAAACATATGAAAGGACTGTCACAATGACATATGAATATGAGGGAGTTTGAAAGGCAAGGCAAAGCAGGAATGGCAGACTGAGGGCTGGCATCCTCATTGCTTAATGTACCATTATTCCACATGCTGACCTCCACAGTGGCTTTTCTCTTTCAGTACCATGACTTGGTCAGATAGAGCTCCACTCCCCAGTGTGTCAGTACACTGTTATTATATACTATGCTAGTTCAGTACTTTTCACTTAGCATATCTAACTGGACAGCTACAGCTATTAAAATGTTTTACTTAGTAGGTAATGGATTTACCTACAAAGGAAATAAAACATCTTCGGGGAACCTGAACTAAGGTAATAATCCTTTTAAGCCTATTGCAATTATATCTAAGTATATTTCTTTTTATTAATGGAAAGAAAGAGAATGACATTTTCCTCTTAATTGATGCCCTTTTCTCCTAAAGAGGTCTCTGATATTCTTCCAAAATGACTGCTGTCAGAGATCACCGCAAAATTGCATAGGGCTTATTACAATGATTAATGACAGAATCAGTACATAATAGAATGTATTTATTTAATTTATTGAACACAGTTCTAATCTGGAATGTTTTTCTTCTGAGTGGGGAAAAAAAAAAAAAAAAAAAAAAAAAAGGCAAACCTTAAAAAACACAACTGGAACCAGTCGCTGCACAAGGATTTCTGTCCTGCTGCTACTGCCCTCTGGTGACCAACTCCATGAGAATCCCTTATCGGCGGCTGTGACCACGCCTAAGTGTTTCCTTTATTTTCAAAGACAGAAAATACTTTTGGGACATTCTTTATTTAAAACAGCAATCTTAAATTTCCAAAGAATAGCAGAACAAAAGGGTACTTTAAAATGTAGCTATGTAACTATGCCAGTGACAAGGAAGGACGTACAACTAGGGATAAAGCTGTTATGTGTAATTTAGCTGATGAACTACTGATGCATCCTGTACCTTGTTTCACAACAGAAAAGTGACTAGATACTGTAGAGGAATTCCTGCCAACCTCAAATGCTTTCCTTAGACAGAGGAAAGAGTGCACAGGCTTAAAACATGTGGATGTATTGCCAATTACACCAAACAGCATGGAAGATGCAGTTAGAAGATGCTAAGGTCAATTTGCATTTATGATGTCTGGTATCTATTTTCATGACTGTATAACAAGCTTCTGATCAGGGAATCTCTAATTGCATTCACTGTGTGTCCTTGATGTGTATAATCAGAATGAAATTGCATGTTTTCTGTTTCAAAATCTTTTGAATCTATCTGAATTTTGAAAAGTCACAAAAAATGATGTAATGACTGGGTGAATGAAGGTAGATGTAATGTTCATTGACCAGTCCTGATGTAATGACTGATTAATGGAGAACAGTGAATGTTGTCTAACTTGACTTCAGCAAAGTTTTTGATACTGCCTCCCAGAGCATTCTCACATGTAAGCTTAGAAAGTGCAGGATAGATGTGTGGACAGTGAGGTGGATTAAAAACTCTCTGACTGGTAGAGCTCAAACAGCTGCAGTCAAAATTTAGTTTAGTTCTTGCGATTAAATGTATTCCTAGGGACTGATACTGGGTCCAGTCTGAAAATCATAGAATCATAAAATAGTTTGTATTGGAAGCGACCCCAAGGATCATCAAGTTCCAACACATCTGCCACAGGCAGGGCCACCAACCTCTAGATCTCGTACTAGACCAGGTCTCCCAGGACCCCATCATACCTGGTCTTGAACACCTCCAGGGATGGGGCATCCACAGCCTCTCTCAGCAGCCTGTTCCAGCACCTCACCATTTTTTCTGTGAAGAATTTCCCCCTGACATCTAATCTAAACCTTCCCTCCTTGAGCTTGAAACAGCTCCCCCTCATCCTATCACTATTTACATGAGTACAAAGTTAATTTGCCTCCTTTTTATAATACCCTTTTAAATACTGGAAGGCTGCAATGGGATCTCCTTGCAGCCTTCTCTTCTCCAAGCTGAACAAGCGCAATTCCCTCAGCCTGTCTTCATAGGGAAGCTGCTCCAGACCTCTAATCATCTTCATAGCCCTCCCATGGACCGTCTCCAACAGCTCCACATCTTTCTTGTACTGGGGGCCCCAGACCTGTACTGGAAATGGGACCTCACAAGGGCAGAGTAGAGAGGGACAATAGCCTCCCTGTCCCTGCTGGCCACCCTTCTTCTGATGAAGCCCAGGATACTGTTGGCCCTCCTTCAAGAGCACACTGTTGGCTCATGTTCAGATTTTCATCCACCAGGACCCCCGGGTTCTGCTCTGCAGGGCTACACTGAAGGAGTTCTTCTCCCAGTCTTTATACTTATCTGGGATTACTCTGACCTTAGTGCAAAACCTTGTACTATGCTATGTTCAACCTCATTAGGTTCACATGGGCCTACCTTTCAAATTTGTTAAGGTCACTCTGGATGGCATCTTGTTCAACATCTTCAACAGAGACCTGGATGAAAGGATAGAATGCATCCTCAGCAAGTTTGCTGATGATACAAAGCTGGGAGGACTGGCACACCAGAAGCACACCAGTTCTGCCACTCAGCAATACCTGGACAGGCTGAGAATTGGGTGGACAGAATCCTTACAAGACTCAACAGAGATAAAATCAGAGTCTCGTGGAGGAAAAACTACATGCATCAGTACAGGTTAGAGCTGATCTGCTGTAAAGGAAATCTGCAGAAAGGAGCTGAGTGTCCTGTTATACAGTAAGTTGGCCGTGAGCCAGCACTGTGCCCTTGTGGCCAAGAAGCAAGCTAGTGAAGGGTATCAAGAACAAGTGTTATGAGGAGAGGCTGAGGGAACTGGGTTTATCCACTCTGAAGAAGAGGATCCTCAAGGGATATCAAGGGAGACCTTTTCAGTCTCTACAACTACCTGAAAGGAGGTTGTAGTGAGGTGAGCGTTGGCCTCTTCTCTGTGTAAACTATCAGTAGGACTAGAAAAAATGACCTCAAGTTGCTCCAGGGAAGTTTTCCATTGGATATTAGGAAAAAAATTCTTCTCAGAAAGAGCAGTAAGGCATTGGAACAGGCTACACAAGGAGGTGGTGGAGTCACTGTTCCTGGAAGTGTTCAAGAAACATGTGGATATGGCCCTGAGGGACACAGTTTAATGAGCATGGTGAGGATGGGTCCGCAGTTGGACTAGATGATCTTATAGGTCTTTTTCAACCTTAGTGAGTTTATAATTCTGTAAGAAGGCCAGTGGTGTCTTGGGGTACTTTAAAAAGAGTGTTGCCAGCAAGTCAAGGAATGTTCTTATTCCCCTCTACTCTGTCCTGTTGAGGACTCATTTGGAGTACTGCATACTGTTCTGGGCTTCAAAAAATACAGTGAACTACTTGAGAAAGTCCAGTGGAGGGCCACAAAGACTATTAGGGGTCAGGTTGGATAACACTGAGAGCAGATCTTACCAATGCTTATAAATATCTAAAAAATAGGAAGCAAGTGGGCACGGTCAGGCTCTTTTGATTGGTGCATATTGACAGGACAAAAGACAATAAGCACTAACTGGGACACAGGAACTCCCATAAAGACATGAGGGAAAACTTCTTTTGATAAAGAGAGAGCATTGGAATAGGCTACACAGAGAGTCAATGGAGTCTTCTTTGGAGATATTCAACCTCCTCCCAAGATGCTTTCCTATTCAACCTACTTTAGTGAACCTGTTTTAGCAGGAGATTGAACTAGTTGATTTTCAGAGATCCCTTTCAGACCCAACAATTCTGTAAAAAAAAAAAATGTGTTCTCATATGGGAAGAAGGGCAGATGGAATGTATTAGTGCTGTATCACTCTAACTTCAGTGGAAATCTACTTTAAAACTTTATTTTAAAAGCTTTTGCCATAACAGTAACTAAAGTAGTGCATAAAAATATCATAAATATGTAGTAGTGGTGCAGTTCAGGGAATAAACTAGAAAATATGCATTCTCTTCTGACTGTTTCTCTGGCAGCACCTAGTAATTCAAGGTGATTAAATTAAATTGCTTTTACATATTTGTAATAAAAATAGGGTACACAGCCCTGTTCTCTCAGTATAGATTGGGATTTTATTACTTTGCTTGATTCTTGCTTATAATTGGCCTTTTTGGTTCTCAATGAGCTGTGAATAAAATCTGAGGTGCTTCAGATTATGTTAAGGAGGATGCACTTACGAATGAAATGCATTCAATTTTATGAGAAAATGATTAAGATTATGATTTTACAGCATTTGAAGTGCAAAATAAAACAAAACAAAATAAAAAGTAACAAAGAAAAAAACAGCTTACATGGATAATCAGGATCCCTCTGTGTTCTATGTTAATAATTATTGACAGCATCCACCTTCTTTTCTTATTTCAGTTCATCAGACTACGAATTTCTTCTTTTTCTCTCTTTTTTTTTTTTTAAGATAGAGCTCTGAGACATTAACTAAGCTTCTCATGCAGACTGATGGATGTAAAGCATCAAAACGTGAGCTCAAGAGTATTATTTCACCATGATATTCCTTTGTCTTGTGCACTGCATGTTCTTATTATATGTTGTGTCTTTATTAAGCTGAGTTCCACAAAAATAGGATAAAATGACAGTCTCTGCCCAGAGAACTTCACACTATAAAAGGTAAGATGATTAAGGTAAATGAGGAAACAGAAAGGCATGGAAGATCCTGTCAACAATAGCATTTTTAACATAGTCAGGCTGCATGTATAATTCATAACGACATTTACTTACATAAGCAGGCTTTCCTCAGGCACTGCCAATAGGATTATTTGTATGAGCTTGTTCACTTAAGTCAGTCTTATATGACTGCACTGATACTCAGTGAAAATCATGCAAAGATCTTTTAAATCATGTGCAAAGATTTTGTGAAATTACCTTTCACCTCTGAAGACCTTTACCTAGAACTGGATATTTGGTAGTGTTGCTTGCTGTTTAAATTTGTTTTATCTTTGCAGGTCATTTGTCCACATCTGAAAACCACCACATGGCATGTAAATTGGCACAATTGTTTCTGTGTACTCATGAGAGTCCCTAATAACAGCTGCTGTTGCCTTGGCAAACTTGCGTGGAAAAGCTTCCCTGAGCACTGAAGTTCACCGAGTTTGAAAATGTATATGTTTATATCCCCCAAATTGCCTTTTAGGAAAGACTATTCAGACAGTGCAAGTCAAAAGTGGACTCATATAACACGGGTAATGAAGTGTACCCTTCTTTCTTTCACTGACGTAAATTGGAAAAGGCTTGGTTTAATATAGTCTTTTTCTCTCCTCCTGGAAATTTTATTCCAAAAAGAAGCAATTTAGGTCAGCCTCCTACTGGTGTACCAATTAACAGGATATGTCCATTATATTTATTGTCCCTGTGCAAGGTGTCAGGCTTCAACTTAAAAGCTAGCAAAAACAGTATGACCTCAATTTACAGAAAATTGTGGAGTGTGAATGTCCTTTTTTTTCCTTTTTTTCCAGTAACTTGCTCCTTGCTTTTCTGTACAGTGTATTTAAGTACTGCTGAATTTAAAATGTCCAGATTTTGCCATGTTCAGTACATTTTGATGGCCCCGTTTTGCATTTTTCAGTGAACTCTTAACCTAGATTAATGTTCTAATAAATATTGGAGGTCATTATAGTTTGGAAGCTGCCATATTGACCCCTGCAGTAGAAATTTGATTTGCTTTCTTTTCTGTTGCATTTACTTCAAATGATTGGGGAAAAAAAAAAAAAAAAATACTGCATTGACTGATGCTCCTCTTTCTCATACCTGTTTATAAAGAAATAGGAGCACTTGGTTACTGATAACACGTAGAGCAGTAAATAGAAATACCTTCACAAAATAAACTTCAAGGATATGATTTGAAAGAAAAAGAATCATCAGTGATCGTGATATTAATGAGGTAGTGTGAACATCTCGGTTGAAAAAATAAACTACAGAGATATGAAAACATGGCAGAACAGCCAAGAGTTTCCATAGCAGGTAGAGTTCAGTGTCATTTAATCGTGAAGAATAGTGAGCAGAAAGGGGAGACATTTAAAACAAAATGTTATTTGGGAAAGTTACCAGAGCTCATGAATTTTGTGTCCTCAACAAATACATTTCTAGAGTGACTTAAAAATGTGCAAGTAAGATGCACATAGTAAAAATGTCCCTGGATTAGGTCTTTCACCTCCATTCATTCATTTTATGACAAGGTAGCATACTATCTTGACTGAAAAGGCTGGTAAGATGATAAATTTGTGTATCTTTGGGATTACCTACATTCAGCATCCTTGGGTTTGATCAAATGCTTTTTTATAAACATCATGGAGAACAGTCGGAATTAGGGAATATGGCAAAAAAGATACAATTTCAATTATAGAATTTTCACAGAGTAACTTGGTTTCACAATTATGTGAAAATAAAAGACAGACTTTATCAGAAGAAATGGAGAAAAAAAAAAAAAAAAGTCATTTAATAATCATTCTAGTACAGATTTGATTTTTCTGGGAGGAGCCAGAACTTGTTAAAGGAGAAGAATGGCTTGCACATTGTCACTGAATTATCTAGATCTACCTGTGTCTGTGACAGGGAGCAGCAAGCCTGCAGGCTCACCAGACCAAAAAAAAAGGAAATGAAAAAGGGGGAAGATAGGGAGATGAGAGCTGGGCCCAAAGACAAAGCAGTAGCAACGATCTAAGGAGGAAAGTTAATTTTACTAAATATGATATCAGAATGCAGGATAACACAACATAATACAATATAATTGGAATTGAGGCTAGTAACTCAAATAAAAGGAGAGTTTCCAAAATCAGAGGCCATACTTTGAATTGAAGGTAAAACAACTTGAGAGCACACCTACACACTGAGAGTTCCATGACTTCCAGGTCTTCCCCTCTGAATGCAAAGTCCTCTGATGTATGTGTTCTTCTTTTCTGAGGACCAGTCCATGGAACTGGAATATTAGCTCCTTAGTTCCCCGTGCTTTACATGATGTTATGATGTGAAATACTGATAACTGAATCATAAAACCATCACAGCACATACACAAAAAAAATAAAAAAATCTGTCACCTTCTTGTCACGAGATATAAAACACAAATGTGCATGCACTGCCTTACACTAGAAGTTTTTGTATTACAGATTTTTGTAGTTCTTCCATCTAAAAGAGGTTTTTACCTGCTGCTGATGTGCTGATATTTACTGAAGTTCTTGCTTTAATCATTCACTCTAATTCTGAGGATGAATAGTTGCTGGCAAATTGATGAAAAACAGAACAAAATTATACCTATACTAATAACACCAAAAATTGTCCTCTTCACTGGGATGCAAACTGTGCAAAGCATAAATCACTCCAGCACTAACATTTCAGACAACTCAGCCCTATTCAGCATTACTGTATGCACAAGTACAGCATTAGCTAGCAGCACTGGTTTTTTCTGTCTGTTTTTTTCTTCAGCTTTACTACCAGTAGGAACTCCCTTTTCATTTAAAATACAAACTTTGCACACAAATTCAAACACTTCCTTTTGAAATAGTAGTACACCCATGAATATTTATTGATAGCAGTATACAGCTACTGTTTTGTCTTCCTTGTCTCAACAACATTTCACTACACTGTTTATATCATTTTTAAGCAGTGTTAAATCACTGCACTGGTGAAGAAGAACCTGGGAGAAACTTTGGGAGGTACACTCTGTACTTCTGCAGTGGTCCCAGAAAGTCAAGGTAGTTTCTCCTCTTTCCAGTTTCCCCTTCCCTTCTAACAACCAAAAAAAAATTGCTTTTTTTTTTTTTTTTTTTTTTTTTTCCTTCTTCATATCACTTTCCAGGCCATTAATAAAGCTATTTAAACAGGAGGCATATTTTCTGGCCATACATATGGAGAAGATTAAGTGCAAATGCTTTTTTTAAACTTACAGTGTGACATTTTTTTACAGATAAGAGCTGATTTCTAATTTTTCCTTGCTTTTCCCCGATCATCTGAACAGTATCAATGCAGTTTGTTTCAAAAACAGATTAATTGTAAGGGCTGCTTTCAGTAATGCATGTCATTTAGAATTTCCCAGGCTGATGGGTCATCACTACAAGATGTCATGCCTAGTTACTTCTGTCCGATACTATTATGTGACATGGTTGATGATATTGCATCAGCTCAACAAAACTGAAAAACAAATGGGTTACTGAGCACTGCAGTAAACTGTTTCAAACAAACAAATCTCCTCTATTGAGAGGAACGAAAACACCAGCCAGGGTGAGCAGGTTTTTTTTTTCTAGGAACTGTGGGCAGCAGGAACTGTAATGTATTACAAGTTTACATTAACTCTAAGGTAGGAAATTTACTTAGGCAAACTAAAGCTCTCTGAAAATACTTATGTGTTGTTTGATGCTCAGTAGTAATCTGTCACTTAGCAGACTGTGAGGTGCACTACTACAGGCATCTGTTGCTATGGTTTTATTATTCTGCTTTATTACTGCATATAGGCCTAACTGAAAATTATGTGATGCTGAAAAGTTTTTTTGAATGAATTTTGCTGAATTAAATTTACCCCTTGTCTCGCTCCAATTTATAGGAGGGAGAGGAGGTTCTTTTATTATCTCTATACCCGGCGTGAGATTAAGAAGCAACGGTTCAAATGTTGGTCCAACTAGTTTATTACAAATCTTAATCAGGGAAATGGGGAAGGGGAGGACGGACACTATTATGAATTAGGGTAATGGGGGAAGGGAAGGAGGGCGATAGAAAAGATAGGAAAGAAGAGGCAAGGAGTCTTTATAGGAAGCAAGAGGGACATAGTCACCACCATGGATCCAGCGTGGTTCATAGTTCTGTCTTTGATCCTCAGTAGTAGTGGGTCATCGGGCATTGTTGTTCTATTGACGACGAAGGACGAGAAGCACGACGACGACGACCATGGCAATGATGGCCCCTTTTCAATGCTTTCAGAGTGGTCGAGTCAGCTGTCTTTGGAGTGACAGCTCAAATCCAAAGTGGTTGAGTCAGCTCTCCTTTGAGTGGCAGCTTCTGGCTCTGGGATCTCAGCAGAAACTCCTTTGTTACCATCTTCCGGGCCTTGCCAGCAGATAAGAGGGAGCAGGGGTACCCATCTGCATCCTGTTTCTCACAGAACACAATGGCATCGTTCCCCAATTTTCCCACACCTAGCTGGCGCTGTTTTGTCACAGGCCAGATCTTCCGCCAGTGTTTACTCCTGAGCATTCTCATCCGCTCTTCTATAGAGCAAGGAGCTCTGGAGGAAGGGGCTTTCAAATGTTCCCAAAGCGATATCGATTGTCACACGGTTAGCACCCATTAGTTGCCTCCTCAACAAATCGATCAGAGTCTTATCACAAGAAATACCTCAGGAAGCAAGCTTTGAGCCAAAAAAACAAAGAAGGATTCTCACACCCCTAGAAGTATCTGCAAACAAAGAACAAGAAAAAAAAAAAAAAAAGAGAGAGAGAGAGAGAGAGAGGGAGAGAGAAAGAAAGAAAGAAAGAAAGAAAGAAAGAAAGAAAGAAAGAAAGAAAGAAAGAAAGAAAGAAAGAAAGAAAGAAAGAAAGAAAGAAAGAAAGAAAGAAAGAAAGAAAGAAAGAAAGAAAGAAAGAAAGAAAGAAAGAAAGAAAGAAAGAAAGAAAGAAAGAAAGAAAGAAAGAAAGAAAGAAAGAAGGAAAGAAGGAAAGAAGGAAAGAAGGAAAGAAGGAAAGAAGGAAAGAAAGAAGGAAAGAAAGAAGGAAAGAAAGAAGGAAAGAAAGAAGGAAAGAAAGAAAGAAAGAAAGAAAGAAAGAAAGAAAGAAAGAAAGAAAGAAAGAAAGAAAGAAAGAAAGAAAGAAAGAAAGAAAGAAAGAAAGAAAGAAAGAAAGAAAGAAAGAAAGAAAGAAAGAAAGAAAGAAAGAAAGAAAGAAAGAAAGAAAAGAATGGAGCAAGGGAGGGAGGGAAGGAGGGAGGGAAGGAAGTAATGTAAGTGTCCATGGAAAATCTCATTCCTTATTCTCTAGTGGTAATATACTACTAATTAGTAATGAATATATAAAGACTATGTTTATAGTGGTAACTAACAGTTGAGTGAAATGACATTCATGCAATTTGGAATGGGAAGACAAGAGTACATATGAAAGAAGCGTCATGGTTCTATGTTTTTGTTTTCTTCTTTCATGGTTTCAGTATTCCACATCTAAACATCATGTAGTGTACAGGGCATTAAAGGGCAGAGGCCTGTCACCCCTGTCACAGACATAGATTGATCTGGTCAACTCCGTGACAATAAGATTTACAAATTAACTGTGAAATACTAGGGTGAAGAGACGGAGTTATAATTGAAATATATCACTGTAAGTGCTACTGTAGCAGATACATACAGGTAACTAAAGAAATAAGGAAAGGAATCATCTTGGAGAAAGAGGAAAAAAGAATTAAAAATAAATCATTGACTACCTTAACAATCATTTTTATTAGTTTTAGAATGATCAAGCTACCTTACATAAAATGCAGCATAATAAATTAAATACTGAAAAGACAGTTGTGGGTTGCATATATTGAGTATAACCCAGAGAAAACCCTCAGAAAATGATTTTTTCAACCCAAACTGTGTTTGAAAGGGTTAAGGCAGGGAGCTCTGAAATCCTTCTAATGTCAGAGGAAAAAACCCAGAAAGATAAATATATGAACAGCACTTCTGTTGCAATAATAGCAAATCTCAGCCTCCACAAACCTGACACCTTTCAGCTTAAGAGAAGAAGGAAAGATGCAGAGAACCTGAAACACAGTGAAATACGTAGCACATTTGATACTTAATGCTAACAAAGCTGATGTATTGAAACTTCTTCACAGGCTTTTTTCCTCTAATAGATCTATCTTTTGGCTGGCAGTACATTCACTTCATGTACATGAACTTTGATTAGCACTGAGTGTATCAAATATTTATTTTTTTATTTCCATTCATTATAGCTAGAAAAAGAGAAAAAATTCTGGATTGTGTTCCTGAGCAAAACAACATTCCCAAAGTACAGAGATTTGTAATAATTGAAATCATGACTGATGCAATGTAAATAACTAATATAGGATGGGTATGCATTTACTCATGGTGCATATCTTTGTGAAAGCTACTAAGAAATTTTTTGTGTTCATTTCCTTTATGGCTCTGGATTGTGTTCAATGAGAGTTAAATGATGGCTCAACAAGGCTTCTTGAACAGTGTTGTTAAGTTTCTTAATGGAAAATGTTTCCTAATGAAAACAATTAACGTGTATCTGCAAGAGACAGAGAAGAAAAGAAAATGAATGGATACAGGTGGTGACTATGTTGAAAAATAGTGTTTTGTGGATGAGGATTTACTCTATTAAATAGTGTAATTGTGCTCTTTTTATCTGTTGTAGTTTCCATGGAAATAAACAGAAGGCACTATTTTCATAACCACCTATGTAGAATATTTGGTAATTTATGGCAATGTTGAGAAAAGAATAAACATAGAACTTAAAGTACGTTATTTTTTAGTTTTTTAAAAAAGACATATAATACCAAATGGTAGAAGAGATAATCTTCAAAGGTTATCATCAATTAATAAACTGCTTTCAGATCAGTGGTACTGAAGTCAAAGCCAGCATTAAAGTAAAGTCACACAAATTAAATGACTATTCAGTAGCATAAAAGCCAAAGGCATTATGTAGGACAGAATGCTGTTATGCAGCTTATGGCAACTGGTGTACTCGAGAGCTGACAAATAAGAAAAGTTCTTTGCTTCAGAATTATGAAAACCAGAAAACATCACCGTGAATGATACACAATTATCTATAGATTTGCAGAAGTTTATATGGGAGTTTTATATTAGCAAGATGCAGATTAAGGGATGAGTATAAAGCTAAAATAGTAAACATCCAAATTAAAAATAAATTAATAAATAAAATGAAATGTAAAATAAAAACAACAAGAACAAAAAATAGGCTTTAATTAAAAGGTCTTTCATGTATTTTAGTTTCCAGTATCTTTCAAAATACAGAAATCCTCCTACAGCTAATTCCAAGATTTTATATTTAGCATATATTTGCTTTCTGTCCTATGAATATTACCATACTTGTATTTCACATTAGTCTTAACTAGTCTTAGGCTTAACTAGCTCCTTATCATACCGCTTCTTTCTAAAAGGTTGCCCCTTCAGAATTCCTTCAGGTTCTATTTACTGAATTTTAATAATGGATAAAAATCTGGAGGCAAACATTCTTTGTAACAGTGGCAGCAGGGGAGGGAGTGGTTTATCATCAAGGCAGTATTTAACTGCAGGTTATATTTGAAATCTTGGAGCTGTTAAATACAGTACAACAGTAAACTGTTTCAGCTTCACTGTTTTCTTTCTTACATATGTTTATGTAAATGTGCCTTCAGCATAGCTGTGATATAAACTCATGATACAGTAATGTACCAAGAAATTGTACTTTATTTTGAACCATAGCATAGAATCATAGAATGGCCTGGGTTAAAAAGGACCACAATGCTCATCTAGTTTCCTGTGGGCAGGGTTGCCAACAACTACACTATGCTGCCCAGAGCCACATATTGAATGCCTCCAGGAGTGAGACATCCATAACCTCCTTGGGCAACCTGTTCCAGTGTGTTACCACCCTCTGTGTGAAAAATGTCCCCATAACCTAAACCTCCCCCGTCTCAGTTCAAAACCATTCCCCCTTGTCCTATCACTATCCACCCTCATAAACAGCCATTCTCCTTCTTGCTGATATGCTCCCTTCAAGTACTGGAAGGCCACAATGAGGTCTCCCCAGAGCCTTCTCTTCTCCAAGCTAAACAAGCCCAGTTCCCTCAACCTTTCCTCATAGGAGAGGTGCTTCAGCCCTCTGATCATCTTAGTGGTCCTCCTTTGGACCCATTCCAAGAGCTCCACATCCTCCTTCTCCTGGGGGCCTCAGGCCTAGACACAGTACTCCAGATGGAGCCTAACAAGAGCCGAGTAGAGCAGTACAATCACCTCCCTCTTCCTGGTCGACACTCCTCTTCTAATGCAGCCCAGAACACGATTGGTCTTCTGTGAGAATCCTTTGTCGTTTTTTTTGGCTCAAAGCTTGCTTCCTGAGGTATTTCTTGTGATAAGACTCTGATTGACTTGTGTCAAGTGAGGGTGATTGATTTGTAAGGAGGCAAATGATGGGTGCTACCATGTGACAATTGACATCATTTTGGGAACATTTGAAAGCCCCTTCCTCCAGAGCTGTTTGCCTCCGGAAGAGAGTGCTCAGGATTGTTTACTGGCGGAAGATCTGGCTGTAAATTGCTCCAGCTTGGTATGGGAAAATTGGGGAATGATACCATCATGTTCTGTGAGAAACAGGATGCAGATGGGTATCTCTGTCCCCTGTTATCTGCTGGCAAGACCTGGAAGATGGGAACAAAGGAGTTTCTGCTGAGATCCCAGAGCCAGAAGCTGTTACTCCAAGGAGAGCTGACTCAACCACTTTGAAAGCATTGAAAAGGGGTCATCGTTGCCATGGTCGCCGTTGCCGTCACTGTCGTCGTCAATAGAACAACAATGCCTGACGGCTCACCACTACTGAAGATCAGTAACTGAACTATGAATCTCGCATGGTGGTGACTATCTCCCTCTTGATTCTTGTAAAGACTCCTTGCCTCTTCTTTCCTATCTTTTCTATTGCCCTCCTTCCCTTCCCCATTACCTTAATTCAGAATAGTGTCCATCCTCCCCTTCTCCATCTCCCTAATTAAGATTTGTAATAAACTGGTCGGACCAACATTTGAACCGTTGTTTCTTAATCTCACGCCGGGCATACGGATATTAAAAGAACCTCATCTCCCTCCTATAAATTGGAGCAAGACACCTTCCAAGCTGCAAGCACACACTGCTGATTCATGTCCACCAGGATCCCCAAGTCCTCTCCACAGGGCTGCTCGCAGGGCGTTCTTCTCCCATTTTGTGTAAACACCTGAGGTTGCCCCTTCCCAAGTGCAGCACCTTGCACTTGGCCTTGTTGAACCTCATTAAGTTTTCATGGCCCCACTTCTACAGCCTATCCAGGTCCTTCTGGATGGCTTCCCTTCCCTCCAATGTATGGACTGCACTGCTCAGCTTTGTGTCATCTGCAAACTTGCTGAGGATGCACTTGATGCCATCGTCTATGTCAACAATGAAGATGCTGAAGAGCACCAGTCCCAAGACTGACCCCTGAGGGACACCGCTTCTGACCAGCCTCCACTCTGACACAGAACCATTGATCACAACCCTTTGGCTGCATCCAGCCAACCAATTCTTAATCCACTGTGCAGTCCATCCTTCAAATCTATACCTCTCCTTTTGTACTTCCCTTAGAGAGAAGGATGTGGTGAGGGACCATGTCAAAGGCTTTCCAAAAGTTGAGGAAGATGACATCTGTTACCATTCCTCAGTCCACCAGTGCTGTCACTGAAAAATAGAAGGCCACCAGATCAGTCAGGCAGAGAAACGATAACTGCAAAAGAGCTATAACTTTTGAGGTATAGTGTTTATATTTTACATTCCATGCAAGAAAAATATTTTCAGGGCCCACAAAGTATGGAGAATATTGTAGTTTTAAAATGAAGGATTTTTTTTTTGTTTTAATATATTGTTTCACTGTAAGTGAATAGCAAAACATGCTTGCATTGTAGTTTAACATAAAACTTACCATCTGGTGCTTATCTTTTATTTGGTAGTGAGATAAAATTGCATTATTATAACAGATTTTATCTGTTAAGGTTGTAAAAGGGTTAGGTTGTAAAAGGGATTCTACACTTCAACTATACACTGAAAAATAAGGCCATTGCAATTACTCATAGTAGAATTTTTCTTTTCTCATTCTTTCTTTTCCTTTCTTCTCTTTTCTTTACTTTGCCTTGTCTTCTTTGCCTTGCTTTGCCTTTCAAAAACATAAAAACCTAGGTCATACAAACTAAAGTTAATCTAACATGACCTAGTAAATAGACTACAGGGCAGACATTCTAGTCTTGGCTCTGCCTCTATCCTGCTGAGGGAACTTCTGTGTCTCTCAGTATATCCAGCTGGTAAACAGAATAATGATGCTGAATTCCTTGTAAAAGACATAAGTATTATTACCCGACATATACCTTTTATTTCACATCCCTTGTATCCATATCTTTCTAACTCCAGAACAAATACCACAATGTTATATATGAATCTATATCATTCTTGGATGTATTGTGAAGGTGCACTGCTACTCCTTAAGCATTCTTTCTCCTCTTGTCCTATGCAGTACACTAACAGCAAGGAGTCATGTTTAACCACATGATATAAAATATATCAGCAAAGCCCTTTCATTGACTTTGTCTTATCCAACAAACTCTCACAAGCCAAAATTACGATATTCAAGTATTACATTTTAGCAAGATATTATACTGCATCTAACCACTGTTCTGTGCAGAAAACATTCTGTGCAGAACAGAAAATATAGAAGTGAGTGTGTAATTTCCTTCCTTCTTTTCCTGGTAAACAGCAGTAATGACATGAATATAATGCTTCCTCTGAGGAATGATGATTCCACGCGTGCTTCGACCAAACTTCTCCAGCCCTCAAGATGAAGAAGAAGATCTAAGTATTTAAAAAATCTAAAGTAATCTAAGTTATTTAATTACTAGTTATTTAAATAACTTAACTAGTAATTAAGATAGTGAAATAAGTTACCTGAGAAGATCTCTTTGATCTTCTCTTTCATTCTTCACATCTCTTACTTTCTGGAGTAGATACAGAGGAATTCTTATTCCAATTGATGGCTGAAGATAACACATAATCCAGTGTGATAATGAAGTTTATCTTTCTCTTCATTTTTTCTGCAGTTTATTTTTTCAAAAGTTAGACAATCAAGTTTTTCATACTTTTATTTCTACAAATTTATAATGTTAAGATAGTATTTAAGCAAAATAATGTAAAAGAAGCCCAAACTGAAATTCTCTGCTGATTTTTTCCAGATACTCAGTCAGGGAACAGTTAACAGCAATCCCATTCTGACAACCACTTTGAAAAAGGATCCAATTCAAAGGATCAAAAGAATTAATACTAGGGAGCATGGTCATTACTGTGACTTCTTATCAAAACATAATAATATGAGAAGTACATTTCACAACAAGATTAATTAGTTAAGCAATTTTCTTGAGAATAGAGCTCAGCACTTCCACTAATTTATTTAAAGTTTCCAAAATTGATATGTGCTCTATTTATTGAAATTGGTTACTTGCATTAAATAAATAAGTTGAAGTCAAAATATCTGTGTCCTGTTCAACCTTTATGGTTCAACCTTTATGGTTAAAGAACTATAAAATAAATCACGCAGGTATACAAAGCATCTGCAAGTGTTGCCTATGAGATTACTTGTCTAATCAGCTTAAATTGCCAGTAGATTCACAGTGTACAACAGCTGTGGAAATTTTAGGTATAACTTTATGTTTTTCTTGCTGATCTTTACCATTATCTGACATGTTTTCATTTTATTAATTATGAACTATGGAGTAATTTATTTTAAGATTAGCTATCAATTCACAGTGGGATACTTACACTACATTTTTTTACATGAATTTAATATACTTTGTGACAGTTTGTGGGGCTAGAAGTGCCAAATCTCTCTGACTAGTCTTTTTAGATGCCATGTCTTAAACTCATGAAGTTTAGAGGGGGGTATTGCACATCTCATTTTTCTGACAGTTAAAGAGGAACCTGAACCATAGCAATGCTGCTTGTGTCTGTAAAATTAACTCTCCAAAGTTTTGCTGAGATCCCATTTAAATGTTGTATAAAAATTAACCTTATTACATAAATAAATTTACACTAGAGACTATTGCTAACTTTTAAGTCTACCTTAAGAATCAAAAAAAGCAACCAACACAGTCTAGGCCAGCTCATATCAAAGTTTAGTTGGATCTCAAAGTTATTCCTCTCTACTTCATGTAAATTCAGTAACAAAAGTTCTTACTGATAACCTGTTCAGTCACTTTGAGTTTCAGTTCCACTTCCTCTTGCTTCAAACCAGCAAAAAACAAAGCAAAACAAAACAAAAAAAAAAAAGGGGGGAGTAGTGTATCAGTGAATCCTTGTATGCTACTGATTTTACATATCTCTTAATCCTAGTTTCTGCCTAATCAAAAATGTAGAGAGGATTAAAAAAGGTATGAACCAGGTGGCTGGAAGGCATTTTCTCAAAAGTCATTGGTAAAAGTCATCAGAAGTAAAAGGAGAATGGGAAAATAAAATCGTAATACTATCTTGACAAGGAAGCAGAATAAAGCACTGGAAAGAAATTAATATTTCAGCTCAGCAAATTGTTCATTGCAGATTTCTGAAACAATAGTCTTCTTGTTTGTGTTTTTGTCTTTTTCCATTTTCTCCTTTTGCTCTGGTAGTACATTGTACTAAAAGGCCATGATTAATTGCTGGTTTGGTCATTGTCTTCAGCTGCTCAGTAAGAAGCTCAAACAAATACACTTTGCACAATATTCTTATGTGTCTTCTACAGTACTGAGTATTATTCACTAAACTCATATAAAACAAGTCATGTACTGTTTCCACAATCTTCTGAGAAAGAGTACATCAAAGATCTAGTTATCTTTGTGATCACAGGTCAAATTGCACTTGTCCGTTAGCAACATTTAAAAGAGAACAGGTGGTATTTCAAACTCTGCCAACTTGCAGCAGCTCCCCAAGTATCTTCCCTCATTTTCCATCAGCCTGAGTGCAGCATGTACTGGCTGAGATCACAGCTCTGGCAGGAACTGAAGTTGAGAAGAGTACTGCAGGTGGCTATAGCAGCTCTACCTTGTGGGACTTTCTCTTTGATAAAACAAAGACAATTTTATTTCTTTATTTACTTTAGTAATACAACACAACAGAAGAACAAGGATCACAGACAGTTGCGTGCCATTTCTTTTTGTGTCCTGACTAAGTGATCTACACCATAGAAACATATCCCTATTAAAAAAAAAGGATTTTTGCAAAGTACCAAAAAGAAAAGATGGTAGCATATTACCCCACCCGATAAAATGTTACATGTCAGCTGGAATCTGATGATAACTTTTGTCACATGCATCCAGTATTAAAGCCATAACTGAAATGTCGTTTATCATTTTCCAGGATGATGAATCATCAGAATAAACATTTATTTTGATTAACTTTCCTCAGCATCTGGATTTCTTTTGACTGGTTCAAACTAAAGCTTTGCAAGCAGCTAGTTCAAATACAATAGAATATAAAGAATTATGAACATTATCAAATCAATAGACACTTTTGATACACAATGAATAACATTTTTTCAAATAAAAATTCTGTACAGGTGAGAAAATAAGTTTCTAAGCCCAGCAATTTTAGTGAAATCTGTTTCTGAATATTCTTTCATAATCAATGATATTTCAGTTCAGCAAAGTTAGTATTAAAAATACTGGAAGTTTTGAGACTGTGCATCTTTGAAACTGAGTCTTACTGGCCCTGATGTGCCAGGTGATTTTTCAGTACATCATTAGAAGAAGTCACATTTCCTCTTTCAAATATTCTAGACAACTTCTCCCTGTTGGTGGAACTTTTCCTTCAACCACTCTACTTCTCCCACATTAGACTGGAAATTGTTATTTGTTGCGGATGTCAGTCTAGATTCATCTGTAGAATCTCTGCACAAAAATAAGTATTTACTTTTAAGTATCAGCTGGACCTGCACAGAAGGAATGTTCTGTATAAAGATAAACAAGGCCATCTTAAAAGGCTAGAACTTCACTCCTAGGAACTGGTAAAAGATTTTAAGCCTCAGCTTTGTCATCACATCCTCTACAAATGTTTTGGAGGTGCAGTATTAATATAATACTGTTACTGCCCTTAGACTGATAAAGAAACTCTGCTTTGTGCACTGACACCACACTTGAGAGCATACATATTTTCATTGTAGATTTTATTAAAAAGGAGGAAATTCAATTGCCTATAGAAGCTTTCTATATCCAAGTTACAAATGTGACTAAGGTTGACTGAAATTATTCCCTCTTTCTAGTTCAGTATGATGAAATTGAGAGTGTTAAGTGAGCTATTAGTCCCAGTGATCTTTTTCTAGGGGGCATGGGCCCAAAGGCTCTTAAGTGTTTTCACCACACAAAAGGACCATCATTTTCACGTAATTTACAGTTTCACGTACTGGGCAACACCAGTGTTAGACACACAGTAATAGACTAAATCCACTTGTTTGAAATATCTGTCCTGCTTTTGTTTCCTCCTTCTTTTATAAACTGAAGCAAAATAAATGTACTAAAATTTAGTCTTATGAGATTCTTCCTGTAACCATCAAGTCACATTTTTATAAACAATTTACCATTTGCAAAATAATGTGTAAATTTATTTAAACGGAATGTCCTCTTGTCTTCACTGTCTCGGTTTGAGGAGCAGTCACATTTTATGGCAGGAGTTTTTGTATATGTTCACTGAAATGATGAAAATAAAAAACTTCACTAGGTGAGTTGTCTAGAAGAATATGTAGTAAAAAATGTCTCTTTACAAGTTCTGCTACAAAAGTAATGCCTCCTATTTTACTATATTGGCTGTTGCGTCAGTCTTTTTACCATTCTCTCCCTCTGCTTCCATCTGTTACACAGTAACAAATTGTAACAGAATATTTGTGGAAAGGCTCAACCTCTACTGCTGTACCCTCAATATCCGCCTCTAACATTGTAGGACCACATTATAAAATAAGTGTAGGACTTACAGAGCAGTCCTCATATGAATATTATGTAGGTTTGTATTCTGTCTATGAAAGTTGACTACAATTAATCAAACAGTAAGACTGTCTACAGCAAGACAATATTGGATCAAAGTCTAAAGAAGTTACTGATTTTTTTAATGCTCATCTAGTCTTTCTCCAAAGTCAGATGACATATAGAAAGGGAAAACAGCATACCAATCTAAGTCTCCATTGTGTTGTGAAATAGTACTTATCTTTTTCGTCAAGGTGAATAAGCATAAACCTATGTTAACTGATACCCATTGTACCAAAATACACGGAAATGAAATATTCAAGAACAAAATAAAAACCAGAATGGAACCACAAAATAGAGTCAAAATTCTAAATACAGTTAAAAGGTGCTTAAATTAGCACTGTCATTTTCTTCTGAGGGTCTTGTTCTATGGAAGAAAGGGAGAAAAAAACCGAAGCATTTTTGTGTTGCTGTTGTTTTTTCATAGTAATATCATGGCCCTGATTGATAGTTTGCATGAACATATGCATTTCCCAGGAATGAAGAAAATTCCTCAAGTCTAAGTATTCCAGACAGTACCTTAACTGAATAACAGAAGTTTAAAATGGGTGTGAGAATTCCCCCCACATTAGTAGTAATTTGATGTTCTCAGGTCCTGATTCTCCAGCATAAAGTAGACCAACAAAAACAATTTGTTTTCTTCATGGAAAGCAACTCAGTAGCAGGGATGATAGGCAGGTAGACCACGCACAAAAAAATCATTCCCAAGGCGGTATTAGTACTGTAGTGTAATCCAGAGAAAAATATTTGGAGGCCACATACAAAATCTACATTGGATGGGAACAGTCTATAAACTACTAAGACTTAAGGTCCTGAGAATACAGACTAATTGTCCCACAACTAACTCCAGACCTAGCCCGAATATTTTAATATCTCTAGCCCAATGGCTAAAAGAAATACTGCTCTGTTCTTACTTTCCTTCATGTGTGAAAACACATATTTTTGTATGCACATCTAATCCAGCCATGAAATTAGAAACATATTTAGTAAATTGAGCTCTTAATATTTGCCTACTATTCTATTTCTCAATTGTTACAACACCACCACCTTTGATTGTCATCAGTGTCTTGAAATTGAGCATGGTCTGCTTTGTAGGTTTGCTGTGATTCAGATTTAGGACTTCATCTATGATTACAGTGACTACATTTTAATGAATAGCCATTAATCACCTTTGTAACACGAGTGAGAGAAAAAGTGCATTACTGTAAGCCTTACTGAAAGCTTTTAAGCTAATATCTTCAACCTCCTACCTGCCATGAATTGAAAGTAAAGACTAGCTATACATCCAGACAAATGAGAAAGAAATACAGAGAACTGTAATACTGCATGAAGAAGCTCTGAGCTCACTTTCCATTTATAAGAATTTTGGAAAATTAGTAATGTTGCTGCAGTTTTTGCCAACGTGCAGAAGCAAACACTGAAAGACAACATGAACTTTTCTGCATTCATGTTTCCATGCTCACACGTTGACCTCCCATCAAAACAGGAGGTAAGATCACACCTCTCCCTCAGTCTTTTGTTTTGTCCACATCGCTGTGAAACCAAGTTCTATCTCTAATATGCATTGCTGTAAGTCAGAGCTGATACGACTGACTGGGTTAACATGCAGTTGCTCAGATGTGATCTGGATTTATATGTTCTATTAGAATAATAATTTTCAAATGCAACCTTGTTAATTAATCTAGAGAAATTACATTCTTAGTCTAACTATTGCCAACTACCATCATTTACTCGAAATTTCTAATTCTCTGGCCTTGACGAACATAATCCCTGCTTGTATCCATTCAGGATGTTTCTGAAAAGCCCATTTTCCAAGCCCATTACTTCTGATCACAACACATTTGTCAAGTCTTCCATCACTCCCTTTTCATTTTCAAATCAACCATATGCTTATTTTCTTCTACCTGTATGTCTTTCCTCTATATCTGAATGACAACCAGTAAAATGGAGCCCAGTCTTCACTGTTTATATATTTATGATGCAATTATATGCATTCAACCCTACACATATAATTGCAAATACAGCAGCATTACACATTTTAATGTACAGCTTTTTAAAAACAATCATTCCAAGAAGATATATTATTCTAGATTTTCTTTAAAGTTGGGAGGAGATGATTATGTTTGCTGTCAAAATATGAAGTTGAAATTATCTAATAAACCAATATTATAGTAAAAGACAGTATATCTTATTTCATGTCAGAAGTTTGGGTTATTATGAAAAGGCCTATCAGTGCTGCTACAGTCCATCAGCAACTGCAGTATCACTTATAACTATATGTCTCTTGCTCTGTGATATCAGGCTCTCCTCCAGTTTTCTATGCCTCCTGCTAGAATGCTTCAGAATTAAATCAAGCATGTTCATGTTGAAAGCAATCAAGCCAGCAAAGATAAAATCTCAGCATAGGTGATCACCAGTCTTAAACAGTCATTTTTACAGTTGAAGAACTATTTCATCATGGCATTAGTGATGAAGTTGTATTGCCTGAGAAGAAAGAAGTCAAAATACATAATCTGTGTAAAAAGGCAGAAATTAAAGCTGCATGAGTTCAAGGAAAGACAAGTTGAATAAACAATCTGGGAAGATTTACATAAGCTATAAACAGACATTTCTCTTAATTCACAATTAAAAGTTGGGGCATGGAAGATTTGAGAGGTTATAAGGTTCTATGTGTATTTCTGTCTTAGTCCAACATGTGTCAAATGTCCCTCAGAGATGCCTTTGTAATCGTATTCTGTTGCCCACAGATGGAAGAAAAAGCATTGTACTGTTAAGAGATTTTGTTTCTGAGTGATTTGGATCATATCATGGCAACTAAAAGGGAATCATGCATGGTACTCAGTGAGCTGAGTCACAGACTGGAAGAAAGGCATGAATTGTGGAAATTCAGCCTGAATTTTTCACATCTGTGTATGCATTACACATACTTTTAAAAGTGTCAGCATCACAGACTGCAACTCTATATGCAGAACATTCATTACAAGGCTGAAAAGCCTTTGTCTTTTGCATTCTTTAATCATGTTCCACGTGATATGCGATAGATTTGAGTGTTGTGCATTGTGTAGAGCAGAAATCAAACATTTTTTATACTCACTTTTCAGAATGTGTCTATTTATTAAGTAAAAATAAAGGAGTGGGAAGCACGAAATTTCTAACATACATTATATTTTGTCTATTATTTCAAGAGAGAAAAAGCAGAAATTCACTTTCTCTTGAGCTTACATTAAAATCCTAATCCTGCTCTTAGGATATTACTTACTTGTCTGCTACAGGCATGATTATTAAGAAACTGATGAATCTTTATAAACAAGTAAACAGCTAGGAAAACAGAATGAAGTAAAGAGATAAAGCATATATCATTCTTGTCATTCTTGATGTGGTTTTAATAATACATCCTTTCTTCAATTATATCACTGGATTTTAAATGCTTATTAGGCTATATGAATTTAATATAATCAATCATTTTATTAAAAATGCATTCTAATTTTCTAGGGTAGCAGAGAAGGAGTAAATTACTCCAGACAAGACTATAAGATATTTTTGCTATTCTTTCCATACGTTTTAACTTTCACATAGGTTGATATTATCCATGGTTAGGAGTAGGTCAAAAGATAAGCTGTTTCTAGATATGATTATATATAGTCTTTCTTCCAAAGTTAAAAATACATTTTTCTAGAAGCATACTTTGGCATTTGAATCAGCCTCACTGGCCTTATTTTTTTAACTGCGTGAACATCTTACAATGTTTCATCTTGGCAGAAAGCTTTAGGGGAAAAATAATAATGAGGAATTGAGGGAAAACAGAGAAAAATAAAGTGAAAATAAAGAAGAAATAAAGCTATATTTTGGCACTCCAAATATTGAGAACTGTAGGCAGAGGAGATAATACTGATAAAGCCATGTAAGGGATAGGTTATTCACAAATGATCTTTTGAATAGTGAGCTTGAAGGTACAGTATATTTTCTTTATCATTGTGTCATTTTGGTTGGCTGGCTATTGTGTGTGCTCTGAAACAGTCATGGATAATCTGCATTAGCACAAGTGTCATTTTGACTGCAAAGCTGCCAAGTAATGAAGAACAAATGGGAGAGATACTAAAGAAAGTTTGAAAGAAGGACATTTTTTTAACATATATTAAAATAATAAATCTTTTTCTTTTTTTCTTTTTTTCTTTTTCTTTTTTTCCTTTTTTGTTTAAGGAAACAAGATATTCTTTCATATGCTTCAGTGGCATGAATAAATCCAGATTTCATTAATTTTCCCTGCATATCCAGAATGTAGTCCTAATCTGATCAACAAATTAATTTAAGACAGAAGATTTAGAATCAAAAGGAAAGAAATTTGCCAGGAAAGCCATGGTTACTTTTTTAAAGGTTAAAAAATAGATATTGCTGAACTTATTTTTTTTTTCTCTGTTTCTCATGATTTTAAATTGTTTCATTGAATCATGGAGTTCACTTGCTTAGAATACCTTTTCTATCTACAACGGAATGTCACCTTTTCTACAATAAAGTAACAATATGCCAAGTAAAATATTTGCTATTAATCACTGACATATAAATAATGGCAATACATTTTAACTCCCCTGAAAAAAAATATCTATTTCTGAGAGAAAATTAAAGGCCTCATGAATCATTTGGGAATCAAGAGAAGGATTCTGATTACAGATCCAGAATAGTTGACCACAGCAGAACTTAGTCAAATAAATATTTTCAAAAGTCACAGTATTTTTGCACTGGGAATTGTGTGGAAATAACTTCAGTTGTGAGAGTTCTAATATATTCTGAGCTTAGTCTATTCCAAGAAATACTGTTCAGAAAAGTACACGGAGCTTCACATCTAATGGGTCATTGTTCTTAGAATGAACTGACTCAATAAGAATTAATTCTGTCCACTAAACATCACTACATAAGGGGTGGCATAACATGGCTTGAGAGCTGCCTACTATAAACTCTTGAGTCTAGGAAGCATTCCAAATATTTGAAAAAAAAAAAAAAAAAAAAAAAAAGTATTAGAAGGCATAACAGCATAACAGCTTTTACAGTTTTAAACTTGTAACACCTGAATGGAAATAGCTGACTACCTTTAGAAATACTACAATTGGTTAGTAACCCCAGTCAACAATCTCTGAGACAAATATTGAGTTTTAGAACTTCATTTTAAAACAAAAAAGCAATTTCCTCTGTACAGTCATGTTTATTTAAAAACTATATTTTCTAGTGCATGATAATAAATTTAACAAAGCTTGTCAGAATCATGAAAATCAAACACATGATGAGTGCAAACTCTTAAGATTTTTATCCTTTTGGACAAAGTAAGTGTTGGCTTCAGTGGTTCTGGAATTTATTGACAGCTAAGGATTGAGCTTCCTCTAGTATCAGAATTTGCTTTGGCAAATCGTGCACTAGATTCCTGATCAAGTTCCATGAAAAAAGCAAGCAAAGGAATTTTCTTAAAACTAACCAATATCAAAACAGTAAGTAACTGGGTGAAATGTACAGGATTGTTCACCAAAACAAGCTCTAGCCCAGCTCCCTCTCTACTCACTGGACAATAAAACCGACTTCTTAAAGAGGATACTTGAAAAGGATGAACTTTCTGTTATTTTCATCTCTCTTTTCACTGACCCTGCAGGAATTATAGGGGGAAATATCTGCTAGGATGAAGTACCCCCTTTTGAATGTTCTCCAAATCTGGCTTGCCATTGAAAATCTGTTTAACTGCTGAACACCACTTACTGGTCATATAAAATAAATACATATGACTCTCTCTTTTCCAGTATATAGTAATATACATAAGTAAATAGTCATTCACCAGTGAATAACTAATCAGCCTATGGAAAACAAAACATTTCTTGGTTGTAGTCTTCTCTACTTGAGTAATATGTTTGCTTTGACTAAATCATAATTAGCACCAACTAATTAGCTCTTTGATTAGTGTTACCTTGCAATTTAAAACCAAATGATTAATTTATCTACCCAGTAAAGAGAGAAATGCTGGCTTAGAAGGAAATAGGAAAAGGGTATTTTAATTTGGCTGTAATTTTAGATACTGAGCTTTTTTTGCTGAGAGATCTCTCCAGTAAATGTAAGAATGGCAGAAATTGGATCAGTTTATCTATCACTCACAAAGAATCCACTCCATATTGAAACAATCCTGCTGAATGAAATAACTTACCTAGGATTGTAAGAAAACACCAGAAATTGTGATATTGATATAGCTGCTTGAAAATGACCACACTCCTGCTTTGCAGACCCTTACAGTCATCCTGAGAGAAGAGTCTAATGTAACTTACTTGAGTTTGTCACTTTGTATACTTTCTTTAATCCGGGGATCCACATCATTTCTGAGTACAAGTTCTGCACAACAGTAAGATATTTCATAAGAACATTCCTGATAAGCTTACCTGCCAAAATTTTTAAATATCTACATGTTTATGATGTACTACATGTTTTCAGCATGCCTTGGACAGACTTTTAAGTTTATAGGAAGGTAATAGCCCTTCCCTGGAACAGTGTTGAAAATCCTCCTTTTGCATTTGAGTGCTTCATAAAGAGCTCTTAAGTACCTGAGCACTATTGAGATCTAGCTGCAGCAATTGTTACTTCCATCATGATGATTATGCATAACGATGAGGAAAGGTATGTAGTGAGAGTAAATTTGTTAAAACAACTGATGCAATGAGGGGAAAGAAAGTTTTCGGGAATATAATCCTCCTAGTTTTTCTATTTACTCAGTAATACAGGAGCTGAAGTTTTTAGAAGGTGGCCACCTATACAGCTATGACCAGCTCAAAAAATACTGTATGCATATTCAGAAGAAAGGTAAATCTAGTCATTGATCTGCTAGAAAACAACTGCACAAAGAATAGAAGAAGAAGAAATGTGAAATACTTTGTCAAAGATCACAAAAAAATTGCTTAGTTTGTGAGAGTATGCAATGGAACATATTGTTATTATAGCAAGTTCAAGAGTTGGCTTTCACTCACAGGAGACAAAGGTTTGAAAACAGTGTTATACAAGAATAAAACTAATTGTAATTACAATAAGCAAAAGACAAAGCAATATCACAGAAAGAGGCTTTGTGTCAGGTTATATGAAACTATCCTAATCTTATTATTACAAAATGTGATTATGCATCATAGAGAAAAAAGAATCCATCCTCTGTTATAGAAGATATTAATTCTGCTAAACTAGTCTTTATAATATAAGACAAGTGCAGTGTGGTTAAGCTTTCCTACTGCTTTCAGTGTTATTATGCTATGTTGAACCTAAAGCTGCACCAGCAGGAATTGTAATGAAAGGTGAAAGCTGAGTGGCAGTAAGGCTATTACAAAAGAAAGAAAGAAGGGCAGACTCATATTATTTGCTTCTTAACCAAGTAAGAAAATGTATTTGGGATCTTAGTTTTAAACAACTTCCAGCACTTTGCATGTTATTTGTGTGTCTCTCCTATGTAACTTCTTATGCAGAGGCAATCCATATTCATCAGACAATTCACTGCTGCACTAAAGATCATTTCCCGTATCCCATATCTGTACAGGATTCCAGTTGTGAGTTGTGCTATTTTTGTTGTTGTTGTTGTTGACTACAAAGATAATATCTAATGAGTTTGGACAACATTTTTTAGCAGCAATGGGAAGCTAGAAATAGCAATAATACAAATCAATGAACTTGCATTAACTTCCGAATATCACATAATGTCTGACAGTATATGGCTTATCAGCTTAATGCCAGCTCATTTCTGACATTACAGATCATTTATTCTAACCAAAGAAGTGGATATTACAACATTTTTATATGCCTCCATTAAATATTTATTATATTTTTTTTCTTTTGTCGAAGTCTGCTGAAAATAAATCTTCCCTGTGGCAAATTGTGTTGTGACATATAATTATAGAGAGCTCAGCAATATAACTTTCACATAGATCAATACTTTTACATTCCCAGCACAATTCTTTCTTTGTCTTTGCTGATATAAATGAAGTTTTCATGTTGAATTAGCTCAGCTAGGGTAGAATGCCTTGTGTCAAGATTTAGACAAAGTAGCTGAGTTTATTCAGTGTGGAAAAGTCCAAAGAGTGACAGGAAAAAAATAGAGGGAGGGGATGAGAATCATCTAGAAAATAATCTAGTTCCATGAACCAGAACAAAAACTGGTAGAGAATTCAGAAAATATTTTAAAGCACTACAAAACATGCATTTTTGTATGCAAAAATTTTAAGACATATACTGCCTTTTTTCAAATACTTCTAATGTAGTACACATTGTCCACCAGGCTTTTCTTTCTGCTATCACTCCACTGCATTGGCTCCACTTTCCTGAAATTAAAGGCTAGATTTCAAAATATAAATAAATACATAGTAAGGGTGTTTTTTTTATTATTATTATTTGTTTTGGTTTTTGTTGTTGGTTTTTTTTTTTAATTTAGAAACAATTTCAGGAAAAAATGTCATTTTTGAAAATTCAGTGTAGTTTTGTTCAGTTCAATAATGTGCTGAGTCTGTGCTGAACATTTTTCTGAGGTTAGAATAACTATCTAAGAGAAAAAAACATGACCTCTTTGATGTGCTTGGTGCCATTAAAATTACATTTTGTACTGACTGCTATGACAGAGCCATATCTGGGTCAGTTACAAGTTCTTCATGTTCCAAGATTTTTTGTACTAATGGCAATATGGCAATTTTGGGGTAAATAGATGCTAACATTTGGGCATAAAGATCTTTATTCCTTTGAAATTATTTCCATACTATCTTTGTGCTTCACAAATACCATATAACTCACTAAATCTAATGCCTTTCTATGGCAATAAACCTGTTACAGTTTTACATAGTGCTAGTGCATCATGTGGGACGCTTTTCTTAAATAGTTGAATATTCTATTTTTTTAATATTTCTCTTCAAGTTATTTAGTTTTACTAAGTCTGGTCATCCTTTAAAAAAACATTTAATTAATAGATGTACCATATAAGCATTAATATGAATTAAAAAGCTACTCTTCATTGGAACCCCTTATATAATATTCTTCCCTCCTTCATTTGGATTATTTTAGTACTTACATTCAACAAGTTTAATCTCAGATTAAAAGATAGAGGTATATTATGATAAAATAGATTTTTCTCTTGAAAATTAGCATAAAATTTCACAGGCACAACAAACAACAAGGCAAATCTTAATTTGAATCAAAAAAGAACTCTTAAAAAAAAGCAACAAATTATTTGCAAAATTGAATTATCATTTTCTTACCATTCATTCTAGATATCCCATGCAAGCCCACAAGGAAAAAAAAACATCATTTTCCACACTCACTCTGCATATGAGAACACTGCCGTTAAATGTTCATGAAAGAAAAATTCAAAGGACATTCAGGCATTTTTTTTTGTCTGCTCTGAGTAACCTTTCTTCACAGAGATAGTTTGGATCTTCTGAAGTCATTACTTTTTCATCGCTTTTAATCACACATAACTTCATTTGCTACAATTCACATCTATTGCAGACATTACAATTATTTCAGTCCCTACACTTAATTGAAATTTGCAGCCTTTGGATCTCGAAAGTAAAAAGTAAAGAATAGCTATCTGCATAATATGCTATTAAGAACCTCAGTAAAATGAAAAAGGAATGATCAGAGAATTGATCAAAAATTATTCAAAGAAATGCTAACCCTTACAATTATTTTTCCTCAATATACATGCCTCTTATACAATCAGACAGGCAGTCAATACCAAGATATTTTCTATATCTCAATTTTCAACTAACTTCTTATCTGTAAATAGTCATTTGATTATCTTTCATTTATGTCATGGAAATGGCCAGATTGACACTGGTGGAAATTGTTTTCTTATATGTAGGTTGTTCTGAATTTAATGCGTCCTATTTATTTACATGGAAAACACAACAGACATAAAGAGCACAATAACGCTATTTGATACAGCAAATTCTCAGCTACAAAGCGCTGCTTTCAGCATAGTCGCTACCATTAGGTATGCATTTTCACCAGCAATCAACAAGCATTAATATGAATTAAAAAGCTATTCTTCATTGGAACCCCTTATATAATATTCTTCCCTCCTTCATTTGGATTATTTTAGTACTTACATTCATGCCACTCTCATAAGAATCTGCATCAGTGGAGGTGTTCCACTGTCACCCTTGACACCTCTGAAACACATCACCTACTGCCACACTGCTCACATCCACTGTTTGGTCTCCATAGACTTTCAGCAAGCATCAACGAATGTCAATAGTGCAATTTTTTTCTACATAATAGAATACTCTTTCAGACCTTTATTTCTTATACACTTCCATGACTGACACCATTTTTTCAGACCGTCCCTCTGCTGCCATCTGTCACATGCAACAAAATATAACAGTATATTGGTAAGAAGGCTCAAAATCTACTGAAATTACACCATGATCCACCTCTGATGTGACACTTTGGTACAACATAATAAAATAGGAGCCATTACTTTCATAGCATCCAACTTGTAATTCGTGGCTGCTGCTGTAAAGTCAGAAGTGGTTCCATGTATGAGTCTGCAGCACTGAGATCGTAAAGTTCACAAAAACAACAACAAACCAGAAAAACAGTAATAATAGGAGCAAAATTATTTAATACTGTCTTCAAGACATCCACAAGCAATAAAGTTCATAAGAACCATATGAGATGAAACATTTGCACGGAGGTTAGTCACTGAAGAACATATTAACACTAATAAACTGTATGCACTGCAAACTGTAGTTTTGGATACTGTTTGCAGTCTATAGAGACTGCCCGGAAACTTTGTGAACAATCCCGAACAATGGATTTTCTAAGTATAGTTATATAGCTTTGAATTTGATGGCTGAATTTTAGCATTCTGAACTCATCTGGTTTTTGACGTCTCTTAGTTGAAGTTCAGATGTACCATTTAACGTGCAACTGAAAATATGTTAATCACTGACTAAGAGTTAGTTCATGTCTTTTCCCAGTAAACAAAATCAGCCCTGATCATAAACTTGAAACTCTTGATATAGATCCATTCATTTTGGCAAATCATTCACCATTTCTGAAGGATGAATTGAACTAGAAAAACCACTTCCATAGGAAAAAAAAATGATAGAAAGTTTCTATTGCTCCATCATTGCCAGTGGAACTGATGTTGCAGTACAGTGCCCCACCATAGCTTCTCATTCTAAAGTGTACATACATGGAGCCAAACACAATCTACATGGGAGTTTACGTTAGCCTTCATTAAAGAAGAAATAATAATACATACACCATGAGAGGATCCAAAACTTAGAACATAATTAAATCAACAAAACAAACAAAAACTTTCTTCTCAAACCACTATTCTCATTCATACTTTAATATTTTCTGCAGTTAATAGTTTTGAGAGACCATGAATTCTCCTACTTGCATACTAGATAACTGTGCTAGAGAAGAACTAACTAAACTTCATTCGAAAGTTTGTGTTCCAAGTACAAGTTAATAAAACAGAAAACTGCAAAAGCAGTGCTACTTGTTCTTCCATTAGCCTTGGAACCCACAGAGTGAAGCACGTGTGATATATGCGAGCAATGAAGATTTTCCTGCTTTGGCTAGCTGGAGTTCTCAGTCCAGGGGAACTTCATAAATGTACCCCAAAGTCAAAGCCTCAGTCTGACAATGCATTGAATGCAGCAGCTGAGCAACAGAACATAACTGTCCCCAACCTATCCAGATATAGTATCTGGCCTACACTTCCCCTTTCTTGGGGATAAAGGTGAAAATCTAAATTTGTCAATAAAGATCAGGAGACTGCTTTTTCAAACAATAACATATTGTAATTTTATTCACATCATGGGGAAATCTTGGAGTTGTAAACTGGATTAATTTTGGATGAAACTAGACTAGAACATATGCAGTCCTTCAACTCCAGCTGAAAAGAAGCATTCAGTTTGTTGAGCTAAATTAAATCTTCAGTGAATTAAGACACAGAACAGTATACATTTTGCATGTCAGTTCTTCAGCAATTATTACTTCTTTCTGCAGATGAAATCCTAATAGTCAGTACCATTTTCTGATATAACAATAGTATTAAATGCTTAAAAGTACACTCTTTGTGTAGTTCCTGAACAGCAGGGAATAAGGCAAGAACATAGTCGCCTTTCTCCATGCTGCCTTCTGACATAAAATTATTGTGTCTTGACAAAAGAGATGAATATTTAATATTACTTCTCTCCATCAAGAGCAAGTGAGTAAAACCACTGAGATCAGCTAACAAGAGTGATATAAAAATGGTAAGACATTCATATAAAGGCAAATAGCAAGTACTTTTCTGGAGAAAAGTTCTCTGTTCTGTTTCTTAAGACTGAGAAAATTATTGAATTGGGCGACCTTAGAGAAAGGATATAATTGGACACTATTTTGTATTTTATCTTCAATAACTAATATTTACCTGGTGAGGAATATGGCATGTTAATATTACTTCATAGCATGCTCAAAATGTAAGAATATAATGATGATGATGATGATAATAATAATAATAATAATAATAATAATAATAATAATAAAAAGATAGATGAGAATATGTGAAAACTCTAATTGTTCAGCAGAAAATTTTGTTCAAGTAACTTGGAATATGCAATTTATAGAGAATCTGTTTTAATGTATAATATGGTAAGTGATATTCTAGAGGGCAAATGTTATAGAATCCTGTGATTCCAAAGTTCAAGGCCAAATCGTCAGAAGTTTCAATTAGTAATCCTCAATAGAGTTTCAAATACTGGGCACCTCTCTAGGACCTTACCCATGATTAATAAGCAGATCAGGAACAAAAAAGAAAGAAGAGTATAGATATTTTAATTATTACCCATTATACATTAATTATACACCATACCTACTCCTTTATCCAAGTTCTAGGAAAATTGAATTTCATTCCTAATATACGTACTATAGTATATGTAATAGATTTGACTGGAGCATCTTTATCTGTTTGGCTGAAACACTTTGTTTTAGGAAAGATGAAACACTTTACAGAGGCATGACTGTTTTAATGTTTATAGCAAAGTGTTTCAGGCAGCTAGCAAATGTAATGAGATAGCAGACAGAAACTGCAACAGTTTGAAAGGAGAAAATTTCATACGTACCATTTTAATACCCACTGTGAATTTAGAATGTGTGAGAAAATATAAAATTATATTTTCACCTTTAGCATGTATATAATTTTTAATATGCTTTAAATATGACTACATCGAGGACATATCAATTATCTAGCAAGGAGATTATTGCTGAATTCTCAGAGAGCTAGAATTTTCTTACTTAAGTATGCAAAATGCAAATTTTTTGTTTGTAAAGGGATAAAAACATTTTCTTTTTACATTATAAGCCATGATTTTGAAATAATTACTTTCTAATAATATAATTGTGATATCTTTACACTTAAACACCTCTAAATATCTTTTAAAGCAATAAAGTGTAAACTGTTTAATAATAATTTAATCAAAAAACCAGCCATATCTAATATAGAAGCAGACAACTATTTAATCATGAAATCATCAGACTGATAGAAAGGCTTGGGTTGGAGGGGACATTAAAGAAGTACTTACAGAACAAAGAAAAGAAAGAAAGAAAAGAAAGAAAGGAAGAAAGAGAAAGGAAGGGTGAAAGGGTGGAAGGGTGGAAGGAAGGGTGGAAGGAAGGGTGGAAGGAAGGGTGGAAGGAAGGGTGGAAGGAAGGAAGGGTGGAAGGAAGGGTGGGAGGAAGGGTGGAAGGAAGGGTGGAAGGGTGGAAGGGTGGAAGGAAGGGTGGAAGGAAGGAAGGGTGGAAGGAAGGGTGGGAGGAAGGGTGGAAGGAAGGGTGGAAGGGTGGAAGGGTGGAAGGAAGGGTGGAAGGAAGGGTGGAAGGAAGGGTGAAAGGAAGGAAGGAAGGAAGGAAGGAAGGAAGGAAGGAAGGAAGGAAGGAAGGAAGGAAGGAAGGAAGGAAGGAAGGAAGGAAGGAAGGAAGGAAGGAAGGAAGGAAGGAAGGAAGGAAGGAAGGAAGGAAGGAAGGAAGGAAGGAAGGAAGGAAGGAAGGAAACGCAAGGGGAAATAACTTTTCTTTTTTTTTTTTTTTTTTTTTTTTTTTTTGTGATGCTAGCTCCTTGTCTCTTTGAGCTATGAAACCACTTACAGCCTTGGAGAAGACACAGAGGCAAAGGGTATGTAAAATGTCCTAGGTCATGCTTCTAGGTCTCAGGAGAAAAGACTTTTATAAAGGAGTGTAGATACATTATAAGGCCTCCAGACAGCCTGTGTAAACTGGTCTGTGTAACACAGATTAGCTAGCTGCAGTTGGCACATAGGACTGCGAACAGGACAAAATGTTATACCTCAGCACTGTAAGTCAGCAATAATTAAAACTGTTGATGAGGAAGGTGCAGAAAAGTAATGTCAGTTTTCATGAGTAAGATCTGACTAAACTGATAGACTACATCTAGTAAGTTCTTGTGGATTAATCTGAGAGGAAGATGAGCACCACACAGTCATTGACTCACTGCCTCCCTTCAGAGTAGGATTGGGGAGAGTTGAGGAAAAAGAAGTAGAACTCGTGAGATAAAGATGTCATTATCAACATTGTTTTTCTCCTAGAACAAAAACACAGCATCATAGCAGACATTCAGAAGAAAACAACTATGTCCCAGATGACAGTTCTCAAAGCCCTGCATATTTCTCTACAAAAAAGAAATTATAGGATGTTACAACAGTGAAGGACATAAAAAAGCAGTATTTCCATTCTGCAAATTTATAGTGTCTTTCAGAAACTATCCAATACTTCTAAGCTCCTAAAGTTAATTAAAACAACATAAATCAAAATACCGTATTAATGCATCCAATACTGATTGAAAAGAATGTTTCTGATCTGAGCTTTCTGTTTAAAAGCCCCGGTGTTCTTTTATGTTTCTCCACATCTACATTTGCATATGTAACAGAACAAGTAATCGACTTGGAGTGACAACAGGACTACTCTTCTGTCTTCCGGTCACTTTTTTTTTTTACCATTTATTTTGCACTGGCTAAAATAATCATAAGTGTAAACTAAAAGTATGGTTCAGAAACAGGAGCTGCTTCTTCATGTGTTTGCAAACTTCTGCTGAGTAGGACATATTGAATAGCAGATGATCGGCAGATGCAGAGCAGGAGTAACTGAGCAACTGGGAGCAAAATACTGGAGAGCTTCTGAGCTGCTGAGACAAATTTACCTACAGAAAGGCATATTCTCAGTGACTTAAAGTAAGGAAATAACACTAAAGTAGGTAGGATGAGACAAGTATGTAAGGCAACCTGAGTAGACAGCCATTCAATCTAACTACTTAATTCTTGAAAAATAAGAATGGAGAGATTCTGCTATGAAAATTGTAAGAAGTGATACATGTCAGAAGAATTTACTATGGATGCCTCTTACAGAGATGAAGCACACAGCTTTCTGCTGCCACTTCAGCTGACATTGCTTTGACAAACATATGAGTCCTAACATCTGTATTGCACTAATGAGCACCACATTTTTCTTGTATGTTTTTTGTTGGTGGGTTTTGTTGTTGGTGGTTTTTATCAGTTTTTGTTCATTTGTTTGTCTGCAGATTCATAGTAGCTGGACCTAAAAACACCATTTCAGCAGCCTCTAAAGGACTTGTGTCACAGAATTGCTGTTCTTTTTTTGCCACTTCCCAAGTGGAATCAATAGGCTGTCCCTTCTAGTATGGGATTCAGTGAATCAGCTAACTGGGGGGTTTTAAATACTCTAGAGGGAAAAAATACCCCACATATTCTGAAAATTGGTGCTATCTGGCCAACATGAACATTATTCCCTGGTCAGCCTTGTCTCGCTCCAATTTATAGGAGGGAGAGGAGGTTCTTTTATTATCTCTATACCCGGCGTGAGATTAAGAAGCAACGGTTCAAATGTTGGTCCAACCAGTTTACTACAAATCTTAGTCAGAGAAAATGGGGAAGGGGAGGACGGACACTATTATGAATTAGGGTAATGGGGGAAGGGAAGGAGGGCGATAGAAAAGATAGAAAAGAAGAAGCAACAAAGAGTCTTTATAGGAAGCAAGAGGGACATAGTCACCACCATGGATCCAGCGTGGTTCGTAGTTCAGTCTTTGATCTTCAGTAGCGGTGGGTCGTCAGGCAGAATTGTCCTGTTGACAACGACGACCAAGGACGACGACGACACACGACCATGACAATGATGGCCCTTTTTCAATAGTTTCAAAGTAGTTGAGTCAGCTGTCTTTGGAGTGACAGCTCAAATCCAAAGTGGTCAAGTCAGCTCTCCTTTGAGTGACAGCTTCTGGCTCTGGGATCTCAGCAGAAACTTCCTTTGTTCTTATCTTCCTGGCCTTGCCAGCAGATAAGAGGAAGCAGGGAGGCACCAACTTGTATCATCAATGGTATCATCCCCCAGTCTTCCATAGCAAACAGGAGTTATTTGGTAACAGGCTAGATCTTCTGCCAGTAAACAATCCTGAGCACTATCTTCCGAAGGCAAACAGTTCCAAAGATGTAAAATTGTCCACACAGCGATGTTGATTGCCACACAACATCCATCACTTGCCTCCTCAACAAAATACCTAAGGAAGCAAGCTTTGAGCCAAAAAAAAAAACAAAGAAGGATTCTCACAAGCCTCTAGCGCTGTTCACATAAACAGCATAGAAAGTCATTAGAGTTCAATCAATTATGTGTAAGCCTGTTTCCATTGCATTCAGTGTTCATGTGTTTAAATTTCTTTACATGGCATGATACTGCACTGCTGAATACAGACCATGTATCACAGTTTCATAACTAATACCTTAGTCTGTAGTGACCTAAAAATTTCACTCCCAGTTCTCTGGAAATAGGCTCTTTCTCCAAAAAAAGTAATTATATCTGGTCCTAACCATTTCCTCCTGTCTAATGCAGTGTAACAAAGACTGTTCAGTCTGTATGTATTTCCCCTCAGACTCTCTCTCTCCTCATGCCATTTATTGACACATCCACCCATTCTTTTTCTACACTACTTTGTTATTAATCAATATTCTGACTTATGGCATCTGTCATTAAGAATGATGATACAATATGCTATTTCTAGAGATTAAAGTACTTGCCTGCATATACTTGCACTTCGATTTTGTATTAATTGCTTATTTTGTAGCAAGCATAGCTCTTTCACTAAGCTTGTTCACCTGGCACATGCCAATTGACAATGGAAAAATCACTTAACTTCACTGGAAGGAGTATGGCCTGAAATCTTCAACTGTCAATCAAGGCCACAGTATGGAATTTCTTGCACTCCCTCATGCATCTGATTTTCTGATTAAAAAAAGTAGTAATGACAAACAATGACTTTTGAACAGTATTATACACAAATATGATAGTTTATAAATTCTTGCCCTCTCACCTTCTCTATAGTTATTTCTCATGCCTTGAGCATCTTTCTGGCTACGTCAGACTAAATCTATTCTTCCTTTCACAACCTAGTTCACATCATTCACACAGAAACTTCACATAAATCACTGACTACCTCTATAAAAAATCCTACCGTAAGAAAGTTGTTTCAAAACCCTTATTGTAGTACTCTGAATAAGATGCAATTGCTCCCAAAATGCTTTTTATTAGCAAAGCAGCCCTGGTGCCCGTTGTAAACAACTTTATATATTAATGTATTTCTGATTTTTTTTTCCCCCTGCACAGTCTGGCATTAAGATACAGAACATTCAGTCTATGATTTTATGCCATAGGTCTCAATAACATCACTAATTTGGATTCTCCACTTCTGTTCAAGTGCTTCTACAGGTATGTCTGTGGATTTTTAGCTTATCTGATTGGTGACTTTTTGTTGGTAGTGATGTTTTGTTTCTGCTTGGGTTGTTTTTTGGGTTGTTTGTTTGTTGTTGTTGTTTTTCTTTGTTTTTCTTTTTTGGGGGGGCTATTTTGTTGTTGTTTTTTTTTTATGATCTAAAGGTTATTTGTTTGATTTGGTTGTTTTCTTTTTTTTGGTTGGTTTTTTTTTTTTTTTTTTTTTTTTTTTTTTTTTTTTTTTTTCAAAGTGAAGGTTTGACCTTGTTCTGATTTTGAAAGAAAATACGATCTAAATAATGTCAGTTTGGATAAACACAAAGCAGGGCACAAAAGAAAAAGAACACACGAATCCTGCCCCAGTTCTCACTCTGCATGTGAAACAGTGACTATTGCTGCTTAATAATAAGATCTTGGAAGCAACAAAACATCAATTTAGTGTCAAGCACTAGTAGTAAATAAATAAATAAATATGTCACATTTCAAGAGAACCAAAACTGTGAATGTCACTGCATCAGTATAAGCCCATGGTTTATCCACATTCAGAAAAAGTTCATGAAAACAGCAGAGGTAATTGCAAGTGGCATGAACAAGGCAAAGAGAGATTGGTTATTAGCCTTTCCACTACAAAACTTTAGAACTCTTAATAGAACAAAAAAACATTATTTCTCTTGTTGAAGACAGAAGGGGTATTAAATTCATTGTCTTCCAAAACTTTTAATGTTACTGTTCCTCTTGGCTATGTCTAAGTGTTCAAAAGGGCAGAAATGTTGTGGATTATATGTTAGCAGGAAGCTTCAAAATTCTGGCCTGCCATTTGCTCCATTTCAAAGATGATATGGTAGCAATGAAATGAGACTCTTTTTAACAATTATATATTGCTAAGCAGCCACTTTTTCTGTGCTGCTAAGCAAAATGCATTTTACCTCTAAGAATATTGCTGAAATCATGACAACTGGTGAAAATAAAATTTACCTGATAAAGATTTGTGTGAGCAAAAACCTAGCCTGCAATACTGACTGCTTCAAATCAAATCAAGGCTGGTTAAATGCTATAGAAATCATAAATCAGATATACTGAAATTTTAGCAGTGGTAGGTTTATGATAACATGTAACCAAAATACAAAGGCTTTGTAATACTGATTGTTATTTCACTAAGATTAGAGTTTGCATCTGTAATAAAGACTGATCAGACATTTGCCAAATTTTCTACTGCTGTGAAGCATCTTCCTTTTTTCTAGAATTCTGCTTTGTTTTAAAATTTAAAACAAAAATAAATTTAATGAAAAGGTCTACTTAGCAGTGAGTTTTGAAAGGCAGTTCTCTAGTCCACTCTAATGAAATAATTCATATTATGAATGCATCAGAAGCAAAATGCAGACAACTAAACTATAGATTGTGTTCTTTCAAAATATGCCTGTATTTATTTGAGAACAGGGTCACGAGGTAAATTAAAAGCCTTAGGTCATTTCAATTCCCTGCAGAAATCACATAGGGTAGAGTTGGTGTACATAGTAGATGCTGTCATAAACTAGGATAAGATAGAAGGAAAGAAGGGGAAAATGTGAGTCAAAATGTTGTGTTTGTATTCTAATTTACCTGCTGCCTGAAAGAGACCCTGCACGTGCACAGTTCTCCGGTTAGTCAGATATCACAAAAGGAAGGGAGTAGGGCAAATTACTATAAATAGCATATGAATTGTCTAACTAGACTGCACTGAAAACAGACAATTTCCCCATACATTTTGTCTGGGATCAATAGAGTAGAGATTTTTCCAGATACCTATTAAGATTTGAACTTAAATAAACACAGTGGTAAATACAGCTAGATCTTTTACCTTTCATCTGCTCTGAACAGTATACAAAATCTTTACTTCTATGTTTTTTCCTTGCATGATAATACAAACTATTACATGTGGATGTAATCACTATTTTTCCAATAGATAGGCGAAGATTAGAAGCACTTTCAGTGAGGAAAGATTTGAATTTAAGTCTGTAATGACACTTAAAATTAACTTTGTAAGTTATAGCTGGATTGATAGTGCAGTGTCCATGATATTTTAAACTGGTGAAAGTGGATTTTATAAGTGATTTAGATTTATTATGTCTAGACTAAATTTAAACTTTATTTTTGATAGGAACAAAAAAAAAAGAAGAAGAAGAAAGACAAGCATTCAATCAAGGAAAGAATGAGTGTTTTCACTTTTCTTAAATTCCTTAGCAACAGGGCTATTGGAAGGAAAATTATGTTCTCTTAATATGTATCCAGGGTAGATTTACAGATTGGTGTGCATCAGATATGCACAGGATGAAGTAGAAATACATCTCTGTGATTAAATTATATCAAAGCACCATGATACAGCCTCAGAAACTTGTTTTATCATTGCCTTGTTTTCACATATCTCATTGGTTTCAAATGAACAACCATGCAGGAGCATAGGAAAGAAAGTCAATGTTAAAAAAATAATATGTCAAATACATTAAAATAAATGATGATTTAATATTATCATTATACTGTTTAATTGGCAAAAGCTTTACACTGGTTGGAGTTATATTCTCAAATAGTTGCTCATCCACAGTCATCTTTCAGAAGGATGCTGGCTTTGTCAGGCAGGTAGGATGTGTTTTCATAGGAGGGAGTGACTGAAACAATTACTGCAAGGTTACTTACAAAATAACAAAATACAATTTACTTGATTTACATATTTTTTGCTGTATTTGTTGCTGATGCTGTGTAACAACATTAACATATAAGTAGGAGTTTTTTCTGCTTTTTTTTTTCTACTACAAAAAGGCACACTACATGGTGGCTCAAAGTCACCTCAGTTCAACTTTCACTTGAAAAGCATAATTACAGATAGAGCTTTTTTTGGTCTATATTTTCAGCTGCCAGTTTAGCTGTATTTAATAGTGGTAGTGTGTATGTAGATGGGAAAAGGATATGTCTTTATGGAGAATCACCTAACGTCTCTGTATAGAAGGTAGTTAAATAAGAAATAAGTAATAAGAAATAAGAAATAAAAAATAAAAAATAAAAAATAAAAAATAGAAAATAAAAAAAAAAAAAAGCAGGGGGGTAGGAAGGGGAAAGGAGCGAAAAGTATAACTGCCTTTTAAATTACATAGTTAGGACTTGAAGCATGAAAATGACCAGAAACCATAAATTCAGAAGTCAAAGTAATTGAGTTTGATGCTTAAATATGTAGAGTCTAACTGTAGCTTCGCAATATCGCACATACTTTGTCTACAATTGTCATTTAAAAATTATATGAAAAATGAAATAGCTTAAAAAGCTGAGGCTCTGTCATATGTAACTCCATTTTTCCCTTCAGAACTGGCAGATTCAACAGGGACGGACACTTGTATATACCCCAATACATTTTGTCTTCTCCCAACCTTATAACATAGTCATGTCCAGCCCGTGGCCTTTGGGCCATACTGCAGCCTGGCCCAGCATAACCTAAGGCTGCTCCCTGCTCTGAGCTACAATGGTGGCAGCTCTGCCCTGCCGAGCAGACCAACCAGTCCCTGAGTGCACACACATTGCTTACAACAACCAAACACTGGTGTGCAATTGGCACTGTTTGAGATGAAACCAGGGCACTGATTGTTTGTTTTCAAAGGAAAGGTTTGCACTACAGTCCTAGGAACAGCAACAAATATGCAGCTATGCTTTTTGTTTTGATAAGGAATTCAAGAATAGAAATAGATTCAAGATTTCCAAAAAGGTCATCAATTTCACTATGTATTTGTGGTTCCACTTTCAGTCAACATAAATACATTACCTGTAAATTTTCAAGTGGAATGGATAGAATTGCAATCACACGTTCAATTCAAAGAAAAATTTGATCATATTTCTTTAGCAGACTTATAAGCTCTCTCTTACTAAAGAGAAATATCGCTTCACAGTCACTTCACATTCATGTAATCACTTTTTGGTGGTAGGTACATTTGTAAACGACTATTTTCAGGAAGCGTAAAATTAGACAAAAATCTGTAACAAGTGCTTTGAGAACTCAAAGAATCAATTGCAATCACTTCCACTGAACAAGACTGATGCATCAGTTTCACAAAACAAAGTCAAATATCCCTCTAGTTTTACTTTTTATTGGCCTTTTTTGTTTGTTTGTTTGTTACATTTTAATTAAGAAATAAAAAGTTTTGTTAGCTATTAATTTTAACTAGATTATATATTTTAAATCTGGCCCATGACAATTCCTTCTCACTCAATTGAGCCGAGGCACACCAAGAGGTTAGATACTCATGTCATAATGCTACGTGAGAAAGACATACTTTTTAAGTATTATTTTATCTTTACCCTAAGAACAGGAACTAAGACCATGAAGAGCTAGATTAATCAGTGTAGACTTAGCAGTGCTCAGTACTGAATCTTTAAACATTCCGTAAAGCTTAGTACATAGTCCTGTGCTATGCATATAAGTTCTGCATATAAACAAGTATGCTTTAGAGGCCAAAGAATGGGATTCACCACTGTTAGAAATAGAGAGCCGTCTCAATTATGCTTCAAGATTCTCCAAGATCCAGCAGCATCACAGGCTCTTCCTGTGAAAACTTTCACTCAAAATACCTTAACCTGGACTAAGGGCCTAAACAAGATCCATCTTTCTGCACTTGAAACCTGGACATAATATATAATAACATAAATAAGATCAGTGGATTCAAGGAGTCAACAAGCCTACATTTCCTATCCTACCTAATAAGCTACTTGAGGTATGTTCTTGCAAAAGCAGAGACAAGAAGTCGGAGACTTCCTAAGTGAAGACTTACTAATACACTTTGATCTGTATGCTGCAGGAATGGTTTATAGTTTTGGAGTTCCTGAGACTTGTTATGACATTCAACTTGCACGTACTAGCAGCAACCATGATGAGGCTAATAGGCTTTAGCCTCTTGTTCACTAGTCTTAATTTAGCACTGTCTGGAGTACATACTCTTCTGTGATAAGTTACAAGGAAACAGGCAGGCATAAATTTTATATTTGAAAGCACCACCTCCCCCAGACATGTAATGAATTCACTAGCTCATTCTGAAATGTGACATTCACAAGCCAGTACTGACTACCTCCCCTTAGCGTATCAGGTTGGGGTGGAGTTAACTGTCTTTCTAGCAACCGATATTCATGTGTCGTGTGCTTTGCACTTGTGGCTGACATCAGGAGGGAATGCAGACAGCATAGCTAACTCAAACTGACCAGAGGGGCATTCCATACCATGTAATGTTATGTTCAGTAGTAAAAGCTAAGACAAAGGAGGAATTGTTGGGGAAGAGGAGGAACATTCTTTATGAAGGCATTCAACTTGAAGCAACGGCTGCATATACTGAAGCCCTGCATGCCAGCAAGTATCTGGACAGTGCTTCCAGATGGGAAGCAGACATTTATTTATTTATTTTGCTGCTGTGAGTTGCCTTTGATTTTCATTCATTTAAGTGTTGTTATCTCTTCCTGTAATGATTATTCATCTTGCATTCTCCCCACTTCCTGCTGAGCAAGTGGCTTGGTGGGCACTTGGTGATCAGCCAAGGTCAACCTATTACATTTCCATTGCCCTGTGGACTCTTAAATCCAAGTGGTAATTTGTATGAGATTACTCTTTCTCACTATAGCACATATATTTCCTAAAATGGGGAAATATCAGCACAAGTCCTGTTAAAACTTTAAGTTTATGTAACAAAAATAGGCTTTGATGTTCAATTTCATAGACTAAAGGCATGCTCCCAGATATACCAGCATAGGGAACAAGCAGGAACAAGCATAAACCTTATGCTTGTTCCTGGAAACTTGATGTTTTGGAGATGTCAATTATCAATCAGTAGTTTATCTTGTCACAAATACATGAACTGTTAGCATGCAGTCTATTCTGAGAAAGATAATCCAATTAAATAATTTCTTATTTAAAGGTTTGTTAACATTAAAACTAACAAACAAACAAACAAAAAACCACTTCAGTGAAAAGCAATAAAGGAAATTAAGAAAATATCAGTATTTTCTGGGATATCTCTAATTATAACGTGCTGATAAGACATAGCTCTAAATATATCTTATAAAAACTCTGCTGAATAAAAATAATTTTTCTAGAGAATTTTTAGATCATAAGATTACAGAATTATTAAGCAGTGTGAACAATTAAAATGTAACTAAATTTCTCATGAAAATTAGTACCCACAGGTGAGCACTGTCTTAAAGCTGAATCTCAGAAGACTAAGAAAAATGAAATTGTTAAATGTCATGATGATCTTCACACCTTTGTAGGTCAAAACAATTTTCTAATAAATGTGGAATGTTGTTTTTTTGAGTGTTAAAAAAGCTCATGGTTGACAGAATTATATAATTTTAAAAATATTTGTGAATGCCAAAACTTAGTCTCCCTTTCTTGATGGAGCACTACTGGTTATGAAGAACAAGGAAGCCACTGTAATAGTTACAGCTTTTTCTGCCAGTTTTCTACTATTTTCTGCCAAAACCATGGTTTTGCTGGAGTTGGACATTAAATGTCCTAAGCACAACATTCCTCCTATGTGTTTTACAGGTATTATTTTACTAATCATCTAATTATTTCATTTGTCTCCTACATCAGATGTACAAAAAGTAGAACTGGAATCAAAACTGCTTAGTTGGCTAGCGAACAGCTTTTCTTATTCACAGCTCCCCTCCTAAGATAAATGAACTGAATCTATCTATGCAATTATAAACCCCACAGATAAGAATATTTGCATATTTTGTAGTGTACTGATGGTATGTTTATGCCGTTTTCTCAAAACTAGGTTTAAAAGGTACCTAAATTTCCCTTTCTTTACATTATATTAGCTTTTTTTCAGACTTAAAATGCATTTGACTGTCAGTCCTGATATATCATTATTCCTGCTTTTCTACCTCTTAAACCTGTAGTGATAATTGCTATTTCATGAAATTATTCCTCTTTCTTAACAAAAGTCACAACACTTTCAAGATAGCACTGGCAAACTCAGCAGTTATTTTGTTGTTATAAATAGAAAGTATGGAAACTGACGCTAAGATATCCACTTTCTCATTTTAGCTGTCCTATTGTTACAGTAATCATTATCTAAATAAACTAATCAGAAAACAATCCATGTCCTAATTACTAGTACCCTATAAAATGGCTAGTCCAGATGCTACTATGTGGTGAGTCAAATGTGTAAATCAGTTCCCTCTGAAGGTCTTTTTCTTCAGAGTAAACACCAGAGTCTTCTAATATGGATAAATACACAGACTATTTTTCTTCTCTTTTGAATTAATTTAAGAATCAGTCTGTCAGAGTTCTTAAGAGTACAAAGCAATCATTTTTAAACCACTGGTGGGAAAGTAGTTTGCCAGTGGAGAGGGAAGTGTTGCAATCATGCATAAGACAAGCAGAGCTAGACTAATACATTTTTTGAAATGTGTTCTCTGCTCTGCTCTAGTGAGTAGAGCAGTCTCAAGGAAATTCAAAGCCAATTTGGAGAATGGAATGCAACGATATTTATGAAGATTGCTTGCTGTAACACATGCTAATAGGAAATATTCCTGTGTGAATTATTGCCAGGCATATATGTTTACCTTAAAGCTTCAGCAAATGGTAAATGGCATTCTAAAAATTTGATACTAAATTTAATCTGAGTTGTATATTGATACTACTAGCAATAACAGCTCTAATATCCCTAGACAAGTCCAAACACAGCAGCAAAAGCATAACAACTTCAGAGACAGCAACCAGAAGCAGAAATTTCACTAAGTCATAATGCTTATCTGAAAAGTTTTGTACTGAAACTATGGCTGTTTACAAGACTAGAAGTCTAAAAGATATGATTTATTTCACATCTCAGGGCAAATGCAATAGCAGCTGGTTTCAACTCAATGCTCACTACAGGGTTCCAATTTTTTTGAAAAAAAAAAAAAAAAAAGTATTTGAATAAAAAAGCCAAAGCTAATGGACTACTGTAGTTGCAATCTAGGGGAAGAAAAATACCCTTAAGTCCTACAGCAATATTGCAATCTATTTCATTTTATTTTAATGGATTACTCTAGAGGTGATTTCAACTCATGCAGTCTGCTAAATATATCATGTCAGACATGATCCATAAATGTTTAAAGTGTATCTATGTCTGTTATGATCTTCTCTGTTTATTGAACCTTTACCCTTACTTTGCTCTTTTTACAGATAGGTTACAAGCTTACTTTCAGTTCAGTGCAGACTATTAAACAGGAAATAAGCAGCATATGCTTCACCACGATTATTTCTTCTTTTCTTGATTGTGTCACTCTTGGCAAGTAAAATAAAAGATGGGTTGAACTGCAAGTCAAAGGTTGCTCTTCCGGCCAACACAGCAAAAACACTAGCCAAATCTTTTCCAGACAGAATTCCAAGCCTAAGTTTACCATTGGAAGAAGTGCCCCACTAGTGGATCAGGACGAATAGGTTCTTCTGCCCAAGTTGTACAGAGTGAGGGTTAAAGAAGCAATTCACAAACTCATAGAAAGTGGTTTCAGGTTTTAATCCAAAATGGAATGTGCAAAGTCTTCCACAAACACGAATAAAAATCAAGGAGTCTGTTTCTGACCCTTTGTTCAATGACCAGAACTTCTGAATGTTTCCAGTAATGTTCTACCACTTTTTTTCTGATGAATCCTAACCTTTTCATTGTGGAAAAGAAAAATACTTTATGCTTTGTCAAAAAAGATCCAACTGGTGACATTTTTAATAAGTTGCTTTGTTATTTCTCAGAGAAGACTGACTGACCACTGAAAACAGCACTTACACCTTTTCCCTATTTTTGTGTCTGTTCTTCATATTATCCATTTTCGCTCAGTCACATATAGCAGTTTGTCTTTCAGCTAACTGTTTCCTGGTCATTATTCAGAAATTAAATGTCCCTCAGGTGAAGTTCAAAATGTCAAGAAAGTTAGCAAAAGTAGATTTTCTTCTCTAAGCTGGAAGATAATTTTTTCAGGAAGTTACTGATATTACTCGTTTTTGTTTGTCAAAATAAAATACTGAGATTATGCATGAGCATCTGAATACAAAGCTGTCACCATGAATTGATGAATCAAATAAATAAATATTGGTATACAATTTTCAGAACATAAAACAGGAGCAAGTAGGTATTTCTTTTAAATATGCAATGGCATTGCATTAACAACAGAAGCTATGTTAGCTCACACCAAAGAATGACATTTTTTATTAAACCCAGCTTTTTATCTGGAACTTACAATATCCTCACTATAAGCTCTATTTCAAAACCGAAGCTAAGAAAGGCTAATCAACAAAGAAAATAATCAGAATAGATCAAAATAGCAGCCAGCCTTCCTGAGTCATTGTCACTTGTTATCATCACCATGCCACCAACCAAGCTACCAACAGGACCCTTTGAAGCTATGGCAAAATTACCTATTAATATGAATGTCTCTGCTCTATGCAGACAAAAAAGGAAAGTAGAAAGCAGCTAACATTTTTCAAAACGTCTAAGACACAATAATGTAAATTGCAAACAGACATTTAGCAAGCTTCTGAAAACCGTTAGGATCTAAATATCTTCGGACATGCCTGGACAGTCAAATTAAATATGTGGAATTGGCTTCAATAGGTCTAATCTTGTTCTGAAAATCAGGTCACCACAAGAACTGCTTAGCTTAGAGATTCAGCCAGTGCTAAATATGGCTAAGCATTTGAACATCAAACCATTATTTGGCTGGAGAGATGTCCAACTAGTTACACCAAGTCTGAACAGCAGCAAACTTATACTGTGTCCTCACACAGGAGCTGGATTTTCAGACATAGTTTATCAGCAGATGTCCTGTAAAATCAATAACCTTAGAGAAACACAAGACAAGAAAAGAGTGGCAGATAAAAAGAATAGAAAAACAAAGGGGAAATAACAGCATTTTTTTCACTGACCTAAATGACAGAAAAATCTCCGTATGATTTCACGTCATTTGGATATGACAGGCACCCAAAATTCCAGAGTTAATAAATGAACTCATTCTCAACCAGAAAGAACTTCAACAGACATATCTGTTATGTTCTTTAACATAACAGATAAAGTTTTTAATTCAGTAAAGACTAATTCATTTCCTGAGTTAATATTTGAAGGTAAAGCTGTCTTAACATCTTCTGACCCTCTCAAAAAGTATGTTACATTAGTTTCGGCTCCTTCTATTATACTTTACTTAATTATCTGAAGACACAATTCGTTCCTGAATTTAGTTCTTACTACAGTAAAACGTATTTCATTTTTTCCTCCTATGTACAACTTTCTGACTTAACCTAAGGAAGTTTATCAGAAAGTTGATTTACACTACCTGAACTATATCCCCAATTTTTTTTGCTCCTATCTTGTATTTCTAAGTAAACTGTCTTCAGCAGGTACAGAAAGGGAAAAATGCCTGTAGCAAGAGAAAATCAAAACGAAGCATTTTGGTGCATATATTCTTCCATTGATCCACAAAGTCACTTTCATTTATTTATTGATTTTATAAGATTAATCCTTCATATAATAGCAACAGTGGCAGTGGAGTTAAACTTGGTGACTGGAAAATGGTCTCCTGCTTTGAAAATTTATTTTCTATAACTTCACTTGCAGTTTCTCAACACTTAACTTGTTGTGAGAGACCATTATCCATTCACAGTGTTTATTTGCCTCACTGACTTACTGCACATGAAATTGACATCAGCCAATCATACAGCTGGAGGCTGAATTTTATTGTTATTTACTGCTGAACATATTTTAAATATCAATAAATAGCTATTTTAGTTACAAACGTCTTGCCAGTGTTTCTTGACTGGAACATGGAATGAGCTTTCTCCCCCAGGATAATAGTTTTAAGAGAAAAAAAAAAAAAAGAAAAAAAAAAAAAATGGAGAAGGAGAAGAAAAAGGGACAAATACTATCGCATGAAAATCTATCAAAAATGTGTCAGTATTTACATTAATCTTTGTTAAAAAAAAGATGAAAACATGGAAAATAAAATTAGTACAATTTTCCTTAACATTTCCCCTAGCACTTCCTGTGACAATTATTTCTTTGGCTGAGATTGCTTCTTTTAACCCATTCACTACTTTCCATTCAATTCATAGATTTTGTAACTCTTAAAAAAGAACACATAATATTTTCAAGGTACAGAACATCAGTAAATCATTCTCTTCCATTCGGCTATTTATTAGATATTTTAGATATTTCAGGTGCCAGGAATTTTATAATGTAACATTATCTTAGTAGTATGGAATTGCGGTGAGATGTGAAAAAATTAAATTCTCATTCTGATTTTAAAAAAAAATTGTATATATATATATATATATATATATATATATATATATATATATATATATAAAATGCAACATAATCTTCAATATTTTAGATAACTCCTAATTGTCTAATCCAAAAAAATATTTCCCTTGTGATAGCTAGTGGACAATGCATTGGAATTATGAACTATATGATATATACATGAGCAATTTCTGTGTATTATCTTGAGTTTCAGGTACATTCAGTGTCTTTTCATCTCTGTGCTCTAAGAACATAAAAACAAGAATCAGCAGCTAATTTGCAGGTTAGTTGCTGGAACCGGCTGCTGAGAGAGGATGCCCTGTCCAAGGAGGTGCTCAAGGCCAGGTTGGATGGGGCCCTGGGTAACCTGGTCTAAGTATTAAATGGGGAGGCTGGTGGCCCTGCCTGTGGCAGGGGTGTTGGAGATTCATGATCCTTGAGGTCCCTTCCAACCTGGGTCTTTCTGTGTGATTCTGTGTATTATATGCAATCATATTGCAGCCCTGTCTATCTATCCCCTCTCACCACATGAATCATCAAATTCAAAAAAGAACTTAGAGGATTACAGTGATAGTATTTAAATTTGCTGCATGAAACCCTCTGTACACCCACTGCTTGAGTATTAGATGGTGGAGCTTCCCATCCTTTTGAGTGTCTTTCCTTGGACATAAGCGGAAGCATCTCACTTCAGACAATGCAGAGCAGTAGAGATCTGCTCTGTACCTAAATTCAAGTAACAGAATTATAGCAAGAGAAAGCAGACTTCCCAGTGCAGTTCATTTTAACCCCAAACTATGAAATCAGACTCCAGAAAATTCACTGGCTACACAATTGTGTTTAAAATCAGTAAAAAAGAAAATCCATTTCTCCTTTCTTGCTCGCTACATTTCTTCTCATGCAGAGACCTGGTTATCAGGCTCATGAATCCGTATTGCCATTTCTTTAAACAAACAAATATAAAATCATGTTATGAACAGTATTACAGCCTATGTGCTCTCTGTCCTGAACGGGCAATCTAGCATAAAAGTTATTAACTGTGTCCCTTTCTTGGGGTATCTTTAAGAGTGATCTCATTCTTTACTGTACAGTCTTTTACAATCCCTATCAGAGAAATTATGAGCCTAAAAAGCATTGTAAAAATACTGACATCTGTGTAATATATGCACAGAATACAGTATATAATTAACAGGAATTTTTAATGCTTATAGCAATTTTGACCCAGCAAAGCTTTGTTAGTGTCTCTGAAAACTATAACATCTTTTTTTTTTCCTTTTCTTTTTCACAAGAACATAATGCTTCCTTAATGTAACACAGAAATACTTTCAAATCTCAGCTATTAATTGTGGCTGTACAAGTGTCAGTATATTTTTGTGCTTTGTGAAAAAGAAGAGTTAAGTGTTTACATTTGCAGTCCAGGTGTCCTCTTATGCATTGAAGATGCAGTTTTTTACTTGGGCATTCTTTTCTGACTCTTCTGCTGAATTTGCAAGCACCATAAAACACCAACGTATTAAGAAGGCAGCTATTTATTTTCCTCAACATGAAGCCTGGACTTGTATTTTAAAGCAAAGTTTGCCAACACAACCTATGCATGCTGTTTCCATAATGAAGGAAGTATTGGACTAAGAATACAGAGAAGACATATAGATTTATGCCACTTGCAGATTTTTCCAGCGATCTCAAACTAATCACAATAATTTTAAATTAATAATGGTTTGTTTAACATTACCCCAATCACAGGAATCCCTGCTATGGAAGTATACTAATGCTGTGTTTAATTTTACCAGACAGAGGGCTGTTTATTTAAAAAATCAATGGTGCAAATTGTATTAAAATACTCCTTTTGGAAATATAACGCACACTTCTTTTTTTGTTGTCTTTTAATCCAGTTTTTGCACAGCTTCAGTGTTTTCCTCTCATTTGAAATCAGAGAATTCATGTAAGTAATTTTGTAAAACTGTATTGTGACCGTAAGACATCATTTCAGACAGAGTAAATAGGTTTGTATTGGAAGTTTACATTTAAGTTCTATAGAAGAAATACTTATGTGATTCATCACAAAGAAGAGATAAAGTTTTTGTTCAGAAAAATAGTCATTCCCCTCATATTGTTAGCTTCTTTTGTAACAGTTATTTAAGCTACTAAAAATATAAATATTGAGTTCAAAGTTGAATTGAAAAATGAATTGCAAGTTTAGTATTTCTTCCTTCAGCACTGGAAAGAATTCTGGAGCAACTATTTCATTCCTTCATACCTCTTTTCTCTTAGAGCTTATATATCCCAAGTAATTATTATTATTTTTTAAGATTTAATTGTTAGTTGACATAGGTAGAGCAGTGGTTTTGTAAGCACTTACTGACACTGTGGAAGGATTAAAACTGAAATGCATAAAGGATTTATGCCTCCTGAAATTAGGCCAATTATAATAATTTTTTAATACATATTCCCCAGAACGAAACCCAAGTGTGGGACTTTAAAGTCTCAGAGCAGTATGCCAAAAACCTCACAAAATGATGTTTGAAACCTCACCAACTGAGCTTCAGTTGGTGTAATCATACTGCATCCTAGGTCCTAGAACACTAGAACAAACATTATTTTAAAGGACTAAGCAAAGATGACACAAATCGGCCGGTATTGCCCATTTTTTTTACAGTGCTTTGAAGAAAACAGGAAATTAAAAAATGGGTTACAGTCTTTAGGCAGGGAGAAATTAAACCAGTTCTTCAGTCAGAAGGGTATCAGAATTTCAGAGTAGAACATATTTTACTCATGCTGTGAAGACTGCGCAACAGCACAAAGGAATGAAAGATCCATGTATTTTGTGAGATCCTGACTCTGCAGTCCTTCAGCTGAGTGTGAAAAGCCCAAGGTCTAGCTGTGTAAGGCTTGGCATTTTTCAGGTTGGGATTTGGAGTAAAGTATCAAACTTTTGGATCCATGCCTTCACATTTGCAAAGGAACCAGGGTAGTTAAATTCCAATTAAGCACATGTTTCTAAATAAAAGGCAGGAACGTGAAAAGATATCAATTTCCCCCCTAATGATATTTGGCCTTTTTTCACTTATGTCAGTGACATAACTGATGCCTGATGTCATAATACTATGGCTTCTTAATTCAAAATACACAAGATCTGAATTTAAGTGTAATGTGAAAAAGAAGTTGGATTTTTTTTTAACTATCCTTTAATTGCTTTGTAATGTATAAGGTATCAAAACAAAATGCGTCCAGTTAGTTAAGCAGAGGAGGCAATGAGAAGAACAACTCCTGTAACACAAAGATCAATTTTAAGGTCTGTGGCATTGTTTTGGACAGGCACAAGAAGTCAGTTTATTTGTTCCAGTAAGATTCTGGTATTTGACTGCATGATCTCCAAAAAAATTAAGTTTGCTAATGTAATATTCCTTCTGCAACATTTGCTAATTCTTGAGATTACATCTATTTGAAAGATTAAAGTGATGTGAGTGCAACTAAGTCTCCATATAAGTACACACTCTGTTGAATTTGCTCAGAAAATGCTGTAATTTCTATGTTGGAATATAATCAAACTATAATCATTTTTAAAGAAAATGAAACATGCTATTGAAATAACTGGAAAATATAGGTACCTAATATTTTGTTTATGCATCCAGGATTGTCCAGCTTCAAAAGGTTTTGAGAGACAGGCCTCACACACTCTTTGAAGATGAAACCGAACTCCCTTCTTGGATGAAATATTTTCAGATCAGTTTCTTCCATCACAAATAAGCTACTGTACACAGTACTGTTTTGAAGGTAGGATATTAGTTTTACTCTCTGCTTATTCAAATATTTTAAAAGAAAAGAAAAATTGAGATTCTTCCTTGGAAGACAGGAAGTGACAGTTCTATACAGGCCACAGAGGGGCATCTGATTCCCAGAGAGAGGAAGTGTTTTTGGAACATTCATGGCTCTTCTTAATGCCACTTCAGGCAGAGCCCCGCCAATCATACAACTCAGTATGCAGCCCATTTTGGGAAGCCTTCTTTCTTTACATGTATGAGGAGCCTAATGCAGAATGACAGATTTCAGTCTGAAGAAAGGTACTTAAAAATTAAGAGTTGCATTACTTAACCTTGTAAAGGTTGTATCTTCAAATAATTTACTTTCAGTGTCATTAAACATCTTTTTTTTAAACATACTTTTCTCTTCGAGAAAGTATAGCCAGCAGCACAAAAGTATTCACTCTTGAAGAGTCTGTCAGGAAGCCAGATATAAATACCTCAGGTAACTGAAGCAGGGTGAAACATCACTTTGAAATCTATTTTAGTTAAATTTGAGAAAACGTATGACCAAATAATCATTTTACTTCGCTAGCTTCTTCATCTTTAATTGGAAACCTGTTCAAAACAAATTACCAGGCACTGAAGTGATACAATGCATAAAGTTGAATACTGTCATAAAAACGAAGGCTTAAAGAAACAACACCCTGCTAATCATTAATAATACTAACTACTGTGCTTGAAATAAAAATCTGTAATGATTTCTCAGTTGCCATATATTAAGTCAATAATATCCACAGAATATAGCATTTTCAAATGATACTGGATTCCAGATGGAATCAAGATACTTGTTTTCCTTGGATACATTTGTGTGTATGTGTGTGTGCGCGCGCATGTGCGCACGGGTGTGACTAGATGAATTTTTTGCTATGGAAATAACTTTTTTTACATGGAATTTTTATTACTGCGAATAGTTAATACATGCTGGCATCTGTTTGCTTATTGCCCTGCTTGCTAAATTGCCTAATCACATAACTAATCATGTCAAAGATATCCAAAGGGTATGCAATGAAGGAATATATTCAAAAATAACAGAAATAACAGAACTCCCTGCTGCTTGACACAGTAGTCTATGTAGGCATTCAAATCTAAGCAAACAGAGTATGAAGTTTATAACAAGCATTGCCAGCATCTCCTTCTCACAACTGAACCCTTCATCTCTTTTTCAGTTGTGTATCACAAGGTTTTATGGAGATTTGGTCCCAAATTTTCATTATTTCAGTGAGGCTTTTTGAGATTATTCTGGATGTTGAAGAGACAGTTTTCAAGGCTTACAAGTTTCCCATTGCACCATTTGCCAGTATTTCCTTCAAGTTTGCTGTTTCATCTTTTTCACACCATATCATTCTGTCAGAAGCAAGGACATATATGATCAGTGACTTGCATAGGCCTGGAATCAAAAACGACAGTCAAAACAAACCAAGGTCTGGAAACAGAACTGTCAAGTGGTTAAGCATGTTGCTTTTTAAAGAGGAAGTGCAGGTATGTAGTCCATTACTTGATCATGAGTCAAGTTTACACAGCAGTGCTGCAGTTTGGAATAAGTTGCAGCTGAGATTTGCCCTCAGTCTCCTACAACACCTGCAAGTGAGATATGCGTTAATCAGAGTAACTGCGAAATACCCTTATACATCCGAGATGAGGACAAGCCTGATCTCCTTCTGATAATCCTAGCCAATGAAGCTCATGCACTACCCTTTTGCAGAAAATCACTAGTCCACAGATGCAAAAAAGACAGTTTGCAATGAACTACTGGGATAGCAGCCTATACAAAGTCTAGGAAAAAAGAGACTAATCAGGTTGATAACTAGAGATTGTGTACAGTCTTGCTACAGCCATTTCGTTCTCCCTTCCCAGTTCACTCTAATCAAAGTTAGAGGAATGAAGCAGTGCTCTCAGCTGTCTGTTTACTTGATGGCCCACAAGAACATAAGTAGGATGGAACTTTTCATGGTGAAGTTTCTTAAACTGCAGCATAATGGTTTTTTTTAAAATTGTACACACTGATTGTTTTGGCATTTGGGGTAAGTTTATAACCACTTGTAAAATGTATGCAGGTTTCCTGAGCACTCTGTAGAGGTAAGCACACCAAAACCATCCTAAGCAAGGACTCAAGGCATGAATGTACAAACAAGTGTTCTCAAATTGCTGAGATCTTGTCATTTAGCCATGTGTCAAGGACACAGCAGAGCTTACAGGCATTGATTAATTTACTCATTATGTTTGAACTATATAAAAAATAAATCAGTGTGTTTTTATGGGCTTTTTGCTCTTATTCTACCTACAATATATTTGACAGTTCTTCTCCAGGAGAATTTTGTTTTCTTCTGTATTCCTTCAGATAGTCATGTCTCATTTTTAAGGAGACTCCTCCTCTCATCATCCCACCGAGCAGCAGAGCAGAAGAATCCTACACTTTTTTTTTAGGAGATTAGAGAAAAACCATTTAGATGAAGGTAGAGCAGATGGAACCTTGGAAACTAGAGATATGTTTTCTTCACATCTTCAGAACTGATTCAGGAAAACTAGAGCAGTTATTTCTGTGATAGGAGTGAGCTTTTCATAGCGTCTGGAGTAGCTACATTTGGGATAGTCTGGTAGCTTCTCAGCATTACAGCAAACTCCAGTGTTACAGCCTGGAGTTTGAAAGCAGTCACCATGTAGACAACATAAGGTACATAATAGCCTTCAACACAAACATAATCCTGGAGCTCAAAAGTAGGTTTTTCTGGAAAACAAATAAACAAAAAACCTAACAACTATATCTTTCATTGATTTTAATGTTGAATATTTTGCCTATTTATATAGGGACTTACTCTATTCATAGGCCATCATAATGCAAATACCAGTGCAATATGTTTTTAGACCATAAAGTTTACTGTGACCATACATCACCACAAAGTTTGTTGTGATTTTCCTGCAAAGCAAAAGATCTAGGTTAGATCTAGATAGAAACTGCAATTTTGATTTCAATGAACCCGTGTTTGCATTTTTGCTACATTCTGTATGAAATTGAAGTTTTGACGTTGAACAAGAAATATTCCCTTTGAAAAAATTTTCAGAGATGAGCTGCTGGAGTGTAAGGTGCCTAATTGGATTCTTCCCCTAAATTTACTCAGAATACCTTGGTTAGACTTGGAATCACTGAACGATTGGGCCAGAAGCGTTCTTTTTATTGGATTTATTTTATTCACATTTTTTACTCGATAAACAAGAAACAAGAGTTCACTTTAGCAACATTATTGGTCCACACCACTTTTATGTAGCAAAATGGATAAAATGAAGGTTTCCATTGCTTCAGCTGGCAATAGACTGACATTCGGCAGCAAATAGCATTTCTAAAGTTCAGGTACTGCATTAAAAAAAGATTTATGAAGGGCATCACTAGAATTGAAGAGTGGAAAGTGTTACTAAGCAGTTCAATTACTGAGCTACATGAGTGGCAGTAAGAAATAATAGACACAAATTAGTACTATTGAGTGTTCCTAAATATCTATTTGGTAGACTTAAAAAGTTGTTTGTGTTTGGATACTCTCATATATTTTGAAATATTCAAATCATCTCACTTTTCTGTCTCTGATGTCCTAAAAGTCACCTTCCAAAGAGTTTTGTCAGTGCAAAATTATGGACCTTAAATATTCTTCTTATTAATCTAATTGAGTTCCATTAGTATTTTTTCACCTTTTTTCCAGCTGCAGTAAACACATATATTTTTTACTGGAACCATTCTCATAACTTACAGTCCAACAAAAAAAACCAGCAAGGCAACACCCATCAAATTTGTTATTTTTAATTAGCCCACAGAGAGTGTAAGTACAGAATGCTGTCCATACTACAGTGAATCACTTACAGCTAGCCATTAATGAATGTGATAGCTTTATGCTATTCAGAAAATATAGTCATCTCTATAGGTAAATTAAGTCCACATGTTACAAAGTTGGTGAATTCTGCAGATGCACATTCCTGCAATGTTGTCTTTTTCTCTCAATTTGAAGTGTTAAATAAAATGGAGTAATATTTTCATGATGAAAATATGCTGACTACTGACAGCTGTCTTGGGTGTGATGGGGTGCAAAACATATTTTTAGGGCAGGTTTTTCCTTTTGCTTCCTATAGCCAAATTCTTGCTTAAAATAAAGCAAAGCAAAACAAAACCAGAAGTCTGAAAGCCCCAATAAACCAAACAGCGCATCTTTCAGACCAAGTTGTATTTATCATGGTAACAAAGATATTACTCTGTGGATTTCAGCAGTATTCAGCTGTCGTAGTTACTTACATGAACTGATAAATCTGTAATGGCTGAAAGACAGCGATTGATTTATGAGTTTGTCAGAATGGAATGGAACCACTGAAAATGTCCTTATTAAAAATCTGCAATTTTTCACATGGACTTGCTTGCTTTAATAAATATGAGAATAACTTTGATTTCACTCAGAATTAATGTAGTTTGAAATTGAAATGAGTCTCACTTCCTGCCTTCAGGAGGTCTGTTGACACTTTTAGTGTAGCATCTAAGCCTTAAAAAAAAAAAAAAAAAAAAAAAAAAAAAAGCTGAAAATGGAAAACATAATAAAGTTTTACATCATTCACACAATGAATACATTTGATGAGGTCAAAATTTAAATTTAGAATAGGTCAATTTGGTATGGGACCAAGCTACATATTTTTCAACATCAATATCACTTTCATTAGTGTACCTGAAGAAATCTGAGTATGATATAGAGGCAGATTTCTTCTATATAGACTCATTTTGACAAACTTCCCTTTTCCTTCATTGTCACCTTCCATTTATTTATTTGGGAAGACATCTCTATCACTGCATGATATGAGAATATTATACTAAACACATATCCTAGATAATAATATCAAAAAGACACTGTTCCACTCCCAAGAGAGAAGAATAATCATAGCATTACAAGCTTACATCTGTACAGTACTTCAGGCTAATCCCGAAAAGCCATGAGTAACCTGAGATTCTCATACACAGTGTACAATTCCAGCAAAAAGTATTTGCTGAGGAAGATATTAAGTACTTTGATCTTTAGCCACAATATTCTGCATTTGTTAATGAAATAAATCAAGTTTTTTTTTCCTTATCCTTATACAATTCATATAATATTTATATAATTACTTCTGAGTATTGCTATCACAATTATTTTAGAACACATAAAAACTAAGCCTTACACGGTAGAAGAAATATCTTTCATATATATATATAGAATACACTATACAGAACTTAGTGTGATCTCTACCTTGCCTCCCAAACTTTTGTCTGAACTACAGAATGCAAGACCTGTAAGAAAAAGTACAGTAACAAAATTCACCACACCCATACACCCAGGAATATATAAATAAACAAACAAACAGAGGAGAAGGCTAGTTTATGAAACTCATATGCATAGTCTGGAATATGATAATTTTGAGGGAAAAAGAAAAGATGTGTTTTTATGTAGAGCAATTAGGCATGCTGAAGACACTTTTGTGTCTGCAACACATTATAAGTAGCACAAAAACAATTAAAAAATGAAGTTCCAGTCCCAGAGCGAGGGTCCATGTTCTGTACTTATTTTCTTATGACAGGTGACATTTCAGCTGTCTAACTTACTTGTCACTTCCAGATATCATATAACCCTTCATAAAGTTAGACCATAAATAAATTTTTAAAAAATAGACATAGCAACAGTGAAAGATAAAAACAGAACAATCATTTTTGCTATTGAATCAAAGCTTAAGCTATAGAGGAGAAATAAAACAAGAAAAGAAACAGTTGGGACCAAGGCAGACTGTAACAAGCCAAAGGGGTATAATGTCTCTTCATGATGGCATGGGTGAATAAGATATGCTCTTGCCTGGGGAACAAGAGAGAGAACTTCAATGAAGCAACACACAAAAGCATAGTAGTGCAAATGAGGGGTACTGCAACTACATGAGGATGAACTCATGTGGAACACATTCTTTAGGAGAAAACAATATCAAACAACTTCAGAATTATGTGGGCTCAATCAACAATAACTGAACTGCAGAATTTATTACTCGGGGGGCTGAAATGTTATTCAAAGTCTTCATGAAGATAAGCCTGAAGAAACATGAACTAACTTTACTAACTTTAAATAATAAGTTGCCATGAATTTCAACGTCTGAAGCCCAATCCAAAGCTTACTGTTAGTTGAAAGTTTCTTATTTACTTGAGTGTCTCTTATGGTCTCTTATGGCCTTTGGCTGCTGCTGTCTCAAGGCATTGCGTAAAACCTTGAGATGTTGAATGACTGTTCAAGATGAAATTATATTCAAAGTCAATGTCTGGATGGCAACAGCCAGCCTTGGACAAAAGCCCTTCCAGGAAGAAGGAGATTTTCTTGTTTATAAAAAGCAATCATTAAAGCTGAAAAGCCCTCCACTGACAGATATATCTTCTGTCTCTATACTCAAAGACAATGAGGGGAATTTTTTACTTTATTTATTTAAGATTTTTAAGTATTTTAGTTTATTTTTTTAAGCTTGAACATTATATTCAGCATTTGTAAGCATACATAGGACCTATGTTGGACAAAATACAGAATCAATAGAATCTCAAAAACTGTCAAGAGAAAGCAGCAGATCACACAATAGGACAGCAATGTACTCCATTCTATGTTGGAACTTCTTATATTTAATGTGTTTCTCCATCTTCAGAAAGCAGAGCTACAGTCCTCTTAACGAAGAGCAGTCAGACATAAGAAAAGCCTACATTTATTTACTTGGGTTTTTTTTGTTTGTTTGTTTGCTTATTCTGTTATATAGACTACTGGGGCAAAGGTTCTGGGGGTAATGTTTTTTTTTTTTTTTTTTTTCTTTTTTTCTTTTTAAATAAACTATTTTACAATTCATTTATTAAAGTTATTAAATAAATATGTTTAAATAAATGTTTATTATCACTGATTGATTTTATAATTCTTTCTAGAATAGTGTTGTAATAGATAGACTATGTATCTGCTACTGACAATAACTGCATGTTCCTTGACATTTACATTAAACCAAACCAGAAACAGAATACTCATTTTATCTGTCATGTTTGCACAGTGCAGAAACACTGGAATGGAGGAGATTTCCTAGGTGATGCGTTTAAGTCCTTTGATATCACAAGCAATGACAATCTATATTTCAGAATAATTAACATTTTGTAAAAAAAAGGTTTGCATCTAGTCCTCACTACTTTCACCGAAAGATCACTTCAGAATATTGTTCCCCTGGAGGTTTCGAAAAAGCTAGTTTATATTTATTCATAACTTATTTATCCCTCCCATTCTATTCAGAAACATCTGTTGTGTCCTTTCTTAGCTATTGTTTTGCTAGTCTACACAAACCATGCACTTTCACTTTCTAGTAGATTCTCTTCTTGGTCATTAATCGAGACTGAATTAATCTTTTTTGAATATAGTATTTAAAATTACATCTCCCAGTCTGTTTTAGTTAGATTTTAATACTCCCATGTCTTTCCTATAGGAGACCTTATCTGAGACAGCTTTGGACTGCATTTGCCATTTTCGTATCAGCAATTCAATCATTCTGCATTTGATTAATGTAGCTGTGCTTTCCTCTCTGACATTTTTAACTGATGAGCTTCCAGCTTCTGCAGTATTTTTTTATTAGTCTCAAAGAATAGAACTTTGCATTTTTTACTACTTAATTTCATCTCATTCAGAAGTTCTGTTGTCCACAGGCTGCTTCAAATCTCTCCATATTATCACAGTCCTACATAAAATTCATGCTGTGTCTGGCTTTACATCTTAATTGTTTCTGTGGACATTCCCACTTCATATTCATGAAAATAACAAGTAAAATTCATCCTATGACCAAACTCATTAGTAACAGAAATAACTCTAGCCGTTGTCTTTTTTTTATCAGATCGTTATGCATCATACAGTTCTTCTACAGATCTTCACTTTCACAGTATTTATTAAGTTTTCCATACAATCTCTTGTTAAATACTTTCTCAGACTATATTAATTTCTTTGTTTAAAGCACATACTACCAATACATTATGCAACCTCCTCTTGAAAAATAAAGTACATTGTTTTAATTTCACTGTTTATCTTTAATTAAAATTTTGATATCACAGACTGATTTTTCTAAGCATCTGTATCTTCATTTACAAGTGCCAGGAGCTAGCATGCTAATACTGTGAAACTGCACAAAAAAAAAAAAAAAAAAAAAAAAAAAGCTTTTTCAAGAGAATTCAAGAAAACTCAAGTTTCTCCTGCTAATAACAGACATACTGTTCTAGAAGATGATACAATAGTTCTACAATTAAAAAATGGTATTTTTGTAATGTCCAAGATGGGAGTACGATAGACTAGCATTATTTTTATTTTTAATGTTTGACTTCTTCTGCAATTTAGATGTTAGAGTTTTCACTTGTATGCTTGAATTCTAAAGAATGTTATATATGTGGATGTAAGATTAATGACATCCCTTTGCTTAAAATTTGCAGTAAGTCAAAATTGGATCAAAAACAGATTTATTTCGCTTTAACTAGGGGAAATAAATAAATAAATAAATAAAGCACAAAGAGAAAAGCATAGCTTAAAATTAAGATAGAAATGGCAGCCCAGAAGACTCTATTACAACATGTTCAGCTTGTTGTAACATGTAAAGGATGCATTTGCTTTTTTGGCAGAGAGTGGGAGGAATGATTTTGTTTGGGCCTTTTTCATTCCTTCATTCTTTTGTTCATGTGCTGTTACAGAATAAATGTCATTCAATCAAGTGATGAACTGTGCTGGGAATCAAAATGAGAAAGATGTCCCAAGTTATGAACAATGTTTCAACATATGTCTCTGGGCAAGACAATTGCCATTTTACAGAGAGGATTGAGGTGTCCTTTAGAATTACATCAAATGTACTCTCTTTCTCAGATGCCAAACAACTTTTGCTCCTGTTGTATGCGCAGTACAATGCAAACTTGATTTTGTTCTTAATCTCTTTTACTGTTGAATCAGGAGATATGATGAGTTAATCTTTAGGGACAAAAAAAAAAAAAAAAAAAACACTAGAAATATATGTAGCTTCAAAAACAAGATGTCTAACTGTATCTAATTACATTGCCTTCATAATCCTATGCAAACCTCACTTGCACAGCAATGTGTGGATTTGGCTGAAGATTAAATTAATCCCTGTTTACACATATCACATAATTCTATCTTCTTTCCCTGAGGGAGAGCCTGGAGAATTTCAAAAGCATGTGTAAGCATGCTAATTTTAACAGCAATGAGGAAGATATAGTTAATAAACGTTCTATGTAACAATAATACTGAGAGAAAGAGCTTCAAGTACCACTCAGACATCACCCTTCCTCTCTGCCAGACAAGTAGTTCAGCTGAGAATCTTCCCTTCAGACACCCTTCTGGGATTTAAATCAATCTACAGAGCCATCTATTTCACTCCATGTGCACACAAGGGAAAACAAGCCCAAGAATTTCATTTGCCATATCACTTCCACTCACACTAGCAAACTCTCTGCCCATCTCCTTTCCAAGCAGCTGCTGCTGCTAACAGATGGCAACATCTAGGAGTGCAACACCCAAACATTCTTCTATGATCCTTCACATGTGCCAGGCTGAATACCTGCTAAGCTTTAAGAGAAATTGTGAATGCAGATTTTATTCCTTCCTGCTTGGTTTGTATACCTGAGACTATCTTTTTTAAACTTAAGGTTTCTAGGTCTCTGAAAAAACAGTAGTCAGAGTTTTCAGAATTCTAGAGTAAAATACTAGAACGATAGTCAAATTTCTTTCCAAAATTTTAGAAGCCCAGGAAATATTGATATACCTATTAAAAGGAATACAAATCCAAAGATGTGAAGCTATGGTTATCCTTAACAAGGATAGGATCCTTCTTATCCTATGACTAACAATGCTACAGGTTAATGTCACAGTAGTCATTAATGCATAGTGGTACTTCTGTTCCCAGATTAAATTAATCTGGACTTTAATACCAAATTATAATGGCTTTTTTTTTTCCATGAGATCAAAAATTATGATAAACAATTTACCCTGTGTATAATCTATAAGAAGGATGAATTCTAGAAGCTGTAAAAAGGCTGACAACATTGCTGATACTCCGTTGTATGGTTAGCTGGTATGCAAGAGCTGGCAGGGAATAGATTAACATTTCATGGATGAACAGCTTCAGTTGCAAAAGAACCTATACAAAAGAAAGTTATCCTAGTCTCAACCATGGTGAATGAGGTATTCCTTTTCCAGGGTAGAAGGAGGATAAGCAGAATGAAGTGTGTTACTTAAAGGTTAGTTCCTCTTTCAAAGAGATAACCTCCTTTCAAAAAAGTCAGCGTTAAATTATCTTCAGGTAAATTTAATTTAGAAGGCAAAGTGAAGGAGCCTTCTTCATTAGCATATAGCTTAGGTTACAGAAGGTTTGCCTGGCTGTTTTAGGCAGACTGTGAAAAAGTAGCTGATAAATTCTTTTTAAAAAGAACAGCATAAAGCAGAGTTTTAAATGAATAACTGTATGGAAATAAAATGTTAAAATGTTCATGCTATCTAAGGAGGAGAGAATGTGCCAACCTCAGACAAAATACTTAATATCAGTGAGTGAAATGCTCAAAAAAACACACCGTATTTTTTTAAGATGGCTGCAAATGTTTCAGGATTCTCGACAGTGGGTGTCTGAAGAAAGCTAAAGAACGTGTAGGTCAGAGAAATTATTTACAGAATGTAATGAAATACACAAAGATCAGAGTTCTATGTTTATGGGGAAAACTATTACCCTTACAAGCTGAAACAGTGACCTTCGCTGAGCAATAACATCCAGAGAGACGGACACTATATTCTCTCTGTGAGCGACTCTCGGTTTCCTTACGATGCTCTTCACCACATATAAATAAAGCTGTGTGGAGTAGCTTAGCAGGGGTAATTACAAGATTGACAAGGACAGAGGAATAACTGATGAGAGCAATAAGCACTATTTCAGCATCATTTTTGTTGATACATTTAAGAGACAGAACACACCACACTTACACACAGAACCATCACAGGCACTGCAGCATCCCATACATAATCTGTCACATACTGGGCACTGTAACTAAGTTGTGTATCTGCAGTGGACTGAAATCTTCCAAGTGCTCTTTCCTTATGACATGCTAATAGTTTCCCAGGATTTGCTCCTATCAATCTTACTTCTTACACTGAACTGTAGAATCTGGCTTCATTTGTGTGATTTAGATTGTCTATTTTTAAAAAGGGAGGTGGTGAAGACTGGAAAATGAAGAGCAGACACACCTCAGATAACTTAGGAATCAGAGTTCTTCATATCCAAGACAGACAAGGAGAAGAACTCCTTGAGAGTAGTCCTGCAGGGAAGGCCCTGGGGGTCCTGGTATATGAAAAACCGAACATGAGCTATCAGTGTGCTCTTCTAGCTTGGAAGGACAAGAGTATCCTGGGCTTCATCAGAAGAGGGGTGGCCAGCAGGGACAGGGAGGCTACTGTCCCTCTCTACTCTGCCCTTGTGAGGTCCCATTTCCAGTTCCAGTTACAGGACAGATGTGGAGCTGTTGGAGAGGATCCAGAGGAGGGCTATGAAGATGATCAGAGGTTTAGAGCACCTCCCCTACAAAGACAGGCTGAGGGAATTGGGCTTGTTCAGCTTGGAGAAGACTGCAAGGAGATCCCATTGCAGCCTTTCAGTATTTAAAAGGGTATTATAAAAAGGAGGCAAATTAAATTTTTACTCACGTAGATAGTGATAGGATGAGGGGGAATTGTTTAAGGCTCAAGGAGGGAAGGTTTAGATTGGATGTCAGGGGGAAGTTCTTCATCGGGAGAGTGGTGAGGTGCTGGAATAGGCTATAACACTGCAGAGCATAAAGTGGAATGAAAAAAAAAAAAAAAAGGCAGGAAACAATTTTGCAAATAGAAAGATCAGAGAAGAAGGAGATGGAGTAGGTGCTCCAAGTATTGCATCCCATGGAGAAGATCGTAACAGAGTAGGCAATACAGGAGGACAGGTAAGGACAGGTTTATTCTCAAGGACTGCAGCTCAGACTAATTTTGGAGCAGGGAAGAAGTGTGAAGAGGAGGGAGCAGCAGAGAGGAGCTGTACTGTGCTGTGCTGACCGCAACTACTGCCCCTCTACAGTAGATGGTCATGAAGAAGTGAAGTTGAGACTGGGAAAAATGTGGTGGCAGGGTGAGGTGAAAGTGTTTTAGTTTTTTTTCTTTGTTTCTCACTATCCAGTTAGAATGTAATTTTCAATATATTCAATTAATTTTCTCTGAGTCAAGTCTATTTTGCCTAGGATGGTAACTAACAAGTTTTCAGTCTTGTTTTCTCCCTGTCATGTTGAGGACTGGGAGTGAGAGACCAGCTGGATGGGTGTCAGTAGACGGCCAGGGTCAACCCACTATAATCTCTCTTACCTTCCAAACCTCTTATCAGGTGAGTAATGGTACTTTATTAGTATAAGAAAATATAATATTTAGGTGACAAAAGCTCTTAGGTTGTACGAGTAAAAATAGAGGCTTCTTATACTTGTCTATTTAGCCTTCCAGGTATCATTCCATCTTGAATTTGGAGCTAGACTGGATTTCACTGTATGAAATTTTCTTGCTTACATTTTCTCACTAGATCTTCTAGAGAGTTAAACAAATGTCCTGTTATTTATCAGTAACATAAATACAATTTCTAGAGGATAAAAATGCAGCCCTTTACCTGTGGTTTTCCTTAAACTTTGCTAGTTAGAACACTATTTATGTCTGCCAATCTTGTGTTTCAAAGCTAATTTTGACAGAGAAGTCCAGACAAACAGCATACTTTAGTGCTGAAGACATCACTTTTTAAAATTCAGAGATATTCCATAGTGCAAAGTGTACTTTACCTGCTCTAGTTAGAAATTACTTTTTACCTGCTCCAGAAAATTATTTCAGATTGATCACAGGATAGTGTAATTGTTGCTTTCTTTTTCTTATTTTACACATGTTCCACCAGAGAAAAACATATTCCTGCTTCCTTATCTTTCAGAACATGCAGTTCAGATCCTTTTCTGACTTCCTTAATATCCAGCTCTGTAACACTCAAATACTGAGTTTTACTGATAAAAGGATGTGATGCTGATAAATATAAATCCTTACTAAGAATGAAAAGCTATGTGAAGTGTTGTCCACACGAACTAAATTTTGGGCATAAGATCGCAAATCTTTGAGAGAGTAAAATACTGTGGTAGCAAATCCAACTGCAAGAACAGTCTGTAGATGTAAACATCATTTGCTGCCATCTTAAAGTGATGCATGTTCAAGATGACAAGGGCCCTTATAAAATCGCTCTGTATAATTTACTCATGCCTTGTTAGATACATTCTAATTTATTTACAAAATCTTCCATCTGAAAACTAAACAGCGCCATAACTATTGATGGTAAGAACTAAATTGGACTATCTCCTATCCAGTTGCACAGTTTCTGTGAACTGAAGAAAACATAGGCTAAAAATAAGATTTTAAAATGTAAACAGATTCTAAGGACTGAAAATTCAATTAGAAGACAGATAGCTACTCCATTCAATTAGATAGTATCATTTACTAAAGCATGACCTGTGCAAATCCAAAACATTTAAACAAAATTAAAACAATATTTTTTTCTTCTACTTATGAAATAAAAAATATTTTTTTATGGTTGCCACTTCTACCATTTCCTGTTCTTGAATCATTTGTATACAATTTCACAGACTTGTATTATACGAAGAAAAGTGTATAGTTCACCAGTCTTCTGGATTGAGCATGTTTCCTTCAGAAAAAAAGAAAAATAACAAATGTAATTTAAAGTTACTGCGTCTAATAATCAAAAATATAGAAACATTTCCTGAATCAGAGAATAATGGAAATTGAACCAGTGTATTTTTTTGAACAAGGTACTTCCTATTCCATAGAGTACACAGACAAATAGAGGTAGAAACATGGGCATAGACACAGGAACAGAGAAAGATACAGACAGAAAGCAAATTTTTGCTTCAGATTCTATAAAGTAATTAAACTCTTTGAAAGTGAAACTGAGACAACTCCTTCAGAGTAGACAGATCAAACTTGGATTAGATCTGGTAACTGACACAATATCCATTGAAAGAGATTTACGATGATTAACTTTGTTCCTTAACAAATGTTATGAAACCATACAGCTTTCTTCAGAGAAGAGAAATAAATGGAGGAGAGAATAAGTAAGATGACTTAGCCTTTTTAACATTAAGAATTGGGAAGAGTTCTTTTTTGCAGCCAGAAAGATTAACATTTATCCAGGAGCCCTAGGAATCATTATGCCCCTCCAGGAATATGTGAAAAGACTGCAGACAGCTGTGGACCACTCTCTCTTCTGGCTGTAGTGATCATTCAGAGAGTAGTAGATCAACCAAGCACATGGACCTGTGACTGTGAAGCACTCCCCAGTCCACAGTTAGTACGCCACTGCTGCCTGCACACTACAACAGCTGATCCAAAACTGTCACGGTGATAACAAGGCCTTAGCATGAAAAGGTAATAGGCACCATGAAAAGCATTTTGACTGTGTGCTTTCTGTGAAACAAGGATGTTAGTAGTGAACATTTCCTGTTGATTTCAAACAATTGTATGCTAGATATTTTATGATCTTTTTATTATGTCGTGTGTTTTGAAACCATTATTTCAGTTTTTCTATGCCATATACACAGAATATAATTTAATGTTTATGAGATCATTTGGAACATTTCTGTCTCCAGATCTAGTAAATATGATTTTGTAAGGTTTCAGAAATCATTTCTGAATTTAAAGATATTTGAAGTTTACTTCTCACAGTTATACTTGTGCTCTTCCTAAGAGGAAGATACTGATGTGGCAAATGAAACAGCAGCCTGTGTCTGGAAAGCTGTTTAATGTCAGAAGAAATGAGAAGGTGATCATTTTTTTCACTGCTATCTCAGAGAAAAATAAATTATCTGAGATTTCTTAATGCAGTTTTGGATAAGTAACTGTCGCAGTTTCTCACGGCGACTTAAGTTGCAGTCCGCCCGGCCTGCAGTGGCCCGACAGTCTCAGGCCCAGCGCCCGACCGAGTCGGTCCCGCGCTAGGCCTGATCCATTCGCACGCTATTCAGCACATCAATATGATGAGCGGCAAGATGCAGTTTATTGCAAGCAACACACTCTTCTTATAGTTGTCCCTTATATCACAGTGCTACCAATCACCCTTGCTACGGTTATCTGTGCCCAATAGACATATGGCATGTCTTGTCTTGCCATGTCTCATCATGGTTTCTCATGAGTCAAGGAGCCCCCGCAGAGCCTGATGTCTTCCACAGCCCCCCTTTCACGTATTCCATTAACCATGCAAGGGGCCCACGCAGATCCTGTTACGCCTGGTGACCTTGACAGCCCCCACTTTACGTATTTCGTTGACTACATCTCTAACTTGCGTATTTTGTTAACTACATCTCCGCCTCCCTAAGCTCAAGCAAATCTACTACAACTCGAGAGCACCTTAACCGCGTACACCCCGAAATCCCCGCACTGCGCCTATACATGCCATTGTCCTCTTGGTTAAGACTTTTGCCCCGTTACATCGCGATTCGCCAAATAATCCTACCCTAATGTCTTAAACATGAGTTCTATATAATGCATTCTCTCAATGCTGATTTGTTCGTCTTTTGCCATATGAGTCATTTGTCTCAGCACCCACTATACTTATATATGTAATATACCTATATATCTATATATATAATATGACTATAAGCGTAAAGCGTATTAATATTAGACCTAATACAACTATAACTGAATACAAAATAGAGTTAAACAGAGTTAAACATCCATTACAACGTGTACGCGAACCTGGTTACAATCTTTCAAGAAGCCTATGGTATTCCAAGCATTGATTGCTTAAACGTTATTGCAGACAGTTCATGAATCATGGTGCGCAAATCACGATGCAGGTCTCACACCAGTGAAGAGGGGGAGATCCTATACTGTCACATCCCAAGTCCTCACCTTCTTCGTCTGCTACGACATCTCTCCCATTTGTTAACTACAGTGATCCATCTGTTAAATCCATGTCTCTTCAATTTAGAGACAATAATGTTTTGTGTGACAGTGTCAAATGCTTTGCACAAGTGTTACATATATGATGTTATCCACCCGCACTGTAATACCCTTGTAGAAGGCCATCAAATTTATCAGATATAGTTCATCTTTACTGAAGCCATGTTGGTTGCTACCACTCATCTCTTTGTTTCTGGAAGGATTTGCTCAGTTGTCTTGACTGGCTCAGAGGTGACCTATAGTTCCTCAGGTCTTCCTTTTTTACCTTTTAAAAAATTGTCACTATGTTTCCACTTTTCCATTCCCTGGAAACCACACCAGGCTTCCATGATTTCTTAAACATAACGGATAGTGACTTCATCTGCCAGTTCCCTCAGGATCTTCAGTGATGTTTCATCATGTTGCATGGACTTGCGCATTTTCGGATTACTTAGACAATAGAACCTAATCTTCTCCAATAGTGGACAGTTCTTCATTTTTCCATTCTTTTCTTTGCCTTATGCAACTTTGGCAGTGCAGCTAGAGTACTTGCTGGTGAAGGCTAAGGAAAGAAATCACCGAATATCTCAGCTTTCTCCATATCCCAGGAAATCAGATCTTTCATTTCCTTCTGTAGCGGTCTTGCATTTTCTCTAGCCTTCCTTGTATAATTAATGTGTATAGAAGCATTACTCGTTGCCCTTGATGTTCCTGGCCAAATTTAATTCTATCATGACTTCCCTAATCTGATTCCTGGCAGTTCAGACAATTTCCATATGTTCTTCCCAGGCTACTGTGCTTGTTTCCACCCTTCCACCCTAAGCTTCCCTTTTGTGTTTGAGTTTGACCGGGAGACCTTTGTTCATCCATCCTCCTGGCATTTTTGCCTGACCTCTTTGTTGGAATGTATCAGACCTGAACTTGGAGGGGATGATTCTTGAATGTTAACCAGCTTTCTTGAGCATATCTTTTCTCCACATATTTATCCCAGCCTGTGCTACTAAGCAGATCCATGAGGAGATCAAAGTCTGCTTTTTTGAAATCCAGAATTGTGAGCTTGTTGTGCTTCCTCCTCACTGCTGCAAAGATCTTGAACTTGACGTTCATGGTCACTGCAGCCAATGTTGTCTTCAAACTTCAAATTCCTCACTGGGCCCTACATGTTGATTAGAACAAGGTACAGCATAGCATCTCTTCTCATTGGCTTCTCTATTACTTAGCAAAGGAAATTATCATCAGTGCAACTTAGGAACCTCCTAGATAGCTTATACCCTTTTGCATTTTATCTCCAACAGCTATTAGGCTTGCTGAAGTATTCTATGAGGACAGGGCTTGAGAAGGTGAGTCTGCTTATCTGTCAACAGAAAGCCTCATCAGTTGCCTTTAGCAAGTCCTCACAATAATGTCACCTGCATGCGTTTTGACTCTTTAACAACTCCTATTGTTTTTCCCCATATTATATGCATTTGCACAGAGGCATTTGAGTTAAGAATGAGTTGACTCAGCAGCCTGCCTGGCTTTAACTATTGAAACCTATTTACCTCACTCTGTTTCACATATGCGTTAAAATCAATGCACAAAGAAAGAAATCATCCAAAGTAAAACAGGTCATGATTTGCTGGTTTTATAGTCATCCCAGGTACTCATTTTTTATTGATGTTCAAATCACATTTGAATGTTTAATCTCTTTCACTGACAGTAACTGCTCAGAAGAAACTTTCATAGCAACAGGATATTCCAAAACCTGTACCACACAAAAATCATATACATAACAGGGCTTTTGTTGCATCTGGAGCATCACTGCCAAAATCAAAATGAACTTCACTACAAGATAGCTATGAAAGACGAACATATGAATGGAAAGCCATTTTGCCATGCAGAAATTATCAGAGAAATGCAGTGATAACAATACCAAGGACAATTTCAACATAATAATAATAATAATAATAATAATAATAATAATAATAATAATAAAAACAACAATTTTTTTTAAAACACTTTGAAAAGTTGTGTGTGATTTAATGGGTAAGAATAATGCAGATGGGCTGACAAGGTAATTATTTCAGTAGTAACCTGTATAATTTTTCCACATGTCAGAAACAGTAGTGGTACTAGCAGTGATCCAAGAACATTCTCAAACATCAAGGAAGTGGGTTCACTTAGAAATATGAGTCCAGATTTGAACCTCTTCCTTTAAGTGTACAGTAAATCTTATTGTTTAATTTGTTTATTAAGATTGGTGTAGTGTTATGAAACTGATAACATTAGTAACATTAATGATACGAATAACATTAATGCAGATATGTGTTTGAAGGACTATGCTGTAAGCCATAAAACAGGAATATCAACTATGCAAAAGCAAGCTTCCCATGAACTGGGAAAAAAAAAAAAAAAAAAAAAAAAAGAGGGGTAGTAATTGTTGTTGCTTAGGAATTTTATATCTAACAGTCTCAGGATACTACAAGACAATATCCGGGGAAATTCTCATCATGCCAATTCAGAGTTATTTATGAAAAAGAACTAATAAGTAGATGTTACTAGCTGATAATTATGATGAAAATATGCTCTTGAATGTACACTGATCCTGATAGTATTTATATATGTATAACACACTGCCTCAGTCCAGCACACCATCTAGACCCACTAGGCCACAAAACTGTAATGTTTTCCATTATTATATAATTTACTATCAGGTTTTTATAATGGGTATAATCCTAATTATATTTAGGTAACTTTATTTCTCACTCCTCTCAGAACACTTTTGGGAAGGAAAATGGTAATTGTTTCATATAGTGTTAAAAAGAACCCTAGTGAAATAAAGACAGAAAATAAAATCTAAAAATACAATCATATTCCTTTTTTTCCACCTTACTGGAGAAGAAGTGTCAGTTTAAGACAACATGCAAGCTTTTGACAAGTTCTGTTTCATGCTCGATAACATGTGTCACGACAGGATTATAAATCCTGTGATTCCAGGAGGAAGTGAGAAAGGTGCTTTTTCCTTTTATAAAAGTCATATTAACAGAGGAGAGCCTTTATCTTCTCATACATCCATGTTTCTCATGCAATGAGGAATGAGAAATGAAAAATTTTGTGAAGGCTATATAAAAACCAAACTGATTTGTATTTACAAACATCATAAACATTTATACAGCTGTGCATTCTGTTACAGTCCCAGAATGGCTGTATAAACAAAGTTACAGAATAACCCAATTGACTTTACTGTTGTTAGCTAAATTTACCAATTTTAAAGATTAAATTAGTTCTTGTAGTAAATTCTTTCAAAAACAATTCTGATAATAGTTGATCCATGCTGCTTCTATTCAAAATTCATTAACAATGGGCTATGACCTGTTCAAATAAAATCTTAGGGGAAAAAAATGTATTTTATTTGTCTGTTAATAACTTCTTTGTTAAAGACACACAAATTCGTGACTTTATGGATATTTCTCTCCATAATCATAATTTGATTAGCTATCAGCTAGTTGCAACTTATTTTTAGAATTAATATTTCCAAATAAACACAAGATCTAAATATATATTCATAAATAAACAGTTGCTTTTCCTATTTGAGAAAATTGAATACAGAGGGGCAGTCTGATAAAATGGCATCTGACATAGAAATGCATATGAGGCAAAATGGATGAAAATAACATCTATTAACATTCATCAACGTTTGCTGAATGTTTATAAAGACCAAACAGCTAATGTTAGCACAGTGAGGTGGCAGGTGGTGAACTTAGTGGTGGCAACTGCAGTGTGAAAGACAAGTCACATTCTGGATGGCCATGCAGATTTTTACAAGTACAGCATGCAGGTTCTTGTTGATTGCTAGTGATAACGCATAGCTAATCGTGGCGATTATGTTGAGAGATTGTGTTTTGTAGATGAGAATTTGCTCTATAAAACAGTTGTTGTGCATTTTGTATCTGTTGTAGTTACCATGGAAATAAATAGGAGACATCACTTTTAGAGCAAACTGCAAATTATAATACAATGAATACAATACAGTAAAAAAAAAAAAAAAAAAAAAAAGACTTCTTCTAGAAAGTAGTTTTGCTATTCTGCTATGAATATATATATGTATTTTATTTTAATTGTGAACTAGGGATGTTAGCCCTTGCTAGGACTCATAAACCATCTATCTGAAATCTATTTTAGCTACCATTTGAGTCATTTTGTACAGTGAGCAACAAAACTCATATTTCTTGGTATTTCATGACTCCCATTTGGTTACCCATAAAATTAACACTTGGGTTTTAAAGTTTTAAGAACCAACAATTGGATTTAGATGGAGCCTCAACACAAGAAACAGCAATGTAAAGATTTTGCTGGAAATCAGAAGGAAGCAGTGTAATAAGCTGATCTCTTCTTGCTATGTTACTTTGATTTGTTGCCAGGTCATTACTGCATTTTTGTTACACACAAATTCATCAGCGAAGAATTTATTACCAGAGTGCTTATGAAGTAATGTAAACCAATGAGCGTATGACATTTTAAAAAGTTATTTAACTTCAGTAAATGCCTAAATATGTATCTCAGATGCTTAACCTAATCTGTTAAAATACTAAAGGTCTGCAAATTTTATTTCAGTGAAAAGGCCTGGTGATTTTTTAGATCATCAGAACCAAGGAAACTCTTGGTGAGCTGGGTAAACTTCTGACAGAATTCCTTGAAGAGCTAGTTAGTGAAACACTGACAGAAATGGAAGACTGTAAGTTAACTGAAATAACAAATTGGGGGAAGGGGTAAAAGCAAACGGTAAAAGTGTGTATACAATCAAAATACAGTTAGCATAAATAAAAATCTGCCAAGATTGAAATAAAAGTATAGAGGCTACACTGCTGTGCTTATAACAGTAATTTTGAAGGAAGTCATAACGAATAATCTATTTTCCTAGTTCTGTTCAGAAAAGAGACTTTTGTTGTCAAGAAAGACTTATAGTTCCCTTAAGATACAGGTAGAAAACTGCACAGACTCAGCTACAATATTAACAGAGTTCCCAATAGAGAGAGACAAGTTTAACTGAAGAAACAAAAAGAAAGGTGTTATGTAATTACTTTCCCCTTAGCTTTTCTAGGACTCATAATTTTGAAGAGAGCCATGATAAAATTTTACTTAAAATCACTTTGCATTGGTGATGAGAATTTCAAAACCGAGGGTAAAACTCCAGACCCACTGCAGCTAAGAAAACTTTTCCATTCCCTGGGATAATAGCATTTCTATTCAGGATTGTAAATATATGCCTCACTTACTCCTACATGCTATTCAAGATAAAGGCTGCCACACAGTCATTTTGATAAAGGTGTAAAATACCTGCACAAAACTAATTTGACAAAACCTGCTCATAAATTATGTTCCTCTTCAATCTCAACAAAGGTTGACTTGCTTCCTTGGCTCTGGGGCTTTGTTCCAATCAGAATCCCTTTTATAAAACATCGGTTTAACTCTAAAGCATCATCACTTGCAGAATTAAATAGAGTTAATAAAATAATGGCATTGCTATGAAAGATATACATATATTTTAAATTGCTTCCTTTCTGTTACATGATTGTCATATGTTTGTACAATAAAACAGGAAGTTTTCACTCTCTCAAACAACTATTGTTTACTGATTTTCATTCTGTCCTCTAGGGCTGGGGTTCTATTCCGAAGAAAGAAAGAATCTGATTTTTTCTTTCTAACTTTTCTATAAATATCTTTCCATTTACTTCCTGAATTTATCTGGTCTTGGATCTCACCACACATGGAATAGCTGCTTTCAGACTAAATGCTATTGCCCAGATTCCAGGTAACAGCAAGCAAATTTGTTACACAATGGCAATATATATTTTAATATTGATTTTTGTTCTATTCCTAACAGACTTTGCTGTAAAAAAATATTGATCACATAGAAGAATATGAATTTGAATTTAAAATGATAAGTGATGTCATTAAAGACAACCAAAACAGTACTGTTTACAATAATAACAAATGGCAATTCCATTCACAATAGATTCAGTACTTCCAGGATCAGAAATGCAAGCAACCACATGTATTTGTTTAGTATTTCTTATTAACAGTAAATCATCATACGAGACAAAGGAAATCATATGCATCATGATTTTCAGACACATCAACACGTTTACCAGTTTCGTGGGGAAAAAAAATTAATTTATAAGATAATTTGCATAACTATTGTGATGTAAGTATCCAGAATCATCTTTAGCTGCAGATGTGAAACAAAAGACCCAGTCCTGATTAGGACTTTAATTTGTGCCATTAATCAATGCACAGTTTAAATGACAGAAGAACACATTTTCTACTGGGTTAATCTATAAATTCGTATTGTACTCCTTTTTCCTAGTAGAACCTTTTAGCTCTATGTTTGTACCTTCACTTTTACTTCTTCCACCTCTCATTACAAATCTTATTTTACAATAGCCTACTACTAGGTCAGTAAGAAAGGGAGCAAATTCATGCTAGTCATTTCAATAGGTTGTTCTGAATATGTTATGCTTCCATTTTATTATGATAGTGTGTAACCCGCATTTTTGTCAGGCATATTATTCAGAAATTGCACTTTCCAAATAATCTTTTTCTTTATTTCTGTTCTCTCAATGGTAATTTTTAGTAAGATTTGCATGAAATCTATCTTGTCATTTCTGACTGTGCAGCAATGAAATTAATTTTTGAAAATATGAAATATAGTAATTACACTTGGACCTTTCAATAGCTTTACTTTTCAATAGAACACAAAATGTTAAGGTCTTAACAAACAAAAGATAAGCAGATAGTATTTTTCAGCAGCTATTCTGCATATACAAAGTAGAGCTTATAAGATAAAATGATTTCATTAGAATTTTTTTTTCTCAGAAATAAAATTGCCAAAATGAAAATTATGAAAGTAATGTTTCCATATCAGTTTGCATGTTTTTTATATCAGCAATCTATCTATATGTACCAGTCTGCAATAGACGAAGCAGTTTACAACAAATATGTCTGCTGACATATTTTCTGCTGTCCTTTCAAACCTGTTGACAGAACTCATAGAACTACAATGATACCTGTACATTTTAGCACCTAGATCTTTTCATTCACAGACCTTGTTATCAATTAATTATAATTTTATAATTAATTATAATTTTTCTCAAACGAAAATATTTTTTATTTTCCACTAAAAAGAAAAAAAAAAAAAAAAAAAAGGAAACTGTTACCAATACTGAGATTAATTACACAGTATTATAAAGAGTTAGAGAAATTATGTTTAATTTGTGATTTTATGTAATGGCTTGAAATATGGTACAGGTTGGTAGTAGGGCATGAAAGTGCATTTTTTTTGGTTACATAAATAACAGAAATATCTGGCAAAGCATCACTATTTGAAAGTCCTATTTGACCAAGTTGTCAATACCTATAATACCTAAAAGTGGAATTTGCATATGCTGTCTTTACACACTTTTCTAAAAATTTCAGATAGGTAAGTGCTCCTGTTTTGGACCTTTACAATCCTCTCATATTCTGAAGGGATTCTTTCCTAAAATTATAATGATTATTTCCTTTCATCAGTGACTCAGCTTTCAGAGATATTGCTATGGACTTATCTACAACAGCCAACAAGTTCAATAAATCCTAGATATAAAAACAGATATTCTCTTACTCATTTCAGCTTTTAGTGATCACTCAACAGTGGGGAAAAGAAAAAAGAAAAAAAAAAAAAAACCCTAGGAAAACGAATACAGGATAAATAAATAAGTAAGTAAGTAAGTAAGTAAGTAAATACGAAAAGAGAAATCTTGAACACTTAGACACTACAATCTTAAGAAGAAAACACTTAGAAGAACGCAGAAGACTGGGAACGATCTGAAGCCAAAAAGTCTGCATTGTAGTTTTTAAGGAGCTGATTTCTGTATAAGATACAGTTTGGATCTAAGCCAAACTAACCCAAGTTTGGCTACTAGAAGATACATAAAATTAAATTTTGGCATTGCATCCAAAATAAACTATTCAAAGAAATCATGTGTTGCGAGCTATCACTTCTGAAGGACTTGAGTCCTAGAGAATATAAATACTACAAGAAAAGATCAAGAGAATCAGAAAGCACACAGTGCTGAGAATCAGAGTTCACATAATGGCAGTACATGAATCCATGCATGAATCAGCAGCCAAGACAATACTCAATATTTAGAGAAAGCAGAAAGAACTACAGTGAAATGTATCATTTTGCAGTAGAGTATGCACAGCCTTGACAAATCAAGATAACAAGAGCATTATTCATTCAGAGGAACTATTTAAAAAAATTGTGGGCAGTGCTGAAGCAGAATGAAGTCTTGTAAGTTTGGCACAGGTGAACACAATTCTGTTTGTTACTGAGAATTAGTACTAAAAAAAAAAAAAAAAAAAACAGTGGGCAGGAGGAAGGAAATAGGTGAAACTCAGGGCTCAAAGGCTTATCTTTCTGAGGGGAGTTTTGTGTCAAATGCTTGAGGAAGAGCATGTATTCAATTTATAACAGCACTGAGGAAAAAATACCAATTACTGGATTCAAAGCATGTCATGTCCACAATTTTTGTAAGAGATTTTTCTCACTGCTAGAACTGATTTCTCAATTGTGGACAAGTTCAAAGAGTAATTGCTCTGAGAAAAAAAAAAAAAAAAGGAAGCTGACAGTAAATTACAGAATAAAGCTAAAGGACCCAGTTTTCTGTCCCTGTGAAAGTTCTTCTGACTTTAAGGAAGGGGATAAAAGAGAAATCAGATAGGTTCACTTCTCCAGGAATTACTGATTACAGAGCAAGAAGAAACAGAAAAGAAGAAAAAAGAGAAGGGAAGAAAAGAAAAAGCCATAGGGCTTTTATAATAGTTGCACATTCTAGGTAAAACAAAAGAAAAAAAAGAAAAAAAAATGAGAGTAAAGGTTTGTCTTCTAAGCATCCTAAAAATATTACATAAATGTGTGGAAAATGTTTACAGAACATAGGAGAAGAAAATTCTGGAAGATATGTTTCATGCCAAGTATTTCTCTAGGCTTCACTGATGTGTAGGGTTCTAAACAATGAAGCAGAAAAATGAAGTTTCCGCTTCCATTTGTTCCATTTTCATAATATGGAAGAGGTGTTATTTTACACAGAAAGTTGTTGATACAAGATAGAACAAACAGGACGTACAGGGAGATCCAACACAACCCAGCCCTTATGCAGCCCAGGAAGGACTAAAAGACTTCCTTGGAAAGATAAACTTCATGGCCCAAGCATCAAAGAATTCCCCGAGCATACGAGAATGTGCTACAGCTCGGAGAATATGCTGTGCAATATCTCAGTCACAAAGCTAACTACAAACTTTAAAGATTCTCCTTTTGAGGTAAGGCTATAACAAGACAATAAGAGACAATAAGGAGAAAATTAGATTTTATGCAACTGATGAGGACACAAATGTGGATGGAAAAGCTAGTGATCAGATGCACACAGGTCATAAACCTTTTGTAACAAAACAGGAACAGTGCAATAGGAAATACAGCTCTGCAGTTTTGCAAAGTGCTTTCAAGTTTTAGTTGCAAGAGACGAACATTAAACTGGAATAACCTCTTACTGCTCTGGCCAGTAAGGTCAAACTCGATATAGTAATATTCCAATGAGCCCTTGCATCAGTTTTCACTGATGTAGAAAGTGAAAGCTCTCATGGCAAATTCCTGCTACTGTAACATGAGTTAGGAAAACTGTATCAAACTATGCAATGTGCTCCAAAAGCTTCTATTTATTTATATGGAAAAATACAACGGATTCTAGGAGCTTAATAACACTGTTTGACAGAGCAAATTCTCAGCTACAAAATACTGTTTTTCAACAGTCACCACCATTAGCTGTGCATTTTCAACATGGGCCTGCATACCACTCTCATAAAAATGTTTACGGCCATCCTGAAAATGGTTTCACATTGCTGTCACTACTGCTGAAATGCACCACCCACCACCTCGCTGAGCTTATATTCACCATCTCGTCTCCATAAACATTCAGTAAACACTGATGAATGTCGATGGGTACCATTTTCTCCGCATGAAGGAATTCAGTGACACACCTTTTCTTCATATACATTTCCATATCAGATGCCACTTTTGTCAGACTGCTCCTCCGCTACCATCTGTCAAACAGCAAGAAAATGTAATAGCATATTGGCAGGGATGCTCAGTCTCTACTGCCATAGCACCACCTCCTACATCCAACATTGTGGCTCAACATAATAAAATAGGAGGCATTATTTTCAGAGCAGCCCTCGTACTGAATTTCTTTTCAGAAAAAGAAACTCTGATCAATGTTTTGCATCAACAGGTTATAGGCAAGCATTAGGAAGTAGCTGAAGATACCTAGCAACAACCTTTTCAGAGAACTGTAAGCAAAAACCTAATGTCTGAGTAGATATTCAAGATAAATGACAATACGTAATGATGTGCAAAGGCAAATAAAAAAAAATGTCAGCATGAAATAAGATCTCAGCAACTAGTATTTTTTCAAAATGATTGTATATCTGACAGCAAAGCTTCATCACAGACAACAGTGATGTTACAAGAGATTGCCTTACCAGTCATGGAGTTAATACAGAAAAAGAAAAAGGCTACTTTCAGTGTCTGGCTCCATTTCCCATATGTGGTATGCTTCAGCATGAGATATATGAGCAGTGTGTTTTCCAGCCCATAATGCAGAGATGGATTCCATTAATGCCAAACAACACACAGATTTATTCAGTGGGTAGAGCGCTTTGCTCCTGCACTGACACCAGTGACCCCACTGCATATTACATTTTTTCATGCTGTTATCTTCACAAACATAAACTGTAGAAAGACACGTAGCACATTTCTCAGTCTTCAGCAGGTTAGGGACTGTACTGTATGGTGATACTGAGCCCTAGGGCAACCACAAAATCCAGGCAAGGCATCATACAAAAATAAATGCAAAAAAAAATAAAATAAAGAGAGAGGGAGACATAGCGGTATGTTTGAGGCAGAGGTTAAGATAGCAGTAAAAAGGAAATTAAGGTCAAAAGAAGAAGGAAGGGGAATATAAATAGAAAAGAACTAATGGAAAACAGTCAGGAAACCCTGGGGGGAAAAAAAAAAAAAAAAAAGGTGGGAGAAAAAATGAATAAAAACGTGGTCAGGATCAAAGATGACAGAGGCAGAAATAGTCCGATGGGGGAGGAGAGGGAAAAGCATAAAGACAGAAAGAACAGACTCACTCAGGTCATGGGTAGGGATGTTCTTCCTCTCCTGAGGCCTGAACTGAGCCAATGGCTTGCAAAGATCAGCACACTCCTGTAACATAAAGAACATCTCTATTTTGCAATTGGTAGGTTCATTCTGCAGTGTCAGAAGTTCCCTATTTATAAAGTAATTTGTAATTGCACTACACCCTAATGCATTCACACAAGGGTGCTTTTTTTTGAGGTTATGGGGTTTCTTATTCAGGAATTATCTAGATCCTGAGTGGTTGAACTTGAAATCTTAACATTTTTGGTATGTAATCCCTTTTGAATGTTGTGTATACACAACAAAAGAAACAGAAATAAATGTAATTATTTGACTCTGTCAAAATACAATCATTCCTGGGGTGAACTTGAATTTAACCTTCATATCACATTTGCCAGATGCTTTCCATAGTTATTCATCATTTTCACACATCAAGTGCACTTTCATTCCTCTGTTTTAACACTCTAAAATGCAGTACAGAGCAACTGGCCAGATTCTTCACTCTGTTTATCAAGAGGTCAGAGAAAATGTGAACATTTGAAAACTTGTTAATATTCTTATAGGGTAGAAATATCTCAGCACTTCTTCAGTGCACAGTCTGCTTTTGTAATAAAACACTTTTCATCTCACTTTTTTTTTTCCTTTTTTTTTAATTGCGACCAGGGAATTAAAAGGGTTAATTGCATTTCTTTTAAAAGTTCATCTGATTCATGCTCAGCATTCATTCTTGTGTTTCCGAAGGCAAGAAATGGTGCTTTTTACCTTTTCACTATCCACACTCAGGAAGAATTATCAACCTCTGTAAGTAATACATTGAAATTAATTTCTGTGCTCATGGCCAGAGGCAAGATTGCATGATGTCTGCTAATGAAAATAATTGTGAGGAGATAGAGAACAAGATAAAGAGACAGTGAAAAATAATATCAAACTTTTAAAAACCCTTCAAATTACAAACCTCTACAGAAAAAGCCAGTTGATTCTAAATTAGAGCTCTATGGATTATTCAAAACTAGTAATTTATTAATCAAATTTTAGTTTTTCTGTTTGTGAACTGGGTTTGAATTTCACAAGTATATTTGGTATTCAAAACTATTCATGTATTTCTTTCTAAAATTTATTTTTCTTCTACATCACAATGATATGTGTTTTAGTACAAAGATCCAGATACAAATTATTTGATAAATGCAGCTTGTTGTTGGGCCAGACCAATGATTTCATTCACTCCAGATTTCTACTCCTTTAAGCTTCACAGTTTTTCTAGTCTCAACTGGGCTATACCTCTCAGGCAACAGAAGTTCAGTATGAAAACTGTATTTTTTATTTCTTCATTCAAATGTATAATTGAGATTAGTACTATCAACAAGACAGTCTTCTGCTTGACTCATCACAATGGGAAAATGCTAAAAAGCACAGACATGCCTATATCAAAATGTTTATTTTTTCTAGTAGTGTAAAGTAGTTTTAAGATTCCTTTTTTCTGGCTTATCTCATTGTTGGAGTTAAACTATATGTGTAACTTAGATTTTATTATGCATGTATGGGTTTGTTTCCTTCATATTCTCTCCAAATATTAGATTTTCAATATGTTGAATATTCTGCTTTTCGCTCTAACCAAGCTGCTTGCAAAGGCTAACGAGCTTCTAACAAAATCACTCTGAATTTCATTGGCCTGGGGCAAGATTGGCAAAAGTTTGGCTTGTGTGTAGCATTTTCATTTCTTCCCAATCTTGTTTCTCCAAGGGTGGAAGACAATGGGCTGTAGCTTTGCTCTCTGTTGTCTCCTTTTCTGACTTTTTCTAGTGTCCCTCTTCATCTTTCATGGTTAATGTTAGGGTCCAGGGAGTGGAGAAGAGCTGCTGAATAGTAGTGGGCTAAAAAGATCCTTCTTTCCTCTACCGCTGCTCCAACTGCCCTTTCTCACTGTTATTTCCAAACTGAATGTTTGCAGCTGAGACTGTTACCCCATTCTGTTTCCATGCTAAATGTGAAGAACCAGGAATAGGGAGGAAGGGCAAGGAAGGGCAGCACAATAGCAGGGTCAATGCAAACACAAAAAAAAATTCTGTCCTGCAAATACAAAAAAAAAAAAAAAAAAAAAAAAAAAAAAAAAAAAAAAAAAGTGGTCCTGCAAACACGAAAAAATTGTTTCCCTGAGGGCCAAATAATGTTCCCAGTCCTACTGCCATCCTAGGTTGGTAGAAGAATCAAGTCTGACTTCTGGTTCCACACAGGATGACCCAAAATTCAAGCCATATGTTTGAGAGCATTGTCCAAATATTTCTTGTTCTCTGGCAGATTGGTGCTGTGACTACTGCCTTGGAGAGCCTCTTCCAGTGCCTCACTCCTTTTGCCCTTCAGACCCTTCACCCTCTTCACAGCCCTCCTTTGGATATTCTCTAATAGCCTTATGTCTTCCTTTTACTGTGGTGAACAAAACTGTACACAGTCCTCGGGGTGAAGCTGCACAGCATGGAGCAGAAAGGACAACTCCCCTTGTCCAGTAGCAGTGCTGGACCTGGCACACCCCTGGGTGCAGTTGGGTGTTGGGGCTGCCAAGGCACATTGCTGACTCAGACTCAACTTGCCATCAGAACCCTGAGATCCCTTTCCATGGGTCTGCAATCCAGCCTACCATGCCCCATACTGCACATATTTGCAGGGCTACACTGTCCCAAGCACAGAATTCAGCACTTGGCTTTATTAAACTTCATAAAATTAGTCAGTAATTACCCAGACCTGTAATTTATGAAGATTTCTCTGCAAGGCCTTTCCAATCTCAAAAGACCAACATCCTATCCTAATTTTTAGAAGCTTTCAACGGACAGGGAACTCTCCAGATTCCTTAAACTGTTGATAAATAATGGAGAGAGGTTTCTCAGTGCCATCAGCAGATCTTTGAGTAACCTGGGAAAAATGTCACCAGTATCCATAGATCTACGTGCATGCAGCTGGAGCAGAATATCCTGCACAAATTCAGAGTTTGCTGGGAGTTTATCATTCTCACAGTTCTGAGGTCTCAGGTTCTATCACTGAGGTCAAAGACAGAGGTGAAGAAAAAATTATCTTTGCTTTAATTATGTCTTCACTTATGAGATGACCATCCTTATCAAGTAATGGGTCAGTGCTATCTCTTGTCTTCTGTTTGCTATTATCATACTTAAAAAGCTTTTTATTTCCCCCAAAGTGCTGTCCAACTTCGACTCTGTTTATGCCACACAGATTTTCTCCTTATAATGGCATGTCACCTGACCTTGTTGGAAGCGAGGTGGTCATCATACACTTCCTTTTTCTGCCTAAGCTCTATAAGACTCCTCAGCTCAACCAAGTTGACCTTCTCCTCCACACTTGCTTGATTTCTGACATTTTGAAATTGTCTTCTTCATGCTATTAAAAGGTGGTACTTAAAAAGTAATCAACACTGTTAAGGCACTATACACTTCGAAAGAAGTTTCCCAGGAGACCTGTCCAAGTAGTTTCTTGAGCAGCCTGAAGTCTGCTTTCCTCATACTGAGGGTCAAAGTATTGGTGGCTGTATGGAGTTTGTATGGCAAGATTTTGGAAATGGGGGAGGAGGGGGAAGGAGGGGGAAAGGAGTTACAGGAGTGCAGTCTCTGCTTACAGAACCACAGAGCCCAGCACTTCCCCATGTCACAGCAGAGCTGCTTCAGCTGCTCCAGCAGGGACTCACCACTGCCAGGACTGAGAAGTGAGAGACACTTGGTATGGTTTAGGAGAGTGGATTTAAAGGAGAAGGAAAAAGCTGCTGCAGAACACCAGCTGGAAGAGAGCGAGAAATGGTAGAGAAGTGGCCCTGCATGCAACCAGTGCAGGGAAGAGATGATGTTTTTGCATAGCAGCAGAATGTTGTGAAGCCAAAGGGATGTGCACTAGTGCTTGTGATACAACATAACTTTCCACTTGTGGTTAGGCCCAAAGAAAAGAGTATGTGCATTTTTGAGAGATAACAGAAAGAATAGAAGTAAGAAATAATAAGGGCTGTGCTAGAAAAGGTTTGAAAGGACAATTAAATGGTAAGAAGGAAAAGGGAGAACTGAGATGAAAGAAGAAAAGATCAGATGTCCTTGCAAAATAAAATCTGAGAAGAAAAATTGGTTAAACAAACTTATCTTGTAGATATACCGCAGGAGGTGCTAGCTTGGCAACTACTTGTAAATCTCACTTGCTTGACAGAACAAAGAGAGATAGGCTTTATCAACTACTTGTAAATCTCTCTTGCTTGACAGGACAGAGGGGGAATAGACTTTGTCAAGCAGGATGCAAAGATAACTCTAGTTGGTCAAAGCAACAAACTGCGTCCAGATTACAAAGTATGTATGAACAAAGGAAACAAAGGGTACCTCCTGGGGTGAGGAAGAGCAAGCAACAGGTTAACTGAGAGAAACATAAACCATGAATAACTTATCTAATGGGGAAATGGGAAGGGCTCACTTGCAGTCGGGTAACAGGCAACGTAAACTGTGGTATTTTTCCAACGTGGTGTGCCTACCTAGTAGGTCACCCACTCCTGCAAAAGCATGAAATAAAATGTGATTTCTAGCGAGTTCTGCCTTAGCTTGGACTATTGGACATGAGGGTTTCTCACCCGGTTCGGCTCTGAAGGAGGGCGGGAGGCTCTCCAGGAGAGGCCGACGGAGGAGCGGGCCGTCCCCTTGCAGCCCGTCGGCACCGCGCGGAGCGCGTCTCCCTGCGTGGCCACGGAGGAGGGGCGGCCACGGCTACCCGAGGGAGCGGCCCGCGTTGAGCAGGAGGGCCGGGGGAGCCGCCGCCCGCAGGGCGGGCCCCGCGGTACGGAGCAACGTCGGAGCGGTGCCGGGAGCGCTGCAGCCTGTGGGAAGCCCTCGGGGACCGTCCAGGATGGACGGCAGCCATGGGAGGGACCGGTGGAGGAGCGGCAGAGACAAAATGCACCTTTCCTAGTGTGCTCTCTTGGTATACTTGTAGCAAGAAGTTATCATCAGTGTGCTTAAGGAGTTTGCTGGACATGTTAGTGTTTGGGATCCTGGTGGACAGCAGGATGACCATGAGCCAGCACTGTGCCCTTGTGGCCAAGAGGGCCGGTAGCATCCTGAGGGGTGGTAGAATGGGCGTGGTTAATAGTTGGAGAGAGGTTCTGCTCATCTTCTACTCTGCCCTGGTGAGACCACATCTGGAGAATGTGTCCAGTTCTGGGCCCCTCCATTCAAGGACAGAGAATTGTTTGAGAGAGTCCAGCACAGAACCACAGTGATGTTTAAGGGTGTGGAGCATCTCCCTTAAGAGGAAAGGCTGAAGGAACTGGGTCTCTTTGGCTTGAAGGAGACTGAGGGGTGACCTCATTAATGTTTGTAAAGATGTAAAGGGTGAGTGTCAGGAGGATGGAGCCAGCCTCTTCTCAGTGACGTCCAGTGATAAGACAAGAGGCAATGAGTGCAAGCTGGAACATAGGAGGTTCCACAAGTATGAGCAAAAACTTTTTCACAGTGAGGGTAACAGAATACTGAGAAAGGCTGCCCAGAGAGTTTGTGGGGTCTCCTTCTCTGGAGACATTCAAAACCCACCTGGATGCGTTCCTCTGTGATCTAGCCTAGATGTGCCTGCTCCAGCTGGGGCATTGGACTAGATGATCTTTCGAGGTCTCTTTCAATACCTAACATTCTGCAATTCTGTGATTCTATGATCTATGTGATAATGCCAGTTGGTATTTGGGCAGTTAAATCACTTTAAGGCAAGGGCACTGAAGTTCATTAAATGATATGTCTTTGCTTGATCATTAATCATTACCCAGGTCATCTCAACCATGTCATCACCGGCATCAGGCTCCCTGCAGCCCAGCACCTCTTTAATATACAGCACTGTCCCCTGCCTCACCTGCCATGCCTAGCCCTTTGGAAATCTTAGAAGTGTCCATCATGGCGCACCAATCAGAAGACTCTTCCCACCAAGTTACATTTATGCCTATGTTGTTGTAGTTCTGGGACTTGAGCTAAAGCTTCTAGTTCCTCTTGCTTGTTTTTTGCACTTTAATCATTCTTCCCATCATTTTACCCTCTATTTAAATCACTGTCATTTGAAAATACAGTAAAGAGACCTCCTCCTTTTTATCCGCTTTCTCTTTCCTCTTCAACAGCTCTCTTTCCTTCCTTTAGTTAACTTGCAAGCAATTTGTCCTCTATCTTCTCCCAGGACTACCAATCAATTTCCTGCCACCTGAACAATTGTCCTCCTAAACCCATCTTCTCTGTCTGTGGTACAAAAATAAACTATTTCTAAGCTACTGTAATCACTAGTTTATCAGTGATTCAACCCCTGTACACTCTGTAACTTTATCAGCTTCACACCACATACCTCCTTTATTATGTAAATAATTTACTTACTTTTTTTTCCTTTTAATAACAGTTACTACTACTTTTTTTGGCAAAAAATCTCCAGTCTTACATAAAGCTCACTTTATTAGAGGTAGAAAAAATGCTCTTCAGTACCACACTGTACTTTAAATTCATTTGGCACCTATCAAGTGAATGGATTACATGCCCTGGGACTAAATAAATACAGGAGACATTCAATATATTCTCACATGCCTTGGCATTTGAGCATTACATCAGCTGGCCTCAGGTATATGCACACAGAGACTTGTGCATTCTGCAGCCACAGGAATCATTTACCGAGCTTCAGGCCAATAAAAAAAGAATTATCTGATGCCATGGACACTGACAAGAAGTCACTTGCTGTTATCAATTTTTGGCTAAGGAATTATCTGTTTAGCAGCTCTGTTTATCCTCTTATAATCCTCTGTCAAGAACTGAAAAGAAGCTTGAGTAACAGTAATAGAAAAAGGTCTTTTTAATGATACCTTCTCAGAAGAAATGTGTGTGGCAGAATTAATAATCTGAGCATTGTTGTGTGGTTTAGCAAAAACAGCTTAGTATAAAAGACAGAGAAGATTTACAGAGGTTGCCGTTAAAAGCTACTTCTTTATTTTATCCTGCAACTAAATTCCAACTAGAGCAGCATATGCCATAGTGTTTTGGATCTACATATTGAATTTACAAAGAACCCAGGCAGCAGTTCTCAAGCAATCAAACCAATGGGAAGCACATAGATGAGATATCACCAGCTTTTCTCTTTGCTTTCACTTTTAAAAGACACACAGAGTGGCGTTCCTGGTATAATTTTTATGCAACCATTTATATAATCCCTACAGAATTGTTCATCAGAAGAAGAGTTCTCTAAACAGCTGTGAATAGGATAAAACACAACCTCTCTACTACGCTATCTTTTTAAATTGTGTGAGAACTTTTGAAATGAATGGAATTTGACAAATACTACATAATGTTAGCAGTGATATTTTAAAAAGTAGAATAAAACACAGTTCATATCAAATGAAATAACAGTATATACTTACTTTCCATTTTTGTAGCATATACTTAGAATGGTAATTGCATGTGGGGTAAGTTTCAGGAGGATTTAAAATATAAATAAATATGAGTTAAATACATAGATGTGTCTAAATAGAAGATGAGCTTAATATTTTAATACTTTTCTCACCCACATTATTTTTAGGTTGGATCTGTATGAAAGTACCTGCCTTCAGCTTTATCTATTTCTGAAATGGAAGAATAGTACTCAGTCTTTTAAACTCTAATAAATGAATGGCAAGGACCATTACTTTGCAGGACATTCAGAACACTGGAAAATGATATTGAAATGTAAGGTGACCTGGGATTTCCCAATTCAGAGGAAAATTATTCCTTCATTAAAATAAAAAAAAAAATGTTAAAGATGGATAGTGTCTTGGAAGAAGTGTACACATCTGAAGATAAACTTAAATGCAAACAACATTATTTCTGATCTTAAATGAAAGTCTTTCTAAACATTAAAAGAATTTCTAGTTTTACTGCACAAAATTCACATTGTACTGTTGCTTCATTAATATGCGCTTATCCTTTTGAAGAAACACTGGAAATATTTTTTAGGTAGAGGTATTCATTTCCTTACCTACATAACCGGGGGGTTGGACTCGATGATCTCTGGAGGTCCCTTCCAACCCCTACAATTCTGTGATTCTGTGATTCTGTGATAACTATAGCCAGATATGTATTGCGAAAATACAGACAGAAAGTTAAACTTGTTTAACTAGACTCAATGTCCATATCACGGGCAATTTCCAACATTATTTCTTATTCATAAAGTGACCATCACTAGGTTTATTATTCCAGTCTTTGGGAACGTTCTCTGTAATAACGTAGTTCCATTAGGAAAGAGGGAAATGTTTAAACAAACTGATCTTCAGGTAATAGAGAACTTCTGTGAATGCAGACTTGGAACACTGCCTTCATATGGTCACAACATAATTTGGTGCTATTATTGAAAGAGAAAGCAGATGTTCTGAACAAAAGTTTCCTTACGTAGCACTTCAAGATCCATGAAGAGACAGATCATGACCTTAAGTATTGGTGTAGCAGATGTGCTGCAGAATCACAAGGGGCTGAGGTTTTCAGGGATATCTTATGTTTATGTGGTCCAAATGCCCTCCCTGCTCAAGCAGTGGCACCTAATGCAAGCTGACCAGGACCAGGTCCAAGGAGTTAGGAAATATCTCTTACAAGGAGACTCCACAACCTCTCCGGGCAACTGTGTCAGTGCACAGTCATTGTCACAGTAAAGAAATGCTTCCTGATGTGTGTTCCAGTGCGTACACATTGTCTATTGTCCTGTCACTTGAGCATCACCGGAAAGAGCCTGGCTCTATCCTCTTTGCACCCTTCAGGTGTTTATATGCATTGACAGGATCCACCTGATCCTCCTACTCTTCAGGCTGAACAATACCATCTCTCAGTCTCTCTTCATAACAGATGTTGCCGTCCCTTCATCATCTTTGTGTCCTTTCACTGGACTCACTCCAGCAGCTCCATCTACTCCCAGTGAAGCCATACCAGTGCTATATAAAGGGGCAGAATCACTTCTCTTTGCCTGTCAGCAATACTTGATGTATCCCAACCATGAAAAACATTATCCTTCCTTGTAGCAAGGGTACATAGCTTGCTATCTACCAGGACCCCAGAGCCCTTTCTGCCAAACTGCTTTACAGTTGCTCCAAGCACATCCTGATGCTTTTAGTTCTTCCTTGCTAGGTGCAGGTGTCTGCACTACTCCTTTTTGAATTTTGTGAGGCTCCTGTCATTTCTCTTGCCAGTTCTGGTCCCTCTGGATGGCAGCTTGAGCCTTTGACATGTAAGCCACATGATATGTGTTACCACCTGAAGATACACTGTACTCTATAATCCAGATTATTAATGCAGATATTAAATGTGATGATATCCAATATTGACCTCTGGGATATGCAGCTAGTCTGTTTCCTCCAACTAGACTTTTTGATGTTGTTATCCACCCCCTGGGTCTCACTGTTCAGCCAGTACACAGTTCACTGTCTGCTCATTCAGCCATATTTCAGCAGTTTGTCTGTGAGAATCTTACAAGAGTGAGTGTTAACAGTCTTACTGAAGTCAAGATAATTGGTATCCACTGTTGTCTGCTTGCCTATCAATCTATTCATTACATGGTAGAAGGTTCTCAGGCTGGACAAGCATGATGTACATTTAAAGAGATTACAAAAATGTAAAAACTCAAAACAGATGGAGACGAACTGTAATAGCACACTAAAATTGTAGCATCTCTTTACATCTTCAAGAATATTTGAAAAACATAATGTATCAATCCATCCTGAAGATATTTTTTCTACCAAACCAAGCTCTTAGTGACTTTCACATTCATCTGCATTTGAGCCAATTGAAAGAGATCTGAAAGGAAAAGCAATTTGATTTTAATTATGTTTATAGCAATTGAGACAGACAAAATTATACACACTACAGTTTTTTGGTTGGTGCTTTATGCAGAGACTAGTGTCTCTTAAACATATACATATTTGTTTCTGCAAGTCTTTCTTACAAACATTCCTATTTTTCTGTCTTCTCTTCTGTGCTAGAAACCCTGATGAATGAGTCTCTGAAGTCAGAGAATTTGAAAGGTGACTGTCAAAGTATGCCACTGTTATTTTTTTTCTCTCTCTTTCAGTAAGTGTCTGTATGTATTTATTTTCATCGACAGAATGATAACCAGAGGTGTAATTTCATCGAGCTTAATGGTCACAATTCTAGTATTACACGCAAATATAGCAGGACCTAATTCTATTATGAAATCAGAATCAAACACATAGTTTTCCTGCTTGTAATAAATTAATTTTTATGTAAAGTGTATCATGAATTTAACTACCTGGAATCCTGAACAGGAAGTAAGCATGATTAACAAGAAGGAAGCACCTCACTCCAGATTTTTAATTTTTTCTTACAAATCTTTATTCTCTCTCATGCATGATATAGTACACTTACAGCAGTCATCCTCTGCATTCCAATTTGCTCTTTTTCAGCACATCAAACTTGCTGTTATCATAAACGTTACTACTTTCTCCCTGTACTTACCAAGATAGTTTTACAGCAAGCTGCTGTTGTCTCTTAACTGAAAATTTGTAACTTTTTGTCCTCAGTTTTAAAGTTTGTCACAACACTGCATCTTCCCACCTACAGTTCGGTTCTTACGTCCTCCTACACTCTTAATCAGATGACTGTACTTGTTACAGTTTTCCTGATTTATTGTACTTCATTTTTCTCCCTTTTAAATCTATAAGAACAAAGAACTGGATAAGAAAAGAGCTCAACTAACCTAATCTCTGATTTCTGGTGTATATATATATATATATATAAAAATTTGTATATTTGTATATATAAATATATATTTTTTTGATGATAGATGTTACCTCAGGAAGAGAGAAATTGGTACATACATGATGGCAGCTCTAAAAGTAATGCCTCCTATTTTGTTATGTTGGTCCATGATGTCAATGGTTGATGTTAGTAGCATGGTACTAGAGGCTGAGCCTTCCCTCCAATATTCCATTACATTTTGTTGCTGTGTGATAGATAGCAGCAGAGGGCTAGTCTGACAGAATGGCATCTGGCATGGAAATACAACTGAAGCAAAGTTGTGTCATTGAATTCTTCCATGTGGAAAAAATTGCACCCATTGACATTCACTGATGCTTGCAGAACATTTGTGGACACCAAACCATGGATGTTAATGGTATGAGGCACTGAGTGCATTTCAGCAGTGACAGCAGCAATATGAAGGATGAGCCATATTCAATATATCTATGTACAGCTATCACATCATGAAATGAAGAGCATCTTGATCTGCTCACCCATGTAAAACAGTAGATTACAACAGAAAACTGAGTAGAGAGATTAAAATTGGCTTCAGTGCATTGAAAATAACGATGGCAACATTAAAATATTGCAAATTTTATGCCAAGTAGGTCCCATGATTGCTCACACAGGCAAAAAAAAGAACACCATATGGAAGTTTGTCAGGACCCATTCTAGCAAAACAAAGTTGAAGGTAACAGTTTCTTGCATCATATCATTGCCTCATTTGCTACTGCCCCTCACAATATATTTTTCTCTAAATTGGAGAGGTATGGGCTTGAAGGATGGACTGTTTGATGGATGAAGAATTGATTGGCTGGAGACAGCCAGAGGGTTGTGATCAATGGTTCTGCATCAGGGTGGAGGCCAGTCACAAGCGGCGTCCCTCAGGGGTCGGTCTTGGGACCAGTGTTCTTCAACATCTTCATCAGTGACACAGATGATGCATCGAGAACACCTTCAGCAGTTTTGTAGATGACACTAAGCTGAGCGGTGCAGTTGATACCCTGGAGGGATGGGAAGCCGTCCAGAGGGACTTGGACAGGCTGGAGAAGTGGGCCCATGAGAAACTAATAAGATACAAGAAGGCCAAATGCAGGGTGCTGCAGCTGGGACAAGGCAATCGCATGCATTTATACAAAATGGAGAAGAACCCCTCAAAAGCAGCCCATGGAGAAGGACTTAGGGGTCCTAGTGGATGAGAAGCTGGACATGAGCCAGCAGTGTGTGCTTGCAGCTTGAAAGGCCAACTGTGTTCTGGGCTGCATTAAAAAAGGGGTGGCCAGCAGGGACAGGGAGTGATTGTCCCCCTCTTCTCAGCTGTTGTGAGGCCCCATCTGGAGTACTGCGTCCAGACCTGTGACCCCCCTACGTGAAAAGAACATGGAGATCTTGGAACAGGTCCAGATGAGGGCCACTAAGATGATCAGAAGAGAACACCTCTCCTATGAGGAAAGGTTCTGGGAACTGGGCTTGTTTAGTTTGGAGAAGAGAAGGCTTCGGGCAGACCTCATTGTGACCTTCCAATTTTTGAAAAGAGTATACAAACAGGAGGGATAACGATTGTTCACATGAGTGGATAGTGATAGGCCAAGGGTGGCTGGTTTTAAACTGAGCAGGGTGTGGCTTAGGTTAAATATTAAGAGGAATTTTTTCATACAGAGGGTGGTGACACACTGAAACAGGAGATTGTGGTGCCCCCATCTCTGGAGGCATTCAAGGCCAGGCTGGATGTGGCTCTGGGCAGCATGGTCTCATGGTTGGTGACCCTGCCCACAGCAGGAGGTTGAATCTAGATGATCATAACAGTCCTTTTCAACCCAGACCATTCTATGATTCTATGATTGCCAGTTACAAGATATGGTGTCACCATTATGAGAAGGAGGGAAAGCAGCAGCCCATTAAGTGGGATCATGTGAATTTGTCTTTAAAGAAAAATTTCAAGATGTTAAGTTTGGGATAGGGGATGTCGTTGGTCCTTCTGGATTTCCTGGAACCTGGACCAACCATCAACTCTTGCCACTACATCACAATGCTGACAGATGAAGACTTAAACCTCCAGAGTTAAGTTAAAGAAGACAACTTTTCTCTTGCAAAATGAAAGACAACTGTTCGCTTGACACCAGGCCTCATACCAGTTTGAAGACCATAGAGCCACCAATCTTGGCTGAGCTACCTTGTCACACCCACCATAAAGTTTGCATGTGGCACATTCTGAATTCCAAGACAGGATGCATGTGCAACCTTCTCCTAGCAACAGACTCATCATAGTAACTGGGAAACAACGGTCACTTCTACTGATGCAGATCTGTATGACTGTGGCATGCAGGCTCTTGTTGATTGCTGGCAAGAACACAGAGCTAATGTTAGTGATTACATTGAAAGACAGAGTTTTGTAGCTGCGAGTTTGCTCTACCAAGTAGTGTTACTGTGCTCTTTGTATCTGTTGGAGATGGAAATAAATAGCATTTCTTTCAGAGCAAGCTGTATATATATAATCCTCCTCTCAAGTGTCCTAACCATTTCCATCTATTCTAACTTTGGGATTTCCTGCTTTTATTAATAATAATAATAATTAAAAAAAAAAAAAAAAAAAAAAAAAAAAAAAAACTGAACAATTCTTTAGTCTTCTATTCCATATTACTCATGATTTCCTATATGTCAATGTAAAAGTAATCTTTTTTTCACCCCACAGTCTGAAATACCAGTTCCTGTTGTGAAAACTAATCCTTAATTTTGATCTTCCTTTTTAACATTCTCTGAAGCTTTTAAAGTCCTGCCATAGCTACTGTAAGATCAGAACCAGAACTGTGCAGACACTTACTGTTCACAATCTTTTGTTAACATCAACAGTGAGTAAACATGTTAGGGGTGCAGTGCAGAGACAGATTTGAATGATGTGCAAAAAAATTGAGGGGAGACAGCAACTTAGAGCTAAAGCTTCTCAAATTTGTAAAATATACCATTAATGGTAACCCATGGTGCCTTGCTTTTTCAGCTTCTTCTAAGTTCCTACATCTCAGGTCCAGTATTCAACAAAATAAGAATAAACTGCACATAAAGGGCTGACAACAATTTCCTCATACCAACTGTGTGCTTAGAAACTTGAGAATCCTCCATCTTTTTTTTTTTTCATTCAAACTACTCAAATTCTCCTGAAATCACACTTCTTTGTGCATGTTCTTCTGCATGAAAAACATGCCATTCAGCTTCTCCTCAAACATTTCCTGTTCATTCTGACAGTATTTGATGATTACTGGTATTATGTGTGTGTACGGTATTAGATATATACTATGCTTGGAACACTTTGGGGAATATTAACTATCCAGGAATATTCAGTTGTTATAACTATTTCTTTGAAAGTAAGGGGTTTGATACTGAGCATTACAACTCCTAGAAAACCTGCAGAGAGTACATTAACAGTTAAGGTCAGCAGTCAGTGTAACATTTGAAAATGATTTACTCTCTGGGAATATCAAAATTTACTGTTATGCTAATTAAAGCTTAATTTACACTTTTAAAAGCATTTAGAAGTCTCATTTTTAAACATCTTTTAAAGGCTAGCACCCTTTGATTGTCCTGCTCTGATATGCTAGCTCTGAGGGGAATGGTATTTTTCTTTGGGGTTGCAAATGATTATGAAGACAACAGAAATATTAAAAACCTTTTTGCTTGCTATGATAAAATTGATCAAGATTTGGAGAAGTACTGACATAGAAATTCTCTATGTTTGCATTTTGGATTAAAGCTCAAGAATATTCTTTCACTTCAGGAAGCATGTTCAGAGTTGTAGATTTTTTTATTGTATTGAAAAAACATAAAACCAGAATTGAGCCAACTGTATCCCACAGAACTTACTGAAATGCTTCTTTTTAGAAAGTATCTTTCTAGTCAGGCAGCCTAAAATTAAAATTGTTGGTAAAAGTAATTTAAAGTGTTGAAGCGTTAACTGTTTTGTCTTTTGCATAGTATTTCAGTGCAGTTCTACCATTTATTTTCCATTAGTTAGATGTTTATGAAGTAATATAAGTATAAACTCAGCCCAATTAACTATGTTTTCTCTTGTGCTTAAGTATATTTAGGAAAATTTGCAATTGATGCAGATATTAAACAGCAGCTTTAAATGGCTTAGTTATGAAGGGCAGTACTTAAAGAGTGTACATTATTGATGTAGTATCAGTACAACGCACTGATAAAGATACTGGCTGCAGTCTATTCCTATGTTACACTAAGGATATATTGGTATGAGCAGTGAAAATTTTTTATAGTTTTAGTTGTCGGTAAAAATGATCAAGAACATTTGATAATCCTGGTAATTTATTTGGTGTACTTATAGAAGGGATATAACATTCAGAAGAAACTTCTGAAGTTTCTTTATAATCTTCAGAATGATGCATATTCTTTGTACACATTTCACACTAAAGACATACATTAAAATACTCTGACTTGCATTGTTTGCCTGTATTTAAAATGACAATGTCAAAATCTGTAAGGAAAGACCAATAAAAAGCCAATGCACTTTGCTCTACCCCTAACAACAAGCTGTACCCTAATGCAAAAATTAAAAATCAAGAGAAAGAGAATGAGTTCTATGCCTAATTAATTTATTTCATATAACCAGTTGCTCTGAGCCAGGCAACAATTGCCTCTTTATGGAAAGGTAGTATTTCTGCATCCTATGATCCTCCACACATAAAAAATTCTATAAGGTCTTACACAAATAGATTATTTGAACACAAAAGCCTGTATTCTACAAATGAGCACAATATTAAACTGCTTTTTCATACCTGTGTCTTCACTGTACTGCTGTTTCCTTCTCTTCCTCTTGCAAACTGGTTCCCATGTGCCCATCTAGTTCATAGGACAAGACAGGTGTAAGACACTAACCCTTTCAAACTCAAAAAGCAGGAGTTTGAATGTTAAGAACTGAATTCTGGGTGTTGCAATTGTAGTGCATGGCAGAAAAAGGAAGCAAATAACAGCAGCTCTGTCCTGTAAGCCAAACAGATGATAAATTTTTGTGCCCTAGTTGTTGTTAAAGGCTGGCAAACTCTTGTCTTCTGTGCTCTCTTTATTAAGAAGATGGAAAAATAACTGATCGTAGAAAAGAAGGAAAAAGAATGTATTTCTGCAGTGAAAGAAAGCTCCTACATTAAACATTCTTAATTTTCTGTGGAAGCCTATTTTATTTCAGTTTACATAATGAGAAATCAATTCATTATGATACTACCTTAGCTAATACATGTATACTTTGATTTTCACTTTGAACTAGATAAAGTAACAGCTCTGTTAAGCTCTTTATTTCCAAGAGACATGTGATATGCTTTGGCTGCCATTGCCAAAGTGTCCCTCTTTTTGAAGTGTTAGTAAGATGCTGAATATTGTTGGATAACACTTCCATAAGTATCTGATACCTGTTTAGCAGGCCTGTTTTTTTATTCCTGATGTACTTCCTTTAGACATGAAAAACACTACAATGAATAAGTGATACATAAATAAGGAAATTATGCATACCTATAAATACTGTTAATAAATTAAATAACTTAGTGAAACCATCTTACAGTATTCTGTAAAAAAAAAAAAACAAAAAAAAAAACAGTGATTATAGTAGCCAGAAAAAAAAAGTCAGAATAAAATATTTCAGTAATTAATTTTGTAATCAATACATACATTCCACATAAAGCATACTCTTCAACCTTCTCTCTTAAGCAACATTTATATCTCAGAATATAACTTTTATCCAAACGAGCATGGACAAGCTTGAAAAGTAGGCCCATGTGAATCTAATGAGGTTTGATGAGGAAAGGTATTGTGCTTGGGTCAGGGCAATCCCAGATACATATACAGACTGAGAGAAGTCAATAAGAGCAGCCCTGTTTAGAAAAACCTGGGGATCTTTGAGAACAAAAAGCTGGACATGAGCCAACTGTGTGTGCTTGCCACACAGAAGGCCAGCAATATCCTGGGCTTAAAGGAGGGGTGGCTAGCAGAGGATGAGAGACGTGGTGGTTTAACCCAGCAGATGGCTGAGTACCACACGATTGTTCACTCACGCTCCCCCTTCCCAGGGGGATGAGGGAGAAAATTGGGGAAAAAAAAAGCACAATGAAGTAGAACTCATGAATTGAAATGAAACTATTAACTAAAATAGAGAAAAATAGTTATGACTATATAGAGATATATATATGAATATACATAACAAGCAATGCCTAAAAAATTGCTTGTTGCCCAGCTAGCCCCCTGAACAGCAGAAGAGAGAGAGAACTCCCATGCGCTTGAAAACTCCTTCCACACGATGTCATATAGCATAGAATATCCCTTTAGCCAGGTTAAGTGAACTGTCCTTCTATTCACTCCCAGATCCTTGGGTCCTTCCCTGAGAATAGTCTAAGCTCAGTACAACACAGCTTAGCAACAGTTATAAGTATCTGTATGTTATCAACATTATTTTTCTCCTAGAATCAAAACATAGCATCATATCAGACACTCTGAAGAGAACAATTCCATCCCAGCCAAAGCTAAGACAGGAAGTGATTGCCCCCCTCTGTTCTGCCTTTTTGAGACTCCATCTGGATGGAGTGCATCCAGGTCTAGGGCCTCCAGCACAAGAAAGATATGGAGCTGTTGCAGCTCAAAGACTAGTTGCTCAGGTTGCCCAGAGAAGTTGTGGCTGCCCCATCTGTGGAAGTGTTCAAGATCAATATAGGGCAACCTCATGTAGTGGGTGGCAATAGTGGCCACAAGCAGTGGAAGGGGGAACAGGATGATATTTAAATGTCCCTACCAACCCAAGTCATTCTATAAGTCTGGGATTCTTTGAAATCTTCTAGTTCAAGATACTGTAGGAATTGAACAAGTAAATTGGATATCGGGAAAATAAGCTTTACCAAGAGGCCCTGGAACTGGGCAGTGGTCATGGCACCAAGCTTGGCAGAATTCAAGGTGTTTGGAAAATGCTCTCAGAATTATGGTTTGAATTGGGTGGTCCTCTGTGGAGACAGGATTTGGGTCTTCCAACTCAGGATGTTCTATGATTCTAGCACACACAGTATTTAGTCATCCTATATTTTAGTAAGTACCATAATAAGCTGGAGCTAAGATATTGATTTGTGTCACAAGTGTCAGAGAGTAGTAGATCAAATGACAATATAATGAAATGCTTAAGAGCATGGAAGAGCTTGGATTCCACTGTTATGCCTCTGTTTACAAGCCTTAAAAACAGCTCTTAGATTTTAGTTAATGAAGATTAATAACGAAAAATAGAGATTAGCCTTTCTCTTGATTATGAAGTGGGTCATAAAAGAGCTGTCAGTGTATTTCACAATGCATAAAATTAATCTGTGCTGCGCAGACCATGTACATATGTTAATGACACTGGGCACAATTATTACTGTGCATTCATCACAAAATTGTTACCACAACGGTAACTATCTCTTTTGTGCTTCACACTCAGGAAAAAGTTGTCAAAAATCTTTTCCTAACAAAAAGTATATTCTGTTATGATGAAACAAAATTTATGACTTCAAACAGTATTTTTTTCTCACTTTCATGATTATGGGCTAGTATGTGGCAGTTTTGCTCAGAAATGAAAGGCAGCTATTGCTCAATTAAGGTATAATCAAATAACCCAAATCCTCCAACTTTGCCTTGTCCATGCATAAACCAGTAACAGTATGCATAATAGCTTTCCCAACTTAACAGATGACAATTACCTTCCTGTCTGTGGCTGTCAATTCTATGTGTGTTTCAGATGTTTCCTCAGGGTATTACTGTATGCATCTAGTTTACACTGATCAGCTAAAACAGACGCCCTAATCAGACACAAGGACACTGGGATTGAAATAAGAAAGTAATAGACCTCTTCGGAGTACAGTCTCAGGATAAAACATTATTGTTTTTATCAGTCTAACAATCTGAAAGTCACTTTCAGAATATTATTTATCTTGGTATGGATTTTAACTGTGTCTGCAAAAGGTGAACTGAAAGGCTTATGACCTACCAAATCCTTGGTTCTAAATCCTTTTGCCCTTTAGCAGCTGAAAAGAATTTCTAAAACAGAAACTTCCAAAATTTGGAAGAAAAATGACATATCATTAACAAGAGCTCTCTATAACCTCAGTTTGCATTTCAAAGGAATATTGCTGCTATTTTGAGGAGGTATTCTGTCCTTGTTCTCTTTCTCCCACACAGAGCTATGGAGAGGGAAGGAATGGTGTCTTTTGGATAGCATAATTACCTGATAGATGTCAACAGCTATAAAAGTTGTTTAAAATTCATTTTCCTGCTAAAGTAGATGGACTAATACAATATCCCACAGAGAAACCAAGTTCCACTCTGCTGTGCTTTCTGTAATAGTGTTGAAAATAACCTGCGGCCAGATCATAAAGACTCAGATGCTTACAACTGAAATTGAAATACCTGCAAATCAATGATACTCCTGGCTAACTGTAAAGGACTTGTAAACACTGTAAGCAGCTGCATTATTTTACTTATCTTTCCCAAATGCCAGTATCACCCCTTCACATACCCAGAAGTGCCTCTGTCTGGGCAAGATAGTTCTCTCCTGTTGAGGCTCTTCTATTGGGCACATTTGTCTGCTTCACACTTCAAGGAAGCAGAATTGGCACCCATCTTCAAGGGTGGATTACTTAGGATGGATGCAGATAGTGGCAGTCATTAACATATACTCAGTATTTCTTATTTGCTGTGTCTAGACAGCTGCCTGCTCTGAATGCTAAATTGTTTTAGAGCAGCATGCTAAAGTTCCTAATTCTCAGCATACATTAGCTAGGAAAGGCATTTGACTTAGGTATTTCACTCTGGGTTATCAATTCCACTATAAACAGAAAAAAAAAAAGTTAAGCACTGAAACTACCTATACCATAGCATCTACAACATTTTAAAATCTTATTATTAACTGCCCTGTCTTCCATTAACCAATCAAATTTCTCCAGTTAAGAGAATTTGGACTGTGGGGATTTTTTCTGATGTGCACTTTCAATAGCTCATTATTATCCACTTGCATGTAGTCCTTTCAGACCAAAACTGTGTTTCAGTGGGGTTGCTGCACTATATATCCTAGCTCCTACTACTTAGACACACTGTAAAATTAACTGTTAGTTCTCATTTCCAGGTTTGGCTGCTCTTCCTATCTCAGAAATATCTTGTTAGTAATACCACCTGCTGTTTGTAATGTCTCTTCTTTACCATTTGTACCTCTGAATGGCAATCTTCAATTGATTTTTATTTTTTTTTTTTTTAATAATGTTGCTCAAATCTTACAAAGAGGTACATACTTTATAACGTGCTTAGGTAGTATGTTAAAATGCTGCACAGTACAACTGGTATCTTTAGAAACTGTAATTTCAATTGAAATACAATTGAAATTGAAGTAGCAATCTCTGATTTCTATTCCTCTTCTAGAAATTAACTAAGTAATTTTAGTCTTTATCATCATCTATTGTCTCAAACAACAGATGGTTCAGTGTTTCCACATATCTCAAGTTTCCCACTTTATTTCCAGGGGAGAAAGTTTACAGAAGAACAAAGTACAATTTGAAACAGGAGTCTTGAAGTATGTTGCATAATTACAAACAGATGAATTAAAGGTAACCTTAATGTAGCAGATAATGTGGACTTACAAGAGAAGTACAACCCATCTATACTTACAATTTTATTCCCATAAATTCATTGTGATTCATAATCTGAAAATTGAAAGGATGAAATGCAAGTTTGAGTATAAAATATATTTAGGAACCCTTGAAGAACTAATTTTAAGATCAGGACTAATTTTAAAATAACCCAAAACTATTTTGGCAAAATATTTCGGTTATTTTGGCAAAATATACTACCTGATATTTAAAATAGAGTTCAAGATGGACAAGTTAATTGAATTAAATGTTGGGAAAACTGTAACTTAATTATTTCTATAATATTTAGATAGTTCGAGATGCCAGTCTTAGCTTCTGACTTTTAAAGAAGAAAAGCTACAAAATAAATAGGTGATGTCAGATACTAAATATAGAAGGAAGGTTGGTTTTTGTTTTTGTTTTGTTTTTTTTTTCAGTGTAATTTATAAAACTTTTTGACTATGCAACTATTTCTACAAATCAATCTACAAGTTCAAGGACTTCTGAAAACGTAATCACATAACCTGACACTCTGCCCATGGTTTTTCTTCTGACCTTTTCTTCATTTTGGAAACATATAAAAAAGTGGGATTTAGTGAAAGTAAATAGGTAATATTTATGGGAAGTAAATAATATACATAAATAGTACAGGTAAATAGGTATTCTGTATTAAATATAAGATCCATTCATGATATTGACTCAACTATTTCCCGGACAAAAATGGACTTTATAACGTGTATTATATTAAAATAAAATTCATATTGAACAATAAAAATTGCAGAAGATTGTATACATACAGATACTTTAAAACAAAATTTGTTAAATAACATGTTCATACTACCAAAACATTTTGCACTAAAACTCCTTAAACACTGCATGACTCTATTATGACTCTAGTTCAGTTAGTAAGTAAATGCATACCTAAAATAAATATGATTCCACCATCCGCTCAACGGGATTACTGTTCTGCTCTGATTCATCTTAGAGCCTGTTTTCCAAATGTCTTAACCATTGAATTTACCTTGATATTAAGCAGCCTTCCTTATAAATATGCTAATCATTTTACACAAACAGAAGTCACCGGATGTCTTACCTGGACAGGAAATCTGCCTAAATATTCCGAAGAATGCTTTGTAACAATTACTCACAACTTTGTATTCAAATGTCTCCCACTCTATTTTTTCTTTCTTGGCCTTCTTATAGATTTAAAGTTCCATGTAAGTTTATGGATAGTTAGAAAAATATTGATATTTTGGGGCAAACTGTATATATGTAGGAGTCAGAACAGGATTAGAAGAGTGATCATCTGGAGAAAAAAAAAAAAAAAAAGAGAGAGAGACCTTCACCAAAAGAGGAGATAATAACTGGAGGAGATCTTTCTGTTCTATTTATGAGCTATATTCTTATTACATTTTGTCACTAAATAAAATAATGAAAGTAGCCTTTCTTTCTGCCCTTCATCTATTTTTAGAAAGCTTTTCATACTGATATTAATGATTCCTTTACAAAAGTATCCATACTTTCTGGAATCTTCAAGAAGGTGAATCTTCAAGAAGTGTGCTGTGAATTGACCAGTTCTGTTTAGTGGGCACTACTGCCATTAAACAAAGTCATGTCTCCTTAGTGTTGCCCTTAGCATCATTTTTCACTTTCCGCTGAAATTTTTGGCCTAGAAACATGAAATGTGGGGATTAAAATCTGGAATGTCTGAAGATATAGATTTTGCTGATGATACCTGCCCCTTGCATTTAATGATAAATGAAATGCAGTAAAAGTCCCACAGCTAGGTGAGAACTGCTTATGAATTCTGACTTTATGACCAATAAGTCAAATGTAAAAGTTTATCTGCATAAAATGATGTCAGATAACCCCATCTCTAGAAGGTAAAGTACTGCGATACTATAGCACTTACTCACCTAGACAACATAAATCTTGCAGCTACATCTTTAACAAGGCAAGCACTGTTTTTGGAAGCTCACACTAACAGATAGGTATCAATAGTAAGCAATGTTCTCAGCATGTATCTATCTGAATAAATCAGAATCAAAGGTTACAAATCCATCCAAGAGTTAAATTGTTTTCAGTATGGATGCTGACAGCACACTTTCAGAGAAAAGTGGCCAGATAGAATTGCTGCCATTGAAAAAATTACTTACAATTGTACAAATAGCAGACTGACTTGAACATTTAGCAAAATAACTTCAGTTAGGGAAAACAAATGCGGGCTGATTCACAGAGACCTTTTGAAACACTTAAACTTTCTGAACCAACTCTATAGATTAACAATTTGAGGAAATTAAAGGAATTGGCCCAGGATTACAGAATCACAGAATTGTAGGGGTTGGAAGGGACCTCCAGAGATCATCGAGTCCAACCCCCTTGCCAAAGCAGGTTCCCTACAGCAGGTCACACAGGTAGGCATCCAGGCAGGTCTTGAACATCTCCAGAGAAGGAGACTCCACCACCTCCCTGGGCAGCCTGTTCCAGTGCTCCGTCACCCTCACTGTAAAGAAGTTCTTGCGCATGTTTGTGCGGAACTTCCTATGCTGCAGTTTCTGGCCATTTCCCCTTGTTCTGTCTCCACTCACCACTGAAAAGAGTCCGGCCTCGCCATTCTGCCCCCCACACCTTAGATATTTATAGACCTGGATCAGGTCCCCTCTCAGTCTCCTTTTCTCAAGGCTGAACAGACCCAGTTCACTCAGCCTTTCCTCACAGGGGAGATGCTCCAGGCCCTTCACCATCTTCGTGGCCCTCCGCTGGACTCTTTCCAAGAGATCCCTGTCTTTTTTGTACTGGGGAGCCCAGAACTGGACGCAGTACTCCAGATGAGGTCTTACCAGGGCAGAGTAGAGGGGGAGGATCACCTCCTTTGACCTGCTGGACACGCTTTACCTTGTTAGCCAAGACAGAAATTGTCTATTCTAGAAATTGTGATAATATCACAAAGCCCTCTCACTTCTCTGAACCACTGAAATAAAGCAGGCAAAACATTTTCATGTCATTCCTATACATACTAGTAAATTCCACTTTTGGGAGAACTGATAATTCTTTTTCTATTCAAAATTCAAAATATCTGTGATACACGTGATTGACTTCTCAGTCCTGTAACCACTGACTGCTTCTTATTCTTAGTTCTGGGCAGGAAATACTACTTACTTGAAACCAAACAACTAATATCTTTAGCTGTAGTTCTAATGCAGAGAGAATAGCCAATCTGGTGCAATATTTATATATAATATTTGTAAATATATAAATGAGATGTGCCAAGTTCCCATTGATGCTGCAGTTCCAAACTTCTATTAATCACAAACTTGACATTAACACTGATGGCTCTTTGTCATTCTTTAGGGAATTCATTCCGCAGAAAGCTGTTATATACTTCTCCCAGTCCTTGCTGAAATTAATAAAATTCTCATGCAATTGTCCATGACCCAGTAGCAAATTTGCAACTTTGATTCAACCAACTGCAACAAAATAATGTGGGTCAGCAAGAATGAAGTCAAAGTCACCTCCTCGACCCAACACTCAAAAACTGTAACAGAAATCCCAAGCCTGGAACAAAGACAAGTAAATGAAAATTGCAATTAGAGCACCACTGTCTACTTGAACAGTGGAATTAACTGCTGGAAAATGGTAGATGCTCCATCTTTTATAGTTCAAATATCTTTTTCCAGTGTTTTTATTAAATCAACTTTTTTCCTGTTTTCATATAAGTTAGACTGCAAGAAAAATTTAATTGGAAGAGTATGAAATTCCAGGCCTATGATGTACCATAATCAAGACAAATATCCAGGAGTCTTGTCCAAAATTGAGGTTTCAGATAATATCTATAAATATGTATTTTCATAACTACCTACTATGTTGGTTTTGTAGCTAAGTTCTATTTGTGTTTTCATGTTTTGACACTATTTTTCCCAGAATATCATTGATTTTCAGCTAGCTTATTTTATGCCTTTCAATATTATACCCTTAACCATTCCAGTCATTCCTTTGTGCTATGAGATGAATCATGTCCCTGTATATTATAAGTCAAAGACAGGGAAAATAAGAGAGATTTGCCATGTTGATAAAGCTAAGCTACCCTCCTTATGAAGGAAGTTTGTATTGTACTTCAAGATATGTGTAAACAAACTCACTATGGTTCTCTTCTCACATAATATGTGTAAAAACAGATAAGCTGATAATGTTTGATTGTTCCTCTAGGCACCAATAAAATCTTAGTTAATTTACAGGGAAATCAAATTCTAATTCAAAAAAGCTCAACCATAGATAAAATTCTAAGTCCTCCAATTTCTTTCTTACTGTATGTAGTATACATAGAACATGTGAGAAACAGCTTTAGTTTCATAGTTTTATCACATTACATATCTGCAGTTCCAAAATAAAAATTTTGCTTGTTACATTTGCAGCACTTCAGTATCAACAGTACTGGCCACAATTATAAGAAGTGTCTGATTCAGAAACAACACTGTGCCATACTTTTTCTTCCAAACATCCCTTTTTCTCTATGACTTAGCACAAAGGAACAAAATTTTAAATTGCATCAATCTTATAAATCTTACAAATTACGTCAAAATAAAACATTTTATTTTTTTTTTAATATACTTTGGATTTGCACCACTTGTTCACTTGACTCCTATATGAGGCAGTCTGCACTTGTCATTCAGCTGAGACAGTGGCAATAGCCTTAAAATTGGATTCAAAGTACTGCTTCAAAGCTCCCTGTTTCTCTTTAGTACTTTCAATAGGACATTAGCCAGCATAAAATGTCTCTGTCAGGTCGATACAGCTGATCTGATGATTACACTTGCTGTGCGTTGCTCAATATATTTGTCTCTGTCTTCTGAAGTTCCACACTCTGTCTGTTTAGCCTTTTGTTTTCCTTTCTTCCACTATAACTGAAAAAAAAAAAAAAAAAAAAAAAAAAAAATTAAAAGTCTTAGATTCCAAACAATAATCACACGCACATATGTACATGCACACCAACACATGCACACGTACTTTGGAATGATTTGTAGTTTTTTTCAAAGCTTAATTCTATTGTAGCATTTGTGATTTTGGAATATAAATTAATCTGTACTCTTTCTAAATTAACATTGAATAATCTAAGAACATTTAGATTAGGATCAAAAGATTGCCTTTCGAGATGCTTCCCTTTACCCACATCAGTCTATTTCAGCTTTTTATTTAATCAGTATGAACTCATACCCTACTGAATATGGGAATAGCCACAGCTAGTGCCCCTTCATCTTGCTTTTGATTTTACACTGAGCATAACACAAATGAAGCAACCCCTTTGGATCCTTCCCAGGGCTGTCTCAGCTTCACCTCAGCCTTATTTTTCAGGTGCAAAACTCAACACACTAACATGATCCAAGCTTTAGAAAAGTCTTGAGACCTATAAAAGGATTCAGGAGAAAAGCAATTGGTGATCACATGTAACTTATTATAGGATGTTATGGAAGTAAGCAAAGGCAGGATAAGGGAAATGTTTTACTGAACTGGAGAGGAACAAGAATGTGGAAATAAAGGGATAAAAGGATTTAAAGGTCTTATCACATGCCTAATACAAGGACTGCTCTGGAAAATATGCCTCCTATTTTATTAGATTGGCCAATGATGGCAGAAATAGATGGTGGTATGGCAGTAGAGGTAGAACCTTACCTCCAATATTCTGTTACATTTCATTGCTTTCTTTTTCATGCATATAGAATTGCACCAATTGACATTAATTGACATTTGCTGAACATTTATGTGGACAAAACAGTAGATGTGAGCACAGTGAGGCACTGGGTGGTGTATTTCAGCAGTGGTGACAACAACATGAAAGACAACCCACATTCCATATGGCCATGCATAGATGAAGACTCTTCATCCACAGATGAAGAGTATCTCAATGAGCTCATCAGTGCAAATCAGCAGATTACAATCAAGGAACTATGTATGGAGTTGAAAGTGTTACTATGTTTTGTATCTGTTTTAGTTTCCATAAAAATAAATAGAGGCATTATTTTCAGAGCAACCTGTGTAGTTTGCTGGTGATGGCACTTGTCTGGCCACGTCTTGTATCTCATCAGCTCAGTCCGCATTATCTTACTGAGGAACTCCACTTAATTCTTTCCTCATGACGGTCTCTGGTGTGTTTGTGTGTGCATGAGGTCCGAGTGTAGCAATGGGGAGAGGTTGGAGGTGCCAGATTTCTATGGAATTGTAATTGAAGATAGTGCAAGTGTGTGCAAGCCAGAGGGTTAAATGGAATGGAAACAAGGGTAGGAGTGGTTCTCTAAGAGCCAGCCCTGGGAATAAGAGTGCCTGTGCATTATTAGCCATCGGAGCACATTGGAGCTGGCTAGGAAGATGGCCAGATGTGTATGTGAAGGTTCGTGCCAGTTGTGCCAGCAATTGGAGTGGGGCTGCAACATCAGATGTTCATAATGCACAGGTGCCAAAAAACTGAAGAGACTGGGATCCAGGGACAGATACTGGACAGACTGAATGTCAGAGCCAAAAAGCTGGAGGGATCCCTGCTGAACATATGTTACAAATATTCTTTCCGTTGGAATATCATGTGGCACAGACAAAGAGGGAATTAGGAACCCAAAGGACAAAGAAAACTGTTCAACAGTTGAGCTAAGACAAAGAGATTACACAATACTTACTGTCATGGGCAGAAGAGTCATCTTGGGAGATTAACTTAATTTATTGAAAATTAGTAATGGACTAGAGCAGTGAGAACCAAAACCACCCTAAAAATATCTTCCTCCTATTTGTCGTCTTCTACCTTCACCCCTAATTGGCATATGGAGACAAGGTCAGCCCACAGCGCTCCATCTCTGCCAATCCACCACAGACCCGCTCTTCTCCTGTTCCACATGGGTTCACATGGCTGCCATCCATCCCCGAGTAGTGCCCATGCACTTCTCACAGGATGTGGCTCTCTCAGCACTGCTCCAACATGGTTCCATATCATGGGGCCCACCCTTTAGGTGCCACTCAGGCCCCATCCCCATGGGCTGCAGCTCTGGCCACTCCTGTGTGTATAGAGTGTATATGCAACCATATGACAATATTATTTTTTTTTTCTTATCTTTTTTTTTTCATCTGTGTTGTGTTTGTTTTGTTTTGTTTTGTTTTGTTTTTGTAATCCATGCTTAACAAAGCAGCATTTGAACAAAATATATGTTACATGGACAGATATGAGCATGTGTCAGCTCATACATTTTCAATTTGTCTAGCAGAATAAAATAATGCATATTGATGTGAGGTGGAATATTCGCTTTTTATCTTCTGGTTGTCCTATATTTCATGCATATATACACCACTTAGTCCAAAATCCAAAATTATTGATAGGATTGATTTTATTCTTTCTTCTATTCTCCCACACGCACACATTGTGATCTCTGAAACAAAAGTATTTGTGAATTATAGATAGTTCTTAGATAATTATATATGTCTTAACTGCAGTTTTATGTGAAATTATATGAAATAAACATATAGGTGCATGTAACAGTCAAACAGTAAATTGAGTTCCCTTTCTTTAACTGTGTTCTAACATTTCTTTGTTGTCCTTTTCACAGTCAAGGATAAAGGCTGAACCTAATTGCTTATACAGAAGGCTCTTTATAGCTGTTGGTTTGGTTGAAGTCTAATGGGTCATCAGGGATTTGATATCTGAATGACAGGATATTGGAGAAAACTGCTGATAGTGGGACTGAAAAGGAGTATCTGACTCAAGGAAAAGGCATGTGCTTTTCCACCTGTGAAAACAGATCATATGCAAACAAATACTCATATGCTTTTTCACTAATTTTTTTTCCCTAAAATCACAGAATCACAGAATCAAAAAAATACCAAGGTTGGAAAAAACCTACAGGATCATGCAGTCCAACCATCCAGCTATCACCAATAGTTCTCACTAAACAATATCCCTCAACACAAAATCCAAACATTCCCTTGAACACCTCCAAGGTTGTTGACTCTACCACCTCCCTGGGCAGCTCAGGGAGCTGCCCATTCCAGTGCCTGACCACTCTTTCAGAAAAGTAGTATTTCCTAACATCCAACCTAAATCTCCCCTGGCACAGCGTGAAGCCATTCCCTCTAGTTCTATCACCAGTTACACGAGAGAAGAGGCTGACCCCCAGCTCACTACAACCTCCCTTCAGGTAGTTAGAGAGAGCAGTAAGGTCTTCCCTGAGCCTCCTCTTCTCCAGACTGAACAATCCCAGCTTCTTCAGCTGCTCCTTTTAAGGCCTGTGTTCCAGACCCCTCACCAGCTTTGTCGCTCTTCTTTGAACCCGCTCCAGGGCCTCGATGTCTTTCTTTCAGTGAGGGGCCCAAAACTGGACTCAGTACTCAACGTGCAGCTTCACCAGAGCTGAGTACAGGGGGACAATCACTTCCCTGTTCCTGTTGGTAGCAGTGTTTCTGATGCAAGTCAGGATGCCATTGGCTTTCTTGGCCACCTGGGCACACTGCTGGCTCATGTTCAGCTGAGCATCAATCAATACCCCCAGGTCCATTTCCTCCATGCAGTCTTCCAGCCACTCCACCCCAAGCCTGTAGCATTGCCTGGGGTTGCAATACTATTTGCCTGATCCTGCATTTGTCTTGTTGAAACTCATTCTATTGGCTTCAGCCCAGCTGTCCAGTCTGTCCAGATCCCTCTGTCGTGCTCACTACCCCCAGGCAGATCAACACTTCCAGGCAACTTGGTGTCATCTGCAAACTTACTGAGGGTGCACTCAATGCCCTCATACAGGTTGTCAGTAAAGATATTGAAATTTCCTATTACTAGTGTAATTTCACTAATTGTAGCACAAGGATGCCTAGTACAGTCAGGAAGTCATCAGCCTCCAATGTTTTCATCTGCAGCCATGCAGGATTATTCTTTTGTAACCTGAAACATAAATAATCACACACAGGAACACATAGAAGAACACCACAAAAACAAGTAAAAAAAAAAAACACAGAAATTTAGCTCAAAGGACATTTTTTGCCTGCTCTGGAAGTATTATGGACGAAGAAAGGGCATGAGATATTGAGTCATGAGAATATGTATTTGCTCAGCATTGTTTTATTTCAAATAAAAATGTCATGGCCATATGAAAATAACAAATCACTGAATATCGTACTCAGGTTTGTATTTATCTGTGTCAATTAGGTCATGCGGTAACTCTAAGTGTGCAAATTCCTTGTACTCTTTCATCTTTATTTTAGCAGTTCTCATAATATCCTTCCAGGAATCCAATGTTAATGCTTTTATAGCCAGTTGTAAATGACATATCGAGGCACAGAAATATAACAACCGAACCAGGTCTCAAAGATACCCTGCCTCAAAAAAAGAATTGTGACCACTTCTAAAACTCCAGCTAATGCTCTAGATTAAAGGCCCACAATTTGAAACGCAAATATCCTTTTTATTCCAGTTTACCTAATCTGTCTGCCAGATAAGGAGCAAGAGCAGAACACAGGCATAGAGCTCAGCCCCCACTAAATCAGGAACTGTAGTTGGAGAAAAGTCTATTCATTTCTTTCACCCACAAGAAATTAATTGAGGCATGGAGTAATATGGACATTAAATTAATGATAAGAAAGAATGTTGTCTTTCTTATAAGAATAGAAATGTGGAAAGATCAACCTTCATGCTTCAGGCATAACTTTCCTTGATGGATTTACTTCCTTAAAGCATTAGATGCTGTCAGATATAGAAAAATACAGTAACTGAACAACTCTCCTGACCAGAAATATTATTTCCTATAATCATACATTCATAGTAGTGCAAAATTAGATTTTCAGAAATGCTGAATACCTGAGCACTGGTTTATGCTCAGTTTGAATATCTAGCCTAACAGTTATGTTTTGTCCTGGGCTTGGTCTCCTGATCTCCAGGCCTTTACATTGTGATTAGTATCTTGCCTCATCCAAACTGCACCTTGAAGTATAATATATAATATATATTATATATTATAATTATATTATAATATATAAATATACAGCGTATATTTACTGCGCTGTGTGATATGTCAAACAGCAGTAGCATCTCTTTTTAACCCTTGAGCCAAATAGAAGCTTTTAAGAATAAGATTAACATCTTTCTATGTAGAAAACTAATAAACAAAATTTGCAGTATGTTCTGAAACTTATAAATAAAATGGAATAACAGTGCTATTCAGAAAATTAATTTTTTATCCCCAAGTAGTTTATCTTAGTTGTTCACAGCATTTAAATTTTTAATCTTTACAAGGACTGCATACATCCAAAAGCATCACAGTTGCAGTTGTCAAAGGCACATGGTAGAAAGTTTTTTGGCAAGTAAAAGGAACAAGGCTAATTTCAAAATTCTATAGTTACCATCAACTTCAGCACTGTCTTGCTCACATTAATAATTCATATTGGTGTTTAGGAGAAAACAGTGCAGGATTGTCATGGTTTTTTTATTTTCTTTGACAGTATTCCACATCTTAACATCATGTAGTGCACTAGGAGTTAAAGAGTTAATGCTGCAGTTACCATGGATTGTCAATAGTGCCAAGTACCTGGTTCAGAAGAGAAGAAATACAGCTCCCAGAAGACTTCACTATTCCATTTCCATTTTCTGTCCAGAGGGAAAGATACAACAGATCAGGAATCATGAGACTGTCTCTTTTTCCACAGCTCACCACTGCAGTATGTTCTCCCCAGCCATCTCGCTTTCAGGATTACAGTAAGGCCTTCGGTTTTGGACACACTCTCATTTTATTTTATTTATTAGCTTCAATTCCAGTATTATATTACTTTATCTCGCATTCTGCTATCATATTTAGTAAATTAGTTTATTCCCTTAGGTCATTGCCACTGTTTTGTCTTTATGCCCACCTCCCTGTCTTTTCCCTTCCACGCTTTCCCCCTTCCCCAGGCATGGGTCTGTGGGTCCCTTCACCCCATTAATGATGGAACCAGGCTGAAACGGGACAGAACTATGACAAGGATCTCCAATGATTTCATGAGTGCTTGGGCACACAATATATATGAATATATTTGACACTATTCACTGTAACTTTATCATTAAAGTATTCTTTTTAATGAAGCTTTTGGATGTTTGATTTTAATATTCTTATGGGTATACACTTTCAAGCATATATCCCTAAGAATAACCTGCCAGACTTACGTTTCCCAGACTTTCACTGTTAATTTTCCTGGACATCACAGGAAAAATGTCCATATTCTTCCCTTAAAGAAGGAATTGTTGTTTTGCACAAGGCATGAAGAGACTCATAATTACAGTGCTCTGATACTTAAAACAGTGTTAAGGCTTTAAAAATCAGTTTCCAAAGTTTTTAATTTGATCTTCCTCCTGAGCTTTTGTGCTGAATTCAGGCTGCAGAAGAATTCTTTCAATAGACTTGCAGTACAATGGGTCAGGAAGGGGAGGGGAAAAAAATACGGGGTAAAAGCAAATATAGATACAACATAGGAAGCACTCAAAGGGAGGGAAACAGAGGTAGCTTTTAAATGCTGTGCAGAAAATGACACATCTTCAGCTTCAGCTACTTAATTGTAGGAATGAATAACAAGCTCACTGAGCAAAAAATAGTGAGATTGGACACAGCTTAGGTGCAAAGTTTGGAATCACAGTCTATGCAGCTTTAGGGAGCTTAGTCATTTGGCTATGGCCTAGGAATGAGAAAAATTTTAATTCTGATCTGAAGTCAGTACATTTTAGGAAATACGCATTTCCCAGCAGTTAATCCTTATACAGAACATTTGGTGACAGTTATAAGATTCAGTATTGGCTAGTGTGCTTGTTAGATGATATTTATCCTTAAACCTATCAATAAATTTTACAGACTTTTTGTCAAATATTAAATTGAAATAACTTTCTTTAATTGTCTAACTGCAGACATAACAGCATATGGCTTGAGAGTTTCTCATATAATAGGTTGCATACAAGCTTGTACAAGCTGCATTCTCTTCAGCTGAGAAAAACAAAACAAGAGAGAAAAAAGTATTCAATGTATGTTCTTCTACTTTTCACTTTCTTTTTCTGATTTATTTTCCAAGTACGCTTTTGACAGCTTAGAAAATCCGATGTTTGGAAAGAGATTTGGGAAGTGGATTTTTCCCCCCGAAGGTGAAGCCAAGAAATGTAACAGTCATTCTTGTTGATTTCTGACAGTTCAAGTCACCAAAGGCATTTGATAAACTTTAATCGCTGTCACAGCTGTAAAGGGCACAGATGGGAGTGAGAGCACAAATCAGCTACAACACTAGAACACGAGTAAGTGAGCGTGTTTGCATGTGTGCACCTGTGTATATATGAAAGGATATGTTTCACAAAAACATAATCAAACAACACTGAGTTTCTTTCAATTCAAGAGTAGTTGGAAAGTACACATTTCTTAAATGAAGTGCTCTCATATTTTTCAAATATAGAAGTTTGTAATTTCCATTAAACTATCAAAAGTGTTTTAAAATGCCATTTTGAGAGTACTGCAATTATTTCAGTGTTTGCATTCCCTTAGATTTATGAATAACACATATCAGTTATTTGTTCATTCTACCACAATGGAGAGTTATTGATGTGAATGGTAAACTCAGTATTTGAATCTATGCCTGCTATTTAATAATTCTAAACAGTACAGAAAAAGGCAGATTCAGACCTAAAGCCCATACGTATATCACTGTGCATAGTATTGTTTTCATGACTCCAGAACACACCTAAGAAATCTGTAAAGTTGATGTTTTTCTACTGACATAAAGCAGAGCAGGACAGCATCACAGCTGTACAGACAAATAGGCCACGTGAAGCAAGGTGCAGTATGTCCCCCAGCCTTGCTATGGATGAGTGGCAGTGTACTGAGTTGAGGTGGCAAGATTTTGGTACCAGACATTTGCTCACAGAGCCCAGCGGCGCCCCGTGTCAGAGCAGCGCCGCTCCCGCCGCTCCAGTAGCCCCGCCGCTGCCAGAACTGAGCCATGGGTGACGCCTGGTGCGCTCCGCGAGAATGGTTGGAAGGGAGCGCAACTGCTGCCCGGCGCAGCGCAGGAGGAGGGCGGGAGGCGGGAGGAGGGAGAGGAAAGCAGCTCCCTGCGGCCCAGGAGAGGCCGTCCCTGCAGTCCCTGGGCGCCACTCCGGAGAGACGCGGGGCACGGATACCCGCGGGAGCAGCCCCGGACCTGAGCCTGCGGGGGGCGGCCTGTGGTGGGTCAGATCGGTGTGGACTGTAGACTTGCTGAAGACCTTGGAGAACTTATATAGGATCCGACTCCTGGAAAGAACTACGTACAGTGGAAAGGAGAGTGTCTATGGAGAAGCATCGTGGACTGGCTGCAGTCCTCTGTTCCCTTCTGCTGCTTTAGAGGAGGTGGAGGGAAGAAGGGTTTTTTTCTTGCTTGCTTTCTATTTTCACTGCTCTAGTCTGTTATTAATCAGCAGTAAATTAAAATAATCTTCCTCAGATTGAGTCTGTTTTGCCTGTGAATGTGAGTGACCTTTCTGTTCTTACCCAGTGAGCATTTTTTTCATCATATTTTCTCCTGTTCTGTTGAGCTAAAGTGACAGAGTAGAATGGTAGAGCATTGCTACCTACTGGTGTGAAACTGCTACAAATAGATAAGCTCCTGAGATCACTTCCAACTCAATTCCTTGGATCTTGAGACCTTATCCTTATGATGATCTTTTTTTTTCTTTCATCTCTCAGTTGAAATTCTATCCATTGCATTTAGTGTTATTATTGAATATTTGTAACACCATATCGTATGAATACCACATTGTGAAGCTGAATTGTCTTACACTAAGTACTGTACAAGTGTAACAAGTAACAAAGTCTACAAGTAACAAACTGCATAGACAGGTTAAAAAATGGCAACATATGGATACAGAAATTATGAAGATGTAGAAGACAGCAAAAACTGATGTTGGTAGGCAATATGCTCAGACTAACCTGGAGCAAACTGCTGCCAAATACCCTTAAAAATACCCTTAAAGGACAGCAAAGGCACGAGAACAGGCTGTTCCTGAATGCTGTAAAGTGAGCTGTAGGGGAAGAAGACAGGTATGAATGAACCAGGAACTATTGTCGAGACTCCAGAAGAAAAAGTGAATCTATGTCCTCTGGAAGAAGGGACAGGCTACTTGGGGAGAGTACAAGAAAGTAGCTAAGGTATGCAGGAAGGAAGTTAGGAAGGTAAAAGCCCAACTTGAACTCAGATTGGCCACTGCAGTAAAAGCAAATAAGAAATCCTTCTACAAATATATCAACATTAAGAGAAGAACCAGGGAGAATTTCCATCTTTTACTTGATGCAGCAGGGAATGTAAACACTGAGGGTAAGAAGAAGGCTGAGGTCCTCAATACCATCTTTACACCTGCCTTTAATAGCCAGATCAGTTATACTCAGGGAAATTTAGGCTCTGATCTGGAGGTCTGGGACGCTGCTCAGAATACACCCCTGGGATGCAGGCAGAGTCAGTTAGAGAGCTCCTCCTCCATCTGGAGTGTCACAGATCCATGGAACCAAACAGGCTTCATCCTAGGATGCTGAGGAAACTAGCAGTGTTGATTGCCAAGCCACTCTCCACCATCTACCCGTGTCCTTGGTTATCTGGAGAGCTCCAGAGGATTGGAGGCTTGACAGTTTGACTCCCATCTACAAGAATGGCCATAAAAAGGATCGAGGGAACTACAGGCCTGTCAGCCTGACCTCGGTACAAGGGAAAGTTATGAAGCAAATCATCTTGAGTGAGATCACACAGCACATGCATGGCATCCAGGGAATCAGACCCAGCCAGCACGGGTTCATGAAGGGCAGGTTGTGCTTGACCAACCTCATCTCCTTCTACAACTGAGTGATCAGACTGGTAGACAAGGAAAAGGCTGTTGCTGTAGTCTACCTAGACTTTAGCAAAGCTTTTGACATGGTCTCTCACAGCATTTTTCTGGGGAAAATATCTGCCCATGAGCTGGACAGCTATACCTTTCTTGAGTAAGGAACTACTTAAGGGCTGTGCTCTTAAGAATTAGAAGTTAATAGAGTTAAGTCCAGTTGGTGACCCATTACAAGTGGTGTTCCCCAGGGGTCAGTACTGGGTCCCTCTTGTTTCATATCTTTACTGATGACCTAGATGAGGGAATTTGAGTGTATCCTCAGTAAGTTTGCAGATGACACCAAGTTGAGAGGTAGTGTGGATCTGCCTGAGGGTAATGAGGCCATTCAGAGGGATAAGCTGGATCACTGGGCTGAGGTGAATGGGATGAGTTTCAACAAGGCCAAGTGTCAAGTCCTGCACTTTGGCCACAGTAACCCCGTGCAGCGCTACAGGCTTGGGGCTGAGTGGCTGGATGAGTGTGAAGAGGAAAGGGACCCGAGGGTGTTGGTTGATGCTCTGCTGAACATGAGCTGACAGTGTGCTCAGACGGCCAAGTCAGCCAATGGCATCCTGGCCTGCATTAGAAATAGCATAGCCAGCAGAAGCTAATCGTCCCCCTGTACTCAGCACTGCTGAGGCCACACCTCGAGTACTGTGCTCAGTTTTGGACCCCAAAAGAAAGACACTGAGGCCCCTGGAGCGTGTCCAGAGAAGGGCAACAAAACTGGTGAGGGGTCTGGAGCACAAATCTTACGAGGAGCAGCTGAGGGGGCTGGGATTGTTTAGTCTGGAGAAGAGGAGGCTCAGAGGAGACCATATTGCACTGTACAACTTTCTAAAGAGAGGTTATGATGAGGAGGGGTTTGGCCTCTTCTTCCAGGCAGCAAAGAGGGCCAGAGGAAATGGCCACAACTTGTGCCAGAAGAGATTTAGATTAGACATAAGGAAAAACTTTTTCTCTTGGAGAGTGTTCAGGCACCGGAATGGCCTGCCCAGGGAGGTGGTGAAATCACTGTCCCTGACAGGATCAAGAAGCATTTGGATGAGGTATTATGAGATATGGTTTAGTAGCTTGTGGTAGCAATGATAATGGAAGGACAGTTGGACTAGATGACCCTGTGGGTCCTTTCCAATCTTGTGATTCTATGGTTCTATACTGAATAGTCACAAGAAGTCATGCATTGTTCTTACACAAATTATTTTCCAATAGTTTTCCAATATTTTCCAGTAATGCCTCCTATTTTATTATGTTGGACTACAACCTCAGATGTGGATGTTGGTGGTATGACAATAGAGACTAAACTGATGTCCCTTTACGTGTGTTGTTGCAGTGAGACAGATAGAAGCAGTGAGGCAGTCTGACAGAATGTTCTCTGACATGGAAGAGCTTCTGAAGCAAAGATGTGCCACTGAATTCCTCCATGTAGAAAAAATGGCACCCAATGACATTCATCAACATTTGCTGAACATTTATGGAGATCAGTGTTGCTGCAATGGACAACATTTTCCTAGTAATACAATTGTCATGGAGCAGCTGTGAAATAGTGGTCACTTCCACTGGATTAGATATTTATGAACAAGACTCACAGGCTTTTGTTCACTGCTAGCAAAAACGCATAGATAGTGGTGGTGACAATGTTGAAAACAGCATTTTGTAGCTGAGACTTTGCTCTATCAAACAGTGTTATTGTGCTCTTACTATCTGTTTTAGTTTCCATGGAAATAAATAGGAGTTACTGCTAGAGCAACCTACATATTAACTCTCAGCTTTTTCTTACTGTAAAGTTCCCATAAGCTCATAGGTTCCAAGTAAATGATCATTATCTGTGAACTACAGATAGGCAGTCCTGCACTTACATCTGATGCATTATCTTAGTATGAAAATGCTCTTACTTCTGTTTTAGTAGATCCTTATGAACTGATGGATTTATTGTTATTGTTATTGTTATTGTTATTGTTATTGTTATTGTTATTGTTATTGTTATTAATTCCATCTACAAAACACACTTACACCAATAAATAAATAAATAAATAAATAAATAAATAAATAAATGAACAATCCACAGATTTACTTCTTTTTTCTAAATAAGGTTATTTTATTCAGTACAATATTTAAATGCCACTGCTACATTCACTGATGCCCAGACTACAGCACAATCTATTTAGTGGGTGAGTAGTATACTGTTTATGTCTATATGACACCTGTTATTGTTGTAGAATTCCCTGTGATATATTTAATACTTAATCATAATATTTATCTTTTATGTTCAATGTTCACTCAGTAAAGCTTTGAAAAATGAATTCAGATGACCTATTACCTCAAGAACTAAGCAGCATATTAGTAAATAGTGCTTTAAAAATACAGTGTTTTCCTAATCCAGTTACTATTTTTTCTAAGTGAAATACTCTCCCTTTCCTGAGAGTTTTAACTCCCTCCCTCTTCTGCTCTGCCACTTAAATATCCTTGCATGTTGGTTTAGCTTACAAAAGGAATGTGCTTGTCTGTTGCCCAAAGAGAGGCAATTCCTGTCAGTAACACTGGGGTCAAAGAAAAGTCATTAGAATCAGCTGTCACAGGTTTTCATTGTTTGATAGACAAAATAATTAACTGAAAACTTATCTGCCCAGAGAGTCAGAAACTGTCTTTAAGATTTTGATGCAGCATGAAGTCAACCTCAGCAACGACAATAGTTCAAGTTTTTGAAAGCTTAGGAAAATTGTACTGGATGTTCTCCAAAGTAATTTTATCACTTCAGCTTTCAAATAAGAAAGGATAGATATACTATCACTGTCCTATTTAGATTTTTTTAAAAAGATGTAATACTCCTCAAGGGTCAGTAGGAGAAAAGAAGTGATGTAGAAACAGCTTTCAGATGTGAGATCATCAGAGACTACACACCCCACATTGATTTACCTAGGGAATCATTTTACAAAGTTAATTCTTTGGGAGTGATCTTCACTGTGTGACATATCACTTGGGAGTCTTAAACTTGTGGCAAAACTACTGGGTTTTGCAGTATTAAATAGTGTCAACTCAAATGATCTCACTGCATCAATCAATGGAAATTTATAGTGCTGTCCTACAGCAATATCAAAAAGCTTGTTAGGAGTTGCTAGCTTTTTTCTTCACTCAAATCTCTTCAATATTTAACTATGTCATTCCAATAGAGAGTATTATGTATATCCCTCACTTTTTAATTTTTAAAGAGAATTATCAGAAAAAATGTAATACTAAACTTTAAGGATTGTACAGATTTATGCTTTGAACACTATGGGCAGTTTTGTGGAAACCTATTACTAGTAACAAGATTATGATGGTATTCTAACTTTTTACGTGACATTATAAATTATTTTATATGTGCAGATGTATATGCACATGTCTTCAGGATTTATATATACACTTTGTATACAAAAAGCAGTCAAGACAATAAAGCGAAATGTTTAAAACTTTGAGAAAAGTCATAACTTTGTAACCTCATGGAGGGATTCTGCCTAGCTGGAAAGGATGGAATGACACAGAAGAGATAGAAGCAACAATCACCCTGTAAAGTCTTAAGGAACAAGCTCCTGAGCTAGTAGGTGCCTGGCTTAGACATTCTGGCTTATACATTCTGGCTGTAGACAGTAGGTAACAAGTGATGCTAGTTTGGCCAAACCAGTCATTTGCACAGCATCTACATCACAGCTGAATTTATTTAAAGATATCAGGGTCTCTTCCTCTGATTATTCTAACATTCTTATTCACAGAATCACAGAACTGCAGAACTTTAGGAGCTGAAAGGGACCTCCAGAGATCATCGAGTCCAACCCCGCTGCAAAGCGGGCCCCCACAGCAGGTTGCACAGGTAGGCGTCCAGGCAGGTCTTGAGTATCTGCAGAGAAGGAGACTGCACAACCTCTCTGGGCAGTCTGTTCCAGTTCTTTGTCACCCTTACCACGAAGAAGTTCTTAAGCACATTTGTGCAGAACTTCCTCTTATGCTCAGTTTGTGGCTGTTTCCCGTTGCCCTATCACCACACACCACTAAAAAGAATGTGGCCTCATCCCTTTGCCTCCCACACCTTAGATATTTATAGACATTGATAAAATCTCCTTTCAGGCTTGTTTTCTCAAGGCTCAACAGACCCAAGTTGCTCAGCCTTTCCTCATAACAGAGGTGCTCCAGGCCCTTTATCATCTTCATAGCCCTTTGCTGGACTCTTTCCTGGAGAGCTTCATATATTGCTGAAATGCCCTTCAGATGCCATCTATGTGGAGAAGTTTTATATACTTATTTTTCATCTCTAAGTTTCAATGGTATGAAAACTTCCAATTGTTTCTGCCCTGTCCAATCACACTATCCAGAGATTCAGCACAGCAGTGTTATGCAATAAAAATTAACTTAAGTAATCATTTAAGAAAAAAAAAATAAATCTAAGTAAATATTAACATCAAAAATTGTTCTCAGATTCTTTAGTTTTAATTCCTACAGCTCAAAGAGAATAGAGGAAGTAAACAGGAATCAACAGACAGCTGCAGCTGAGAAACTGTTGTGGACATGACTGCAATAAGCAGTTGATTACAGTCTCATAAAAATCAATATACTGCTTGAAATCATCCTGGCTAGCCAGGTTAGTGGTAGATAGGATCGACATTAGACATGATCTGAGGTCAGGAAAGTTATCAGACCTCATGTTTATCATCAAGATTAAACAACTTCTTTTTTCCTGGATTCCTGGGCTACCAGTCTACACTTGATACCAAAAGATTTAGTTAACCAGTTTAGTTAGTATTCAAAGAATAGATTTCTTTGAATTTCCATATAGATAAGAATAGGCGCGTTAGTGTAGACATTGTGGGGAGGCTATCTTACAAATAAAGAGATACCAAAAAGCAATCTACAACACAAGGAGGTACCAATGTCAGCACCATCTATGGGCAAACTTGCCCTTGCAAGAATGCCTTTATTGACAGAAGCAGGTGCAATGTTAGATTTAATATGTATGGATTGGTAGAAATTCTTAGGAAACCATAAATATTCATTTACTGAGAGAAAATAAGGAGGGTGATTTAGGTCTGGGGTGTGCATGTTTTGTAGAGAGATTACCCTTCCCTAATGAGGAAAAAATGAAGAGAAGAAATTAAAAGTTTTCCAGAGCTTTTGAATAAATATTAACACCTGCAGAGATCTTTATCCAATAAAATGTTGTGATAATTTGTTATTATCATTATTTGATTATCCACTCAAGCAATCACTAATGCATTACTAAATAGACTGCTAAACGTCTTATGTCTGAGAAAAAATGGAGCCCTACAGAATGGAGCATTAACAGCCATACAAGAAACTTATTAACTCACACAAATAGAATAACTACTGTGAGAGTGAAAAAATGGAGCCTTAACGACTCAAGCTGGAAGATCTATGGAACATCATTCTGCAGAGGTAGAGTGGTGAATGTTAATCTCCACTTCCTCTCATGGCCTCTTAGGCCTGAAATGGAAGGAGGGAGCGCAGAGACCTTCATCAAAGACTTCTGAATCTTCTAGATACAAACAGGATATCACCCCGAGAGTGATCTCAGACCAACTATACTATATAATGGTGAACATTTACCTTCCTTGACTTGCCACCACAGATTAGGACTCTATGTTCTAGACAACGCTGGATCAAGGAGTGATGAACTAAGTTTTTAAATCATTCTTTCTGTGTCTCTCTTTCCTCTTGATTTCCTCTTACTCACTTTTCTTCAGTAACCATTGCCTAAATTTGCCTTAAGTATTTGACAAGGAACTAATACTTATGCCAAGTGCCATTATCCATAATGCTTACTAATTGTTCTTAGAAAATAGTCTAATTTTCCATCAAAGTAGCTGACTAGTTGTTATTAGAAAGCTCAATAAATTGTTTTGCACTGTTCATTTGGGTCATTGTATGACTCCATCACTCAACCCCTAGAGTAGGAATTGAATAATGGAGGGGTATTCGGTGGGATTCCAAATATTCACCTTACTCACAATCCACAAGTGGGACAAAACCCTCATCATACATTTTTGATGAATGAAGATAGCTTAACCAGATAGATGATGCATGTCTACCCATAAACTGTACTACAGAAACACAGGTTTCAAAAAGTAGTGAAATGCTTTTTAATTATTTGTTTTATCATGCACTCAGAAAACAGATTTTTTTTAGTAACAGTTGGTCAGAGAATTTATGATGAACCAGCAAACTGATTTGGTAAGAATCTAACCATGACAATTTTAGCACACAAGAAAAGAAATAAATGAAAATGGAAAGTTTAAACCAGGCAACCAAGTTTGCATTCATTCAGAAACTAATAGACAGTCATGAAACTCCATGTTATTATATGACAAACAGGCACTTCACCTACTTCTAAAGCTTTCCATCTCTCTACCAAACACAGCATTATGTTCACACCACATAAATAAAATTTATGCCAAAAACAAAACCCTTTTTTTTATTCTACATGACTTACAGATACAATGTCCATGTGTGTAGTGCAAAGTGCGTAGAGAAAGTTAGACACTTTCATTGTTCTGCTCACTTAAAATCAATTAAAATTATAACTATGTTGTATGAAGAATGAATTTTCTGCTTTTCCATTGAAATATGTGCAGGAAAACACAAGCACTTACGTATACTATTCTTTATTCAAGCAAGCAAGCTCTGGCCACAGTGGTGTTTTAGATAGAAAGTTTTAGAGAATTTTTAGTATTTGGTTATTTAAAGTAGCTGAGTAGAAGGGAGACAGAAAGCATCAAAGTGAAGTAAAAAGCTGGAGATAGAATGAATTAGGTCATTGTAGTAATTCTTTAGAAATATAAGTAATAATAATGATGCCGATTAATAATGCCTCCTCTTACAGCCCTTCAGCTAAATTAAATTTCCTAATGAACTGGCCATCCTGGGCATACATCTATGTCATTTCATCACTTATCTGTTTCTCCAGCCACCAACACATCTTTAATGCAAAAGTGAGAACAGTCTCCATCCCAGTTATATCTTCCATCATATTTGAAGCCATATGCTTTTTAAATGATTACTCCTTTCAGTATGTATCATGAAAGACTCTCTTGTGAAGAAAAGAAAACCATACACCACCAGAAATACTAGAGGAGAACAATTATGGGACAGTCCCATAGTATGTCATAAGGTTTCCCTCCTTAGAACTGTACTTAAGCAGTCCTCATATTTGAACTCCTGCCAACCAAAAAAAGTCTATCTAGATCATGGGTGTGTGTCTGCATATTTCATGCTCACTTACTCCACTACCAGTGAATAATCAAGCTGTCTTTCCCTACTTGTGCTTCAAGAAATGGGAGACTTCTGCCTTCTTTTCTTCCTCCTCCCCACTTTCTATCAGTTGGAAAAAAAGGGATTCATAACATGAATTATAATGACAGGAGATGGCAATTTCAATTAGCACAGCACTTTTCCTGTAACCCTATGTCCCAAGGCACTTGAAAATAATATATTGCAAAAGGACTGGATTATTTTTAGTGTAATTTTTAACAGTCGTCACCTCCTTTACCAATTCACTTTCTTTATGCCCCATTGGAATTGTAGATCATGTATAGTTCTCTGCAATTAATAAGTCAGAATGGGAAGACGGAAGCAACAGCAGTTTGCAATTCATTTGCTTTTCACCTTTGGAAACTTGTGCTTAATGCTTACTTCAAGTCTGCTTGCCCTAAGCATATGCTGATATATCTGCTTTTTTTTTCTGAGCTCATGCCATTGTTAAATGCAGTACTCTAGCCAGGAAAAGCATGAGGTTATACAAACAATACAGTAACTATGCAATGGTTCTGTTACGCACAAACCTGCATTTTAGGAGCTAGACGGTGAAAGCAGCATCCTGCACTTCTCACTGAATAGGCTTTTCAATGTTCTGCCCTTTTATGTCTATTTCGATCTCCCCTTCTTTGGGAGGAAGTAATTGGAAAATTACAAGTGGTGTTGTAGATCTGCTTTCTCTTGCTGAACTGACTTCTTTCATTTATCAGGAGTGAAAATGTCAGAAGTGGGATCATTATATTGTGGCTTTCTCTCTAAATCAGCACTGAATGATTTAAAGTTTTCTTCATCACGCCAACAGATTCTTGATCACACTCAATTTCTACATCTCCAAAATGGCTCCTACATTTCTAGTCAGGGAATTCAGCAGAAAGAATTGACTACGTCCTGGGCAGTGTATGCAATCCAGACAAGATCCTAGCGTAGTCTGACTAAACACCCAAATAGAACATACAGCATATGATAGCCTTATATTCTGTAAACCCGTCCTGTGTATATTTAACAACATAACGGAAAATATTATGCATGTAAGTCTTCTACCCACCCCAGATATTCTCTTACGATCATTTCCAGCTCTGTCATTTTTTCATTCCAACTAAAGATGGAATTACTTATTTTGCAATGCAACTGTGAGGAGCAGGAAATAAAGTGAAGTTTATGGTGAACTCTGACCAAGAAAATATCCTAATGTCTTAAGACAGGTCACCTAAAAATATGGAAAATAACTACTTTTCAAATACCGTGAGGTATTTAAAAATAAAAATAATAATCATAAAAAAACTAGAAAATAATTAAAAATTAGAAGAAGAAAAATGAACTTTTCAGCTTGAAAGCATGTGTATTATACATTATTTGTTATCTACATGTTGAGATTACTTGAATACTTCTGTAGCTGGACCTATGTACTGCTGTGCTTGAACTTTGACTATTTCCTTACCCTTGAAAATTGTAATTTCTTCAAGCCTTTTCCTCGAAGAGGTCTCCACCCACTTCATTTAGTTATGTTGAACAATTAATTTCTGATTGCTTCTTGCTAGTTTTTTGGAGCATTGCTTCTTTCAGTGGCTGTATATATGGAAATTGTTATGGGTCTTTTTGAATTATTAGCAACAAAACTAAATGAATGTAGGACTCTGACTAAAATAATCTTGAATTCTACAAAATCTATATATCACATATTTTCCATCTGTTGTGTTGTAGAGAGCAGAGCAATTTAAGCACTTGCTATCATATCTCCCTGGTCTAGTCAAATATCCCTTTAATAGACTTTATCCTCATTACTCAGATGAAAGTATCTTTCCCATTCATCACATTGCAGAATCCAGGCCTTAACACATAAAAACCATGCAGATGAAACACCTTCAAAAAACACTTTACCATCTGAGTTTAGTTGTCTAGAAGCTGCTATGACTTTCACGTGGTTTCATTATAAACTGAACTAGATAGTCATTTGGAGCTTAGAATTGCCCTTTAATTTTCAACTTTCAGCTGTCTCAAGTCATGCCAGGATATGTTTCCTTCTCATATAAATGGTTATAAGAAATGACATTAAGCAGAGGTGTCTGACTCCGATTTAACGTTAGGAAGGAAAAATAAAATAAGAACATTTGGGAAGATCCCGAAACTGTCCCAAGTGCATTTACTGTGATCACTTTATGTGCTGCTTTTAGTTTCTCTATTCAGTGAACCTGATACTTTGCTCCATCACAAGAGTGGAATTGTAACTATCAGGCTGAATACGTTTCTATCCCCTTCTGGTATGTTTTTAAAATGTCTCCACTGTCTGAAGTGTTTTGAGGATGAGAGGACCACATGGCCTTTGTAGTACAACTACTCTATATTCTTATATATTCAGACTTTAAAAATAGCTATGAAAGACATGAATACTTAAACAGTGCTTTTGCATGGATCTACCTTTTGCTACGGATGGACAGCCAGGACAGTGTTCTTATGTATGTGTTGACTGTTTATGGGCTGGTTTGTCCCAGTTCCATAACTAGCATTGTGGAGGGATTTTGCAAAATCTGCTCCTCCAGAAAAGGGAAACAGGGGACCCCAAAATAACTAAAAACACTGGCAATGATCTGAGGAGAAACAAACTGATTTACTAAATATGGTAGTTAAACACAAGATAACACACTATAGTACAATATAATAAGAACTGAAGCTAATAAATGAAATATAATGAGAAAAAATGTCCAAAAGGTGGATAGGCCTCACCACAACACTGAGGCGAGATGCGCAGTCTGGTTGAGCAGCAGAGAAGAGAGCCTGACAAAGAAGGAAGCACTCAGATGACCCATCTTATAGGCCTTATATCTGTTCCCCCTGAGCAGAAATGATAACACAGCAAACAGTCTTCTGGAGAATGCATTTCTTCTCTTCTAGAGCAGGTACCCAGAACCTGAGCATTAGCACTTTAACTTCCAGTACACTGCATGATGTTATGATGTGGAATACCGATAACCAAAAATCATAAAACCATTGACATCCCACCCCTTATTCTACATCAGTACTGGATGATTTTCAATGCATCATCTCACCTGGCAATTGTTTAAGGTAGTTCACAGTGGCAACTTTCTATGTGTTCCAGGCTTTAGTTACTATCTAAGTCTTCAAATCCAATTTAACCACTTCTGTTATTCCACTTAGTTCCATCTCTTGCGCTTTGTATTCCTTCCCTTTACCTACTGGCTATGCGACAACTTAGTTACTGAAGTTCCTCATTCAGAAAGAGCACTTGATTTCCAATAAGTTTTATTCTATTAGATTTTTTTTTTTTCCATTAGGAAAACAAACAAACAAACAAACAAACAAAACAAACCCATATCTCTTTGGAACAGACCAAGTTAAAATTATGAAAAACAAAGTAGGTGAAAATACACAACAGAAATAGAAAAATAAATTAAAAGGAGGTGTTTGTGAGCAAGGGTCATTTTCAGGGAAGGAAGAGAAGAAAAAAAAAGAAAGAAAAAATGAGGATAAAGTGTATATTCAAAGGTGAAAGAAGGAATGAAAATGAGAAAATAGAATCAAGTGTTATAAAGGAAGCACAAAAATAATCAGAAGGTAGAACACCAATTAGTAAATCAAAAGGCTATGAAGAAAATTTTAACATAAGATGGTGATAATAGAGGCAGATTTAAAGGTTATTAAAATAGGTGATGAAAGCATGCACTGGACAATGGAGACAGTTGAAAATCAGTTTACTATCAGAGAGACAGTAAAAGTGAAGAAATTTCCTGTATTAATAACTGCATATTTTTCTGTATAGAAATTGTTTGCAAATATGTAGGCTTTTTGACTTTATACCTTTATACCTTTGACCTCATATAATCACCTCACCTGGCAATTGTTTAAGGTAGTTCACAGGGGCAACTTTTTTTTTTTAAGGTTTTGCTACCTGAACTAGTTTCATTACAATTCTTTTCCTTCCTTGTCCTCTTGCTTTTCTTTGATTCAAAGCAAGTCTTGAAGCAGTATTATAAACAAGGCTTGGATGCAAATGCAAAATTTACCCTATAATCTAATAGATTTTCCATTTCTGTTTGGGTAAATCACTCATGTTATGGTTTCTATAAGATCTATCAACCACATTAGTAATCGCATTTTATAGTCACACAAATTAAGTATGGGTATAAATCACTCTATTTTTGTTACAAACCAAGCAGAAAAAAAGAACTTAAAGAGCTTTTATTAGGAGGAAACCAAATTATTTCACGTATACAAGTACAGTGGCAGTGGCTATGAAAAGTGATCTACAATCTTAAGCAAAAGTACATTAATCTAAGAATGTACATTTCTACTTTTACTTAAGAGCCGATCTTCTGCAGCCCATTGTAAAATGTGATAATCATGTATAGAATTGTTTCACCAGAGGGCTAAGATCCAAAATTGTTCTGGTTTTCATAACTACTGCGGCACCATCACAGCCTTTTCATGCACACATTTTAGATTCTGGGAAACTAGTGAAAAGAGAAATTGTAGGCAAAAGGAATATTTGCCTACTAATCCTATTATTAGACTTTTTATTAATACTATAAGTTTTCTCCTTAATTTGTTTGTAGAAGGCAGAAATTACCCACTTTACTGATGAAGAGTGGAGATATAATAAGAGCAATCTCCCAAGAGCAAATCAGAAAGTTAAGAGTGCATCAAAAAATGTGATTCTGCAGAACAGGCAATACACCTGAAGACGTTTGAACAACTATGCAGCTGAAAAACTCCAAATAAAGGTATTCTTAAATGAGAAGATAACACTGGAAAGAAGTATCCAGAGAAGTTCACACAGCTTTTTAACACACCCCTAAATACACTATGGGTATGCTGTTAATATAGGGACTGCATGAAAACTAACAACAGTACCATGTTAGTAGTACTGGTGATACTGTAACAGTTTTACACAGATGAAAATGCATTAAGTTAATTCTAGGAGCCCCATATGTCATATAAGGCACAAATAAAAGAGAATATGAGAATACTGCTGCCTGAGTTGTCAGAGCAAGCTATCAGTTGGATGCATTTAGCAGATGGTAAAATGCTTCAACCCACAGTTGAGGATGTAGCCCAAATTATGGAGCGAGATGAAAGACAAACAAAATCTTCTTTCCTTTCCATTTGTTTGCACTTCTGTCCCTTATCTGAGGTTGGAGAGATAAAAGAAATAATATACATATATATATTCTATACATGTATATTCATGTGTACATATATGTGTACATATGTATATGAAAAATTGACTAGTGGCTCCTTTAGTTTTATTCTCCCTCATTCCAAGTTCTTGTTTCCCACCATTAAGATATAGCTTTTTTTGCTGGGAAGCATCATTGCTACTGCAGTTTACGAACACTTCACATGAGAGAGAAAATCAATCTGTCTTCAAAGGATTATCATTTCTGTGTTGTATGTCTCAAATGAGATATGAAGAGTGGTGCAACTACATTCTGTAAAATTCCCTTTTTGTTAGCTTATCTAACACCCAGAAGCAAATTCTGTAGAACACAGATAATCATCTTAACAAGGAGCTACCACGTGTCTCCTAGACTAATACAGGAGAAAAGAGCTTCAGTGATAGAATGTGAAATGTTTACTTCTGAAAACATACATTACATTTCACAGAGGGATGAGGAGGGAGAGAAAAGGCATTTCTGTGAAACAATTTGGACAGAAGCAGCTCTGCAAATAAAGCAAATAGTGAACATCAGAATTCATATCTTTTCAATGGATCACTGAGAATCCCTGTATAAATAGTTCTGATATTCAAGTTCCTGTTGAAAGTAATAGTTGAGGAAATTCTAAACAAATATGAGGCTGTGTACCATGAAGAAGCTATCAGCATTTATTTATTTTTTTTTTGTTTCAGCAAATGCAAGCAGCCTTTATACTGAATAACACTTAGCAGTAGCAAGAATCCTAAGAACTACAAAATGACAACTGGTTGTCTTGTTCTTAAATGCACTGCTTACTAATGCTGTAAAAAGAAAACGAACTGCACAGCCCAGATACCCTGCTGTAGCTTAGCTATCTGTCATGACAGAACTGAATTGGAAAATAAATAAAGAAATGAATGGAAGGGTTATGGGTCAATCTCCAAAATGTAATCATATAAATATCTCTCTTAACAGTTTTTAATAAAAGAAAGTAGCAAAAGTTAATGAGCTGTCATCTATTCACTTTTGGGAGCTCTCAGTGGAAACTGAGGGAGCTTTTTTTTTTTTTTTTTTTTTTTTTTTGCATTTATGAGATAATTCCCCTCTTCTTCTTTGCACTCCATTTTCTTTTTATTCATGTTCATGTTACTTTTTGGTTATTCAGCACTGTTGTCCACTGCCAGAAGTAACACTGTTCTTTCTACATATATCATGGTTGTTCATCTTTATATAAGGACAAGACATATTTAAATTTGTCTTTTATTTTCTTTCCCTTCCTATAAGGCAGAGCACTAATTATAGGATAAATAAGATTACTGACAATTTCTCCATCTACTTGTAGCTTCATCAATGAATCAAATTAGGAGATTAAAACACAGCTAAAGATGGAGAAAAAACCCAAAACAGTGCAGTATCAATATTTTAAGCTCCTTGACATAAAATATGGCATCTTTTGCAACACAAAGATATTTTGAAAGTTGTTCAACTAAGCGCAGTACTCATATTTAACTACGCATAGTACTTTTGTATTTAAAGAGGAAAATGCAAATTTAAATGGCAGATTCTTGAAGGTTTAAAAGGGAAGAAAAGGGGGAAGAACTGAACAAGCAGGTCTGTTGAAAATACAGGAACTTATCAAATCCTTGATGAAGATTTTATTTTTCCTACTGAGCTGAAACTTTCCAATATGCTCTTGAAAGAATTTGGTCCCTCATTTCCGAAGATCTCTGAACTTTCTACACCACTAAGTTCCAGAAATGGAAGTGCTACTTGCAACATTTCTGCTACCTGCTGAAAAGAATCATAACGGAAAAAAATCTATTATGGTAGTATTGTTTTTAGCCCACGTATGCAGCATGCAGATCTGACTTATCTTGCATCTTTGTAAACAAAGAATAATTCAAGGTAATCAGTAATGTTAAACTGAAATAAAGCTGTTCTGGATGAGAAAAGAATGATGCTGAGACATCTGGCAACTAATAAAAGTCTAAGGCAAGTAGCTGGACTGAATCTTTCAAGATTTTTCTTTCTCTTGGAGGAAGAACTCACTACAGAGATGACATTTTCATTTGCTTGGGGAACAGATGACAATTTTTTCTATTTGACTTCCTCATCGATTGCAAAAACAGACTAAGGATAGCTGCACATGAAAAGAAGAAAACATCACCATAGAATAAAGGTTACAAAACAGTCACTGGAACATTCATGATCATACATAAGACCTGATAAATGATACAGGCATATAGGTCTCCTGACTTGTACAGAAAAGAGATCATTCTTTTTGAAGAGAAAAGGTGTCCTGAAAAAGGGTCAGACTCTGAAGTGATGAATTTCATGTGGTAGATGTCTGGAATATTATGAAATTTAAAGCAAAGGCAAGGAGGAAGAGAATATTTATAACCAGAAGATTATCACCAATAGCTCTAACTTATCTGATTTGCCACTTTACACAAGAAGCTATCTACAATCTTTGGAAGGATAGGCTATGGTGGACAAACAATAGCAAGCTGTGTGCAAATGGTATTGCATTTTCCAGATAACTGTAAACAGATATTATCTACCTTTGGAGAAAAAAAAAAAAAGAGGTTCTTGGGGGAAAAAAAAAACAAAAAACCAGAAACTTAAACCAAGCAGATCTTAAAAAACTTTCAAAAGGAAATGAGTAAAAATGTTTTTGAGCTTGTTCTGGTTATTTTGACATCATCATAGACTTCATTTCACCATCTTTGTAGTAACTTGGCGGTTTGGCAGTAACTTATGCCCTGTAGCATTCCATCAATGTCAGACAACAGTCTGTTTGGTTTGACACCTGTAGGCAGCTCAGCCCTGCGCAGTTACTCACTCTCCCAGTTGGGACTGGGAGGGGAGAGTCAAAAGGGTAAAAGTGAAAGAACTCATGCATCGAAACAGGGATGGTTTAATAGATAAAGCCAATTTTGCATGCGCAAGCAAAGCAGAACAAGAAATTTGTGTTGTTCTTCTTACTGGCAGGCAGATATTCAGCTATTTCCAGGGAATCATAGCTTGTACACGTTATGATTTCTGTATGTTCCCCTTGTTCTTTCTCCCACATTTTATTGCTGAGCATGACACCATATGGTACGGGACAACCCTTTGGGCAGCTGGGGTCTTCCCATATTCTCCTTATTTATCATTCTTATTCACCTCCAGCTCCTTGCTGGCAGTGCAGCACAAAAATCTGAAATAATCTTGGCTCTGTGCAGCAATACTCAGTAACAACTGAAAACATCAGGGTGTTACCAACAGTTTTCATCCCAAATCCAAAACAGAACAGCATACCAGCTATTAGGAAGAAAAATAACTCTATCCTGGTAAAAACTAGAACTCCCTTTTCAACAGCTTCCTTCATTCTGTGTGGTAATAACTGGAGTCTGAAAATCTTTGATTAGGCATGCAAATATGAGGCAAAGCACTTTCTCAGCTATAGATTCTCAATCCATGCTTTTTTTTTTTTTTTTTCCAGTAGCAGAGATGGGATAATTGCAAGTGGACAAGCAGTTTCAATTTTCATCTTAAAAGCTGCCAGTAGCATACAGAAAGAAGCAGAGTTTGCTACATAAAACAAATAGCTTCAACAAACAGTTCTCCAACTTTGTGGTTTTGGTACACAAATTACTTACTTAATTTATTTTCCAGATATATTTCCATGTTCAATTTCAGGAAAATTGTTACTGGAAGATTATAAACTGTTATCACTAATCCTCTCTTCTTGCTTTATGGTGTGTCATTTGAGTCACTGCTATCCAAAAATGAGAGTTGCTTGGAGGTCCTCCAGGATGAAAGACTATAAAATGGAAACGATCACACTATTATTTTAATTATTATGATAGAGAGACTTGGAAAGCAAACATTTTAACATGAAATCATTTCAGACTGCAGATTTGCTAAGCATGAAATGGAAGTTAAACAAAGTGGCCAGAATAGATGTAAAAATATGTTGATAAAGCAAATTATTTCTGTGACCTTTCTTGTATTTCAGAGAAGTGCAATTACTTTCTAATTCAAGATATATGGACAGGTATTTGAGAATCAGCTGCCTACTGACAAATAGCTGAAGGAGTAAGTGCAATAAAAAAAAATAAATGAGTTAACATTAGTTTCATTTTGATTTTAAGAACTCTACAAAAATTAAATGAAACCTACATTCGTAACATAAACAACCTAGAAAATATGTTTCACTGGAACAAATCAGCATAATTTCCTTCAAGGGAACAGATATTGATTTTTTGAGAATCTGTTGTATTGTGTGTAGTCAGTGCAATTGGGAGAGAGGTTTACTTCCCATTGCAGTGACATGAAAAGAATTAGTGAAATGCAAGTTGAAAAATGCCAATTTGTATTTACTTTTTATCTTTGAGAAGATATTATAATATTTGACAATCATTTACTTAGTCAACTCAAATAATTACAGTTTAAATATTTTTCTCTTTACATGTGATAACCTATGAAATCTTCTATTTTCACCATGACCATGCCATGAAATTTGCTAGCATTTTCTCTGATTAACATGAATTCCAAGAGAATGGTTTTTAAAATGTCTGAATGTCTTTTAAAACCAAAAGGTTCTCAAGGTCTTTTTTTTTTGCAAATATAGACAGCTGCCTTTTTCCAAATATTTCTAAACATAGATTCATACCTAAATACTCTGGGACTTCCCAAACGTAAGAGACTAGAAAGAAAGCTTTTCAAACTCTAGCTGATGCTTGGATGCTTTTTGTATGTTTTTATTTCATTCTCATATATACAAATACATCAATGTATATGTTCTGCAATCTATCACTCACTTTCAAAACATTTAAATTAACATAGATAATGTAAATTTCATAGAATTAGACAAACAAAGCATCACGAAGGCTGGAAAAAAAAAACACTAAGATCATCTAGTCCAACCATCTACCCACCACCACTGTGTCAAATATACCATATCCGTAAGTGTCACATCTACCCTTTTCTTGGTCAGCTCTACAGGCTGTGACTCTACCCCCTCCCCAGGCAGCTTGTTCCAGTGCATTACTCTGAGAAGAAATTTTTGCTACTGTCCAACCTGAATCTCTGGTGGTGCAGCTTAAGGCCCTTCTCTCTCATTCAATAGCTATTACATGAGAGAAGAGATTGACCTTTACCTTGCCTCACTACAGTCTCCTTTCAGGAGTTGTAGAGAGGACCAGGTCTCCTCTGAGCCTCCTCTTCTCCGGACAGAACAATCCCGGTTCTCTCAGCCACTCCTCACTTTTGTCAGCTTTGTTTAGACGTTGGTGACAATTATTTCAACTGGGTTAAAGGGCAATTTAATCCAGGCTGTACACTAAGTTGCACTAGCAAGACCACTATTACCTTCTGAATTGACCAGTTTACCTCAGATGCACTTGTCTTCAGACTTCATTGCAGCATATCTCTAGTGTAGATGAATTTCAAAATATAAAATGGAATTAGAGTAGAAACTTGGTTATTTTCCTCTCAAGTATAATCAAAATGTTTAAATACCCAGAAAGTAGCAAGGTTCCTATCACATTGAAGTGTTTTGGTTTTAAACTATAACTACAAGCAAGAACCAAAATAAGGACATCAGAAGACAGCAGAGTTGGGGTACCTATCATAGGAAGTTAGAAAGAGCCACACAATAGCCAATTAATTGGCTAGACAGAGCAGATTTTTCTCTTTAACCAGGTGCATCATAAGTTGCAGGAACTCTTTCGTATGAAAATGTAAAAAAGCCCTCAGAATTAGATTGACCTGTGCCTGCAGCAGGTAGAGAACAGCATCAAAATTCAGTGTTGTATATATACATAGTGCAACTCTGAATGATCTTACAACACAAACATCCACACACAAAATACTTCTTTTCACTCTATAATAATTTAAATTATGTCAATCCAAGTCCCAAACAATTCTACAGATTGATATAACTACTGAGTTCAATGCTATTAAAAACGAATAAATGAGAAAAAATTCCAGAAATCATGTTGTATCCATTTATTTATTTTTAATTAATGTTAAAATTTTTGATGTAGAAATGAGATGATGAACAACAGAGACAAAGTGAAGATATGAGTATTTTGAATATTGACTAGAAGATTATTTGTTTAAAAAAAAAAAAACAAAAACTTTCTAGAGGTTGGGCCTTAAAAACAAAACAAAAACAAGAAGAAGAACAAATAAGAAAAAAAAAAAAACAACCCTCAAATCATGATGTACATTTAGTACAATGAAAATGTGTTTGAATATACTCTGGGAAAATAGTGATGGGTATTGAAGACAAATCTGAATCAAATATCAATACTGGAAATACTAGAAATGTTAACTACTTAGTAGCTTAATAAAACTTGTAAAGAAAATAAAAGTGTTTCAAGAAAAACATTTCTGTTTCTTGTAATATGAGAGAGAGAAATAATGGGGCTAAAAGATGATGTGCCAAAATAGAACTTATATTATTACTTAGGAAGTTGTAAAGCAGATCACAGGAAAACCAATGCAATGAAAAAGATATTAGATCTTCTCCTAGACAAAGCAAAGAAGTTAGAAAGATAATCAAAACAGGATAGTAAAAAGATATTCACTGTCTCGTGTCCACTGCTGAAAACAAAAGCCCTTTCAATCTCTGATATCCCATCCTCCAATGCAGCTGTAACTAGAATAACAGGAATGGCTCTGTCTCTGAAAGTAGAAATAAGATAGCAACAGAATTAAAAATTACCCCTGTAGTCCATATCCAAATACAAAAGTAACAGAAGAAGGGCGTCAGCACTTGTCCAGGAAAATATCTGAGCAGATAGTCAAGAAATACTTACCTTCATGGCCTGCTCTACTCACCTAAATGAAGGAGATTTAGCCCAGGAAGAAAGAAGTGAAAGAACAATGGACAACTATAAACAAGGTGCAAGGTGCAATGATAAGGAAGTATCTGGCAGATCACATAGTAAAATCAAAACATTCCTCCTTAACTGATAAGACATGTCCAAAAATCAGAACAAGGATAATGATCCACCAATTTCTACTAAAGGGAAATCTAGATGGATGAGAATCCTCCACTCATATTCCTGAGATCCTTATGTTGCCAAAAAACTTTCAATAAACTCCTATTATAAGCAGGAGACTGTTTTTACCATTGCATTTCCTTTATGCCACATCAGTTTTTGGATCCAGGTTTTAGATTCCTTTTAGCACCAGTAACTAAAAGTTTATAAATAAAGGATTAACATCCTCCACATGTATTTATCTAACATACACCACATCGTTTAAAAATTGCATCTCTTGCTTTGAGAATGTCCATTCTCTGTAAGGATACAAAATATCATGCAGAATGTATTTTATATCTATTCCCTTAAAAACTAAGTATCATTGAGGCCCAGACTGGTCCTGTTCAAACAAATTACACAGATTTATAGATTGCATATAGATGAGAATACCAGGTGGCTGTTTTTTAATTTTATTTTATTTTTGCATTCCAGGAGAGAAATAGGAAAAAACAGTTCTACAACCTTTAGGGTATGTTGCTTGAATCAAATTGTGCATTAATAAATGTCAGTGTTATGAAGTTTCATAGGATTAGGAAAAGAACTAATATGTCAGCTAAAAGCTTTGGTTAAGATCTCGAGATTTGCACACTCACTCCCCTCCCTTTTCCCTCCCCCCCCTCCCCTCCCCCTCCCCTCCCCCCCCAAAAAAAAAGAAAAAAGAAAAAAAGACATAGGCAGAAAATGAACTAATTGCTAGACCTCAGATGGAAATTATTGTTCAGTGATATGCTTAGCTCTGTGTAGTACATAAGGTCAGAGAGACATCTCATAAATAAAATGCTTAAAGGCTGTCTGCCAGGATATCAGTGGTTCTTCTCTGTCCCTACCAGATTACAAAAGATTTTGTAGCTCCAACTAAAAAAAAATTAACAATAAGTCTTTGAAAGAGATATCTAAGATATCTAGGATAAATGGAGCATTTAAAATATATTTGGGGAAAGAAGAAGAAGAGAAAGGAGGAAAAAAAGTAATTTCTTATATTAATCATGGAATCACAGCATGGCTTGTGCTGGAAGGAACTTTAAAGCCCATCCAATTCCACCCCACTGCCTCGTGTCCATACATTTCTTCCCTTCGAACCCTTCCCCCCCGCCCTCCTCCCCCTGCCTCCCCCTCTTTGAAGTCAGCTGCCTAGGGTCCCATCCAACCTGCCTTGAGCCCTTCCAGAATGGGGCACCACATCTTCTCCAGGCAGCCTCACTGCCCTCTGAATAAAGAATTTCTTCCCAATATCTAATCATCCCTCTTTTAGTTTAAAGCCATTCCCCCTCATCCTATCACTGTCATGCTGTTAAAAAGTCACCCCACCTCCTGCTTGTAAGCTCCCTTTTAAGTACTGGAAGGCTGCAATGGGGATAATAAAAACCTTGTTTTCTTCAAGCTAAAGACACCTAATTCCTTCAACCTTTCCTCATAGGAGAGGTAGTCCAGCCCTTTGATCATCTTTGTGGCCCTCCTCTGGGCCTGCTCCAAAAGCTCCACACCTTTATTGTACTGAGGTCCCTAGTCATGGACACATACTCCAGATGGGGCCTCGAAGGATGAGCAGACAGGAACAGCCATCTCCCTCTCCCTGTTGGCCGCCTCTCTTTTGTTGCAGCCCAGTATACTGCTGGACTTTCAAGCTGCAAGCACACACATATAGTGCAATCCATTCCTTTTTGTCTTCATATAAATATTACCTAAATCAAGTAGTTAGTCAATTTCAGTTCGATTTCAGACACCAGATTTGCTAGCATTACAATTTCCAAAAATGCTGGTTAACATTTCATTCTATGGAATCTTCCAGCTATATATATCAAAACAATTCCCCTATGGAAATACTGCCTAATATCTACATTTCCATCCAGCTTTACCTATGTCATGGTCTCTCATGAGAATTTGGGAAGTACCTTGTGCTCTGGCTAATAGTGAATTTCAAAATGCTACTTTGCAACAACAAAACAGAATGTTCAAATCTGTGGCAAGCTATTGCTCAGCAAATTATTATTTTTTAACAATTAAAAAGAAAAAAAGAAGTAGAAACTGAAAATTTCCAAGTTCATTTTTAATGAGATCTTTTCTTCCTGTGTCTGCCACCTTCTCATGTAGTTGTTTTTCCTCTGTACTTTTCAACAAAAAAGTAACTTAGCATACTTTTATTTTTTTAAGGAAGAGATAGATATGGAGAGAATCCCCTTTCTTAGGACTTACATTTTGTACCAAGATGTTCTTTCCAGTAACAATAAAGGCAAAAACTCTCTCAATAAAGAGAAGATTTTATCAATCTCCCAGAAAAGCTGATAACGTTATAAAATTTTACATTTTCTGTTACTTTGGGACCCTCAATATGCTTTACCATGAGGGTTGGAATAGATGATAGGCAAAAATCCCTTCCAATGCCTACACTTCTGTTATTCTGTGATACGGTTTTTGATGGGCATGCACACTGTGCAGACTCACTCTCCATGACGAGGTTTCCTGGCATTGTGGCAGAGTTCTTGTAGAATATTTTTAGAAGTAAGCAACTCTATTAATCTTTTTACTATTGAGCAAAAGAATGTTTACATGCAGAAATGTTGTTTCACAAAAATAAAAACAAGGACGTGTCACTGGCATCATCAGTGTCAAACGGGTGCCACCTAGAGGATTTTCCATTATGATTATCAGGCAGAGTTTATGCTACATCAAGAATGTGAAGCACTGAGCTGTCCTGAAGGCCGAATAATTTGCTCAGTACAGCATGGCACAGTACATCAGAGTGTAGATCTCAGACGAAGTGTTAGGTGGATTACTGACTCCTGGATTACAGTATTCCTCCAGTTAGTACCATCCCATTTTTCTATATACAAGCCACCATTTGTCAAGTAACAAGGGAAGAATATTTAGTTTTTGAATATTGACACAGACACAAAGTAATCACTGCTTTGAAAAGAACTGTCCAGCTGTCTTTGAAGTCTTTTTCACCCAGTGTGGATGTCCATCCCGGGCAGAATAAATTCAAATAGGCAGAATAATCTCTACTGAGTGCTACTGACTTAAAGAGTTAGTTAAAAATATGTATGCAAATGAGACCAAATTCTAGCTTTTTACATGTTGTGTAAAGTTTGTACAATTTAAAGACCTAAAGGTGCATTATGCTGATGCTGCATATCACTTCTAAGATATGCAAACATTGTAGAGAGAATCGTAGCCTTATTAAGGTTGGAAAAGACCTCTAAGTTCTTCTGCCCACCTACCACCAGTACTGCCCACTACTCCATGTCCTTAAGTACCACATCTACACATTTTTTTAACACCTCCAGGGGTGTTGACTCCACTACTTCCCTCAGGCAGCCTATTCCTTTTCTCTTTTGGAAAAGAATTTTTTTCCTAATATCCAATCTGAACTTCTCCTGGCACAAATTGAGACCATTACCTCTTGTTGGCCTGATCCTCTCATTGTCTCACACATCCCATTTGATCTCACTCAAGATGACCTTTTCATAACCTTTCCAGAGTGACAGACCTGCAGTCCCCTGAACCATCCTTATGACATTTCTTATAGTTGGGAGCACAATTAATATGCCTCCAATCTTTTGAGACCTCTCTAATTGATCAGAACTGCTGATAAATTATAGAAGGTGTCTTGGCAGTCACCTCCACCAGCTTCCTAAGCACCCTCAAGTGGATCGCATCTGTCCCTGTGGCCTTGTGACATTCAAGGAGGAGTAGCAAGTCACCATTTCTTCCTGAATCATGGTGGGTTTATTCTGTTCTCCACCCCAGGCTTCCAGGTCAAGGAGTAGAGTAGCCCAGTAGACAGCTGGTCTGATTTTTAAATACAGATGTAAAGAAGGCATCCCCACCACATCCAGTAAAGGATGGAGATTCTCCTTGGCCCTCCTCTTGCTGTTACTATATTAGTAAAAAACATTTTTTGTCCTGTTTTACTACAGTGACAGTGTTGGCTCATGCTGGGCCTTTGCTTTTCTAATTTCTTCTCCTCATAACCTACCAGATTCCTTATACTCTCCCCAAGTTACTGCTCTGTTCTTCCAAAGGAGGTAGACACCCTTTTTCTCCCAGAGTCTCAGCAAAATTTCCAAGTTCAGCGACACTGGTCTTCTTCCTTGCTGGCTCATCTTACTGTACTTGAGGACAGCCTGCTTCTGCTCCAGTGCCTCTAAGACTGAGGGGCAACCAGCCTTTCTGAACTCCTTTACCCTTCAGGACTGAATCCCTTGGGATCCATCCTATCAATGTCCTGAACAGTTTGAAGTCCACCCTCTGGAAGTCCAAGGTATCCGTTTTGCTAGAGCCCACCTGACTACACAAAGGATAGAGAACTCTACTGTTTTGTAGTCACTCTGCCCAAGACAGCTCTTGACCTCCACATCTCCCACCAGCCCCCTGTAAATAGCAGATCTAGCAGGACTCTTCTTTTGGAAGGATCTCTTACCAGCTGTGTTTGGAAGTTCTCTTCCACACACTCCAAAGTTTCTGTGCTCCATTAGGAATAGGCCTGTCTATGTCCAACACTCTTCTTCTCTTTCATTTAGGAAGAAGTAAAATCTCTCTGAACAATCGTATATTGTCTTTTTCTACTTTTCACATTTTTACTTTAAAATAGTAGGATGCCACTCAGAAGTATCTAAGAGGCTATTCCAAGAGTAAGAAGGACAATGATGCTGAAGAGAATTTAAAGCTTGTCCTGCTAAAAAAGAAAATTCTTTCTAGGTGTAGCTTTCCCACCAGAATTTTTACAAGCATTATGTTTCATCATAAAATAATCAGTATATAACCCACTTCATACATTCTAAACTAAACCTTACCTAAACAAGACTTATAATTCAAACAAAACATTTCAATAAATGATGTTTATTTTATGCAATTGATGCAATTGAAAAGGCAGTACCTTCCATGTCAAACTCTGTCATGCTGATAATATTTTATTAGTAATGGCAACCACAAGCTTTTCTGCAAGTTTTGTTGTGCCGTTTCCATCCACTCTTTCATGTAAGTACTTGTGCCATTTAATTTAAAATATGGAGTTCAATGGATGAATCAAGGAAAAATGCGGACTAAATATACACCTGGATTACCTAATTCTAGATGAGCTATAATGGAGGAATGTATATTAGAATAAAATGACTATAAATCAAGAGCTATTTCATTTTCTATGGTCATGTAAAAGAGAGAGCTGTTTGAATCCATAATTCAGCTGTCATAATCTCTTAGAGATATCGTTGACCTTCCTTGGAAACTTCTGTCACATAGAGAAGAATAGTTCTGAAGGAATCACATTAAATAATATTACTTTACAGACAGCCAGTTATTTGAAGATAATTTAGCCTACTTTAACAAGTACTTAACAATGAATTGTACTTTGCTATATTCTTATTCTTCACATCTTAATGTAGCTAAGCTGGCAATTCTGTGCTATATATGCGTATTAAAATCAATACAAAAATGCATGCCCCACCATGTTTCACTGTGTGTAATCTCCCAAGAGAACTATTAAGATTCTTTACACAGTATTAGATGTATATTTTCAATCAGCACTTAGCTGGAGGAACTAATGATTCCAAGGAACATTAGAAGGAACATTAGAATAACTTAGATCTATACTTTTTACTGGCACATCTTTGGAAGTATTTAGGAACATATATTTCCTTTTAAAATAATAATCATTATTAAATAATGTAAAATCACTAACCAAACTATGACTATAAAATGAATTATTCTTAAAAAGTAGTGAATTTTAGAATTGGAACTTTGGAAATAGAATGAATATAACTAAATAACCTACAGATATTGACATAGTTAAGAAAGGGGAAAAAAACCCAAACTGATTACCCACTTTGGACATTTAAAATAATGCTATAATATAAATAAACAATAAATCCTATTAAAGAAAAAAAAACAAAAGATTCCTACCAATCTAAATATTCCCATAATCAAATAACAGAGAAAAACAGCAAAAGCACTGAAAATTGGAATGTATAATTACTCCTTGCCTCATTCAGAAAACGTCAACTACAAACCTTTACTGACATAGGCAAATCTGAACACCTGAAATTGGCTAAATATTAAATTTGATTTTACAGTTGTAACCAGATTGGTATCTGCCAGACTTCTTTCTTTGTAAGGAAAGAATGTTGATCTTGCAGGTTCTCATAAGTCTAAAGAAAAATCTCCTTTACAGAAATACTTCTTATTGTGTTTGAGAAATCATCAGATTTCTTCCTTCATTCAAAAATTTCCATTTTGCTTTATAAATTGTGAAGAAAAAAAAGAGAAGCAAGTAATGCTTCTCTTACGATTTTTGATGGGTCTCAAAATTTTTTATTATCCATTACAGATATGATTTGTCGCCATATTTGATTTTGTTCAGAGAATCAGAATAGAAGAAACAGAATATTTAGGAGCTTTCTGGGAAAAACACATGAAAATTTCATCCATTTCTTCAGATTTCTAAGAACAACAAACACACATTTGCACTATTTTAAATATTACTTCTTGTCTGCAAATCATTCTGGACTGAAAAACAGAAATTCTTATAAAACTTGTCCACTTCATTACATCTATTTTTTAATATTTTTTTAATAAACTATCTGTGTATGACTGTGGGATCAATAGATTAATTAAATATCGGTCAATCAAAGCAGAACACAGTGTAAAAAGCAGAAGTATTGCAAAAACAGCAGGACAATTAAAAAAGGCTTCATTTTATATAACCATTCATTGTGCTTATTTCTGGGCTTGAAGACATGGATTTTTATGCGTTTAGTCCTAATAGACACAGATGGATTGGATACCAGTCAAACTAAAGTATTCTCTAACTTATTTATTCATTTGTTTTTGTAAGAGAGAAAAAGAGAGAAGGGGAGAGAAAACAAGGCTGGTAAAGTTAGCACTTTGAAATAATCATTTGCTGTGTCTGCAAGCAAGGAAGGGTCTGCAAGCCGAGGATGGGTTCAATAAATGACGCAAGGCTCAAGGAAAGGTCAAGGATGACTGATTTTTATCCTGCTGATTAAACAGCTTTAGAGAGAAGTGAGGACCACTGAAGCAATATGATTACTGAAGCTGCAGGGGGAAATATAGAGAAGACCATTAAGAGTAAGCTGTGGAATATGTGGAGAGAAAAGAGTAAATGCCACTCATGGCAGCTAAATGACTTTTTATTTATTTATTTATTTATTTATTTTTTCAAAACAAAGTTTCATAATTGATTTTAAAAATCCTTTGAAAAGCTTCCCTGTTGCTTCCTAATTCATTTTTTGCAATGTTAAAGCAAAATGTGAATTACATTTTGTCTTTTGTATCATTCAATATAGTCAAATAAACATCATTCACAACAGTAGCTTGATAGAGTACTTGAAGTGCTAAGAATAACTAGAAACTTAAAGAAACTATTAAATAGAATAGAAATATTTTGAAGTACATTTTAATTAGAAAGATAGCATCAAAAAACAAAAATAGAAACTGATTTAGACAAAAAATTGATGAATAATCTTTCACATTTATTCAGCACTCTCCGCAAGTACTGACTTTTGTGTACATTTTCCAGTTTATCCTGTGGCAATGCCTTAATATGAAAATTGTGAAGGTAATTGATTTGCTGTGCTTCTTCAGAAAGAAAGAGTTGTGGCAAGGAGATGAGCACACAAAACTATTTGAAATTTTTTAAAAAATTTTTTCATGTTGGTCATTTTAGTTCACACTGAGCTACCCAATTACACTGAATTTGTGAGGAAAACAATCTACCTAACTGGAATTTTCTATGCATCCCAGTGTCTGCTACTATTACCACTCATTCTTTACAGTCAGACTCTCATCCAGAACCATATGTTTTATTATCAACAAAAGCATAAAGCCACAACACAACTCCCATTTATATACCTAGGTGTCCATACAACAGCAAGAGAGTTCTTGGCATCTCAGGATGCCAGGGATTTAAGAAAACTAAACCCTCTATTTCTACACAGTGTGGATGACAGAGCACTCTTATTTCTTTTGCTACAGAAATGGCAATATCTATACTACTTTACTTTGATGTTGTACTTCTTCATCTTAATATTTACATTTTGTTTTTACAGAGTCCATTACATTGCGTCTGAAAGTACTCCCATTTTGCAAAAATTTTTATTTTGCTGAAATGACTGGGAACATGACATTCTCATTCTCGTTTGATATTTTCATTAACATTTGAAGACTAATTACTACCCACAGTTAAACCCCAAAAGGTTTAGAGTGTTTCTGCCAACATCTGCCAAGGATAGTCACTTCTGTGATTTTCTTAGGACAAGCATCATGTCAATATTATGAGAATAGTATTTCTTTCAATACCAAGACTAAAGTTAGGTTAAGTGGATTATTAAAACCCCGTGTTTATTCTTTAAAAAATAATAATTTTATCTGAGACTTGAAACATATATTGTGAAATAAGAACTACAAAAAAAGCCCCCTTCTTATTTCATTTATAGTGTTTTATCTTGCCACAGTAATCGGAGGATTTCAATTTATGCTGTGATAAGCTATGATTGTCTAGGTTGCTTAATATGTATCAGATCATCCTTGGCACAGTTTAAATCACTGTAAAACTACCTATGACCAATTCAAACAAATAAACACCTAAATACCAAAAGAAAGAAAGAAAGAAAAAAAAAAAAAGTAGAATCAAGTGCTGGATTGCATTTCTCTTGATAGCAGTTTCCTAATGGACTCCAGATAAGTTTTTGAAAGGACAGTCTGTATTTTCTGATGATGTCAAAATGTCAATTGAAAATCCATCTGCTTTAGCAGGAAAGCAATACTTTTTCAAAGGGCAACATAGAACCAGCATTCAGCTTGGCATCCCAAGGACTGAGAACAAATCCCCTCTTGTCCTAACATGGAATTAGTTATTATTTATAGATTCTAAGCCCTAAGCCTGTAAGGAAAGAAAATAAACCGGTATTCTTATTGTTTTCTTCTGATGGAGAAATTCTTTTAGCTTCCAAAAAACAGATGAATTTATCTGAGTATTGTTCTTTCTCCATTGAGTTGAAATCACTACATCAAAACTCATCACATTTTTAAAAAGTTACCAGCCATTCTTTCATTTCTTCTCACCATTCTGTGAATTCATTTCTTTTCAGCATTCTTTTTTTTTTTTTTAATTAAAAAATAAATAAATAAAATTTTACATCCATGATGTTGTGATCTCATTTGTTCAAAGCTGGAATGAATATCTCCTTTTCTTGTTATGCTCTACAGACCTTCTGACAAGGGCAGCCAAATCAATTCCAACTACCTGCAATCAGGGGATGTGTAATATTCTAGAATACAAGGTGAGACTACTGAAGACTAATCAAGACTACATTGTATTGTGTGTATTCATTTTGCTAGTGCATGCAAAGTTTTGTGGTTTTGCTGTTTCTAAAGTGTAAACACTTCTTTGAAATACAATGTAGTTTGCTTGGTAAATGGAGAAAAAGCCCTTGTTTTGTGGCCATCTGTTGGAAAAGGTTTTCATTCAAATTGCAGAAATTAGGAGCCATCCAGGGAGATAAGCTCCATCAGACTGCAATAATTGAAAGGATCCATCCAAAACTTGCTTATGACAATGTGCATACTGTGAAGGATTCTACAAGATCAGTCTTCTCCAAATATAATACATATACATTTGCAGATAATAAAGGACACAACATATCTTAATATTCATCTCTATTTTAAATGCCTCTGCTCCCCAAACTGTCCATGCTATGTATTAGATAATCAAGAGGGCAGAAGAAAGGTATACTTGTAGGTGTACTAGGAATCCTCTTGCACAGAATTTGTCAGTGCTTCCCGTTTAATACTGTGCCTGCTGTTTACAATGCAACCCATGCCCCTTTCTGCTTTCTACTGCTTTTCTTTTCTTTACAGGAGGCAAGTGATGGGGAATGCTGACAGCCCTCACAATCTATTTTGCTGTTTCTTCCAAAAGCATCTCCACACTTACTTTGATGGAGTCACATATAAGTCAAGTTTCCTCTTGAGCTACTTCTCATGGCTGTCACCTTTAATACAATTTGAAACTACATTTCTACAAAAGTTCTCCAAAATACTCGTACCTGATTATGATATGTCAACTCCTGAAAATAGTTGGTTTATCTTTTGATTCCATACCGTGATATGGTAGATGATCACCATTTTACCATTTTGATTGGAGTTACGTATGGATATATATATATATATTAGATTTTCTGTTTCTTTTTCCTGTCTTTGGGTTTGATCCTCAGGTTGTATTTTTTGTGCTGTCAGATAGTTCCCAGCACTATAGAGACACTACCAAAACTAAATCACTTAAAAGGGGAAATGCTCCAAGTAAATTTTGTGAAAAACAAAAAACAAACAAAAAAACTAGCAGCAATTTTCATTCTTAATCATAAGGCTTTTTTTTGTTGTTGTTGTTGTTGTTTCTTTTCTATTTATTTATTTATTTTTGCTTTTATTTTTACTACAATTCTCATTGACATTAGCAATCAGTTTTCTCATGGAATGATTATAGGATTGTATCTTTAATTACTCTTTAACATTAATTGGAAACTTTAATTGGGAAGTAGTATTTCTGCTTGCTGTAGAATTCAGTATAAGTTTATTTCATAAAGGACTATGGAATTTAGTGTACTAATCAGAAAAGTCTTGTAAATCTAATAAAAGAACTGAGTTTTTCATTTCCCAGGGTAAATATTTGAGGATTTCTTTAAGCACAGAATTTAATAATGAAGTAAACTAGGCTCAAATGGAGATGTTCTATGTCAGACTTACTATAAGAGGAGCAACTGTTCTTTCACTATCCTAATGTTTTAACTTGAAAGCATCAATATTCTCATCTCTTTCTATTTTCAGAGTGATTTTCATGCTACAGTGCATTAGAACAGTGCTTCACCTTTACATGAAGTCAGCGACAATATTGTTAACTATTATTGAGGTTAGGGTTTTACTTTTGCCCTGTTTAAAACATTCCTCCCCAAAATTTCTGTCACGTCTGCTCGTGCTTTTAATTCTAAATGTCACAGATTCTAATTCAAATTAATAATACATAGTACAGCATATCTATTGCGTAGGAGCATATCAATTTGCATATCTATAAGCAAATAATATTGGTGACTTTCCTTCTCACCATTGTATTTGGTTTGAGAAATGCATAAAACTAAGAGCACTTTCACGAGGTCCAAAAAACTGAGGCGGAGAAGCCAACTTAGGAAGTCTGGATTACTTCTAGTCTCACATAAAAATCTGTAACAGAATCAGAAGAAAACACATGTTCTGAGTCTAAATCATGTTATTTCTAAACTTTAACTCCATTTTACCCCATTAAAAACAGAAAGATTCATTGAAAGTTCTATTAAGGTACTAATAGAAGTTGTAATAGTATACCTTTCCAACAGCCTTCCAACCAGTTATATGACAGGAATTGAAAATCACTGAAAGTCCAGCAAAAACAGTCACATACTGAACATGTTTTTAACATCTGAAAATAATCAAACAAACATCTCACATTTCATCTGTTAGCTCACATCATCAAAGCCTTTGAAATAGTAAATAAAATCTGATTCAAAGGACTTTGAAGGTACAGCATTACATTTCAATCACAAGATTACTGCCAGCAGGCCAAAGTAACGATAGCCCAAAATGAAAAGCATCCTGAAGCTGGTTAGGACTAAATCTGAAGAACACTAAAACTACAGTTTATTTTACACCCAGTCCATCTTTCAGGGTCTGTCTGGATCCAACTCTTTTATCAACTACTGCTGGCACTCCAGGAAGCTTGTCTCAATATTCATATCTCAAAAATGCATCTGCACATATACCTAACTGCCTCTACCTCTGTTGCAGTTACATCACTTCTAATGACCAGAAACTTTATTCAGCCAAGATTCCTCTGTATGCCCCTTAGTGCTGCAGAGCATAAAGCAGCAGTAGTGCACAGACAGCTTATACTGAGCATGCTGATATCTGGCAGGCATAGACCTGTAAATCAGTGCCAGCTCCTTTCATGCTTCTCCATTTAATTGATTACCACCCCTCTACAGTGTTTGTATGTTCTCAAACTGGTTGAAAATCTCATTTGCATTCAAAATACACAGTCACTATCATGTTGAAATCACATGCTCAGTACATTTCACTAAACTATGTGTTTGTGAATGTCAAGAGTGCACATCTCCCACTGTGTGCATCCCACTGTGCTAGACCCTTCCTGCAGCTGATGTAACTACTGTTGTGATTAACAGTGGTTAGCTTCACTTAGTCTCAATTAACTCTTCTACTCAAAGAGGGAAAGATAGTATTCTAATCAATTACAAGTAGCTAACCATTTAGCCCATGTAGTTCTTTTCTATACCATGAAGTAAAAACACAGAATCCATTTTTACATGAGTTGACAGCTGAGGCAGGCTTCCTATTTTACAAATCTTAAAAAATACTTTAAAGTTTCTCCTCTTCACAAGGTTTGCCTTTATGTCTACTGATTATCTACTTTAACATTCTCTGATGTCTAGAATAATCACCAGAATCGGGAAGATTCAGCCTCAGGTCAGACACCTGAGACAACACATCAGCATATTATCAAGATTAAGGAATTCAGAAAATTTTATTTGGTCTGCAGTTGTTGACTAATTTTAATGCATGATTTCATCCTCTGTACACAGGCAGTATTTTATGCTGCATGTAAATTTGCATTTCTTATTTTGTCTCCAAATAAGCATAGGTATAACACTTTTTCCTGAAAAGAATGAACAGCATTCTAAGCCCCTCTTAAGCTGTTTCCTTGAAAGATTCTTGTCATAACTATTAGTTCCATACGTTACCATAAAAATGAAAAATATTTTCTCCTTATATCTTTCCCTCTTGGAAAATATGCTGATCAATCAATTTAATATTATTTTTTAATTTAATGCACTCTTGCGATAGAAGTTATCTTTTCTTTTACAGTTTGTTCTGCCTTTATTATCCAATTTACTTAAAAACAATGAGAAAAAAATCTTCAGAGGACTATTGTCATTCTTTTAAAAACATGGCAGATAGTTAAAAGAAAACTGTTCAAACATTTGTGTTTGATTGTTTCAGATGTATTTTTTTTTAAGTAATTTAATGAAAAAAATTCTTTGTTAATTTTTTTAAATTGTTTCTCTTATTGAGGTTGAGATGTCAGATGAAATATAATGGAAAAAAAGCTTCCCTAGACTAGTGATTATTTCTACAAGACACTTATTAAAGGATTTTTATAAACAATTTTCTCTGTGAAATTAAAACCTGGTTACATTTGCACATAACCAGATATCCAGTAAAATCAAGCTAGGCTGTTTTATGCTCTCTGTTACATATTCCAAAAATTTCATTAGAACAGACTGTTTTATTTAATTCCCTACCTATGTCTTGAGCCACATGTTAGACACCTTATTGCATTGAAGAATCCTTTCAAATTCTGAAAAGTTGTATTTTTTCTTTAATTTATGAAGTCTTTTTCTATCATATCTATTCCTTTTTGTAATGTTTCTCCAGAGATTTTTTTATTGCTTCTAGGATTGACTGTTTGTAGGACAACGTTTCGTTTCTATCTTTCTTTCATTAAATTCTGATGGCTCCATCTTCTTTTTTTTTCCTGTTTTGCTCAAAGGAAAAGTATATTAGACTATTAGACTGGATCCTCTACTCATGTAAGTTCATGACCTTTTCAATCAATTAAATTTGTCTTTTTTTTTTAATTTCAAAATAATTGTGATTACCGCAGTTGCTGGTGAATTCCATTGTTCTCAGAGGACATTTTTGCTTTGTCAGTCATTATCAATATACACCATACAAGGTTCTCTTATTTCAACCAAGCAAATAGTTCAGATCTGTAACACCCAAATACACTGACTGCTGCTCCCAGAATCACTGACATCTCACATCAGTATGACAGTATTGATTAATCAGGTATTTTTGATTGAACTAGAACATGGTTCTTAGCCCAAATTTTCAAGAATGCATTCAAATGAATGTGCATAACCATGAAGCTCAGTTCAGTGTTAGATTCATCATTCAGGTGTTGGACAATATTATGGACAATAACTCACAGAAAGGAAAATACTCACATATTAAAAATCAAATTCTATATATAATGAGTGCAATCACTAATGTTTTTATATCGTTTTTTACTGTATAAACTTAGATAAAATTTTCACTATGTGCTTTCTTATTGTTTCCTATATCATATCAGTGTTTTTCTTTAAACCTTTTACATGTATAGACATGCTTGCAATTCACTGAGCAAGAACCTGTACTATTCAAGCTAAATGATTTTGTCTTGTTTTATTAAAGGAGTGGAGAAGAATTTACCACTTATGAATCACCTATTTGTTTCAAGTGGTTTCATTTATTTATTTTTGATTCATGAAAAAAAGGATGTTCAGTCATGTTCCATTTACATTAAGTAACTATAAATCTGCTTGCAGATTGTCTTTAATGGAAAAGAACTTCCTGTCACGTTCTGAACCCCATTTGACAACTGTAAAAATCTGAGTATCAGATTCTGCTGGAGAGATGCAAGACAAAATCTCTCTGTTTCTGTTGTTGTTCATTATTTTAATTATACTAACCAGGTAATGCATTCAATCATCAAATATCTGTAACTTCCACTAATATTAGCATCAGAAGTAGCCCAGGAAAAAGGAGAGTAGCTTGCATCTTATCTCCTACTCTCTTATTTGTACATCTCTGCAACAGTCAGAATTATGTACAGATATACAGGTTTTTTCTGATTGCTGTTGTATATGGTTGACTAAAATGTGACATAGACGCTGCTACTCAGAAGTATGTCCAAGCTGACTGCCCTGTTAGCAGATAAGGCAATATCAATGTTCCAGATATAAATCACCTTAGAAGTAAATTTTCCATTACAAGTGTTTACGAAAATTACATTGGTTGAGTTAAACATGTTAATATGAATTTTTGGTGTGACTATTTCTTTTTCTTATTTCTGACTTTTTAAAAAAGTGCTTAGCTGAAACATTCAGGTGATCACCTCACAATAAAAACAAGGAAAATATTCTGATTTCTGGAAATAGATTTAATTTTACTGATTTTTTTTGAAATTTACTTCTTTTTTTCTATAGCTGTCGTACTTATATAAAGATCATAACCCTATTTTTATAAATTTATTAATTACCTGAAGAGTGTTGCTACACCACAGCGACCAGACAGACAAACACAGCAGTGTACCATGTACTCTCACTGTCTAACAAGCTCTTTCTTGTCATTGCTATAGGCACTGAATTCTGTCAAGGCATAGAAGAATCTGAATTTCAAGTCATGAAAAGGAGCATGAAAACAATTTTTAATTAGCCCTGTTAACCAAATCTGAACCAAAAAAAAAAAAATCTACAAAATACTTCTGCACATGAAATTCATACATGAAAATGTGATTTTATATGAGAATATGTTTGTAATTATGACAGATCAACACAGAGGTAATCATTTAAGTTATTTAAAAGTTGCCATGATTTTATGCATTTAATGACTACCACATTCTAACATTATTTATCTGCTTGCTTTTGACTGACTAATTTCACTTCATATTTTGTTGTTTTCCTTCTTTTCAAAAACAATTGTTGTTTGTTTTTATATTTTTATTTCATTTCTTTTTAACACCAGGATTTTTTAATCCATGTAAAAAGAAAGGTAACATTTCCCCTTATTTTTCCTCCTGGGCTACTAAGCCTGAAAATTTTTTTTGAGAACTGGAAAACCTAACTGACACCTCTCTTTGGAAACTTTTGTCTGCTTTAATGTGTATTATTTAGAGATTGGCCTTACCTTCTGATCAGGAGCAGTATCACTAATTCCCTAACATGACCACATGCACAATCACAGTCAAGAAACTATTGGCATGATACCAGTATTTGCCATGTTCTGAAACAAAGAAATAAAATCAGGTCATTGTAAAATGCATCCAAACTCAGAAGACTGTTCAGTCATTCTTGAAGCACTACTCTTTCTTGCTGCATGTAGAATTACTAAAGATTTTATTACTGATTTAGAGGTCATCAGTGAGAAACATGTTCTCAAATAAAACTGGGCACTCTGAACTCCTACATGACCTTAGCAGGAAACAGACTTCTCTCTTTGCAGATCTTGTGCAATCCATTTCAGACCAAGTGTTCATTATATGTGTAATATGACCTAATTGCACACATTTTTACGCACAATTTACCTCATAAACACATTATGATTTCAGTTCTCTGCCTACATGTTTTTAACTTTGCTGAAAAGGAACATTACTTGAAAAAATTGTTACATTATTGGATCTTGCCAAGCAATGGATGCAGATGACTTAAAGGATAGGAAGAAATGACCTGAAATGTTATCACATCAAAGATTTTATGGCATGTATTTCATATATGCAAATATATATTTATTTGTGAAGATGTTTTGCTGAATTTTCTAGATCTCACATGTTGGGTTTTTCTATATAGCTGGCATTCTTAAATCACATTATCACTATAATAATAATAGAAAACAATAATCAAAATTAAAACTGTAGCTTTAGTTTAGGAAATCTCTTAAATATCTTTTTAACTTTAAACATAAATTCTAAGAATTTCAGTCAAACTAATAATCTTCTGATATATTTCTCTGAATGAGCATACTGTTCTTAATTAATTAGAGCCTGAGGGAAAAGGAAGACAACAGTTTAATTGGCTTCTACCTAAGCTCTGTATTTATTTTCTTCTTGACCTGGTAGCACTGCATCAAAGGATTATATCTGCCATCCAGCTCATTTAGTACTTTAAGGTCAACAGTGAATAGCTGCATAAGAGAAAGTACAGGGAAACATTTCAACAGACATCTGAAGATCATAACTAGGGACTGTTATTTCCCTCCTCAGGGACATGGTCTTGGGCAAGTGTCTCTAGGTGTTCCTGTTTGAGAAAGAGAGCTGGACCAGACGACCTTCACGGCTCTGCCAGTCTCAAATATTCTATGATTCTGTGACTCTGTAATATAAAGTCCTAAAGCATAAGACTCTACTTTCTGTCCTATAATATCTTTCTCTCTCTCACTGTGGAAAAAAAAGAAAAAAAAAAAAAGGGCAAGGGCAAGGGCAAGGGCAAGGGCAAGGGCAAGGGCAAGGGGAAGAGGAAGAGGAAGAGGAAGAGGAAGAGGAAGAGAAAGAGAAAGAGAAAGAGAAAGAGAAAGAGAAAGAGAAAGAGAAAGAGAAAGAGAAAGAGAAAGAGAAAGAGAAAGAGAAAGAGAAAGAGAAAGAGAAAGAGAAAGAGAAAGAGAAAGAGAAAGAGAAAGAGAAAAAAGAAATTCTGGTCTATCCATTTATCAGCACCAGCTCTGTGGTGTAGTTGACACACCTGTAGGACTGGTCTCCATCCAGAGGGACTTAGGCTCCAGCAGTGGGTCCAGGAGAACTTCATGATGTTCAACAAAGCCCAGTGCAAGATCTCACACCTGCATCATGGTATCCCTCTATCAGTACAAGCTGGGAGGTGTAAGGAAAGGGCATGGCCCTGCTGAAAAGGACTTAGAAGTACAGGTGAGCAAACCAAACATGATCCAGTAATGCACCATTGAAGCCCAGAAAACGAACTACATTCTGGGTTGTGTAGCCAGCAGGGCAAGGGAGTGATCCTGACTCTCAACTCTGTCTGCGGGGTCTGTGGTGACAGGGCAAAGATTTCAAACTAAAACAGGAGACATTTAGGTTGGAAATAAGGAAAAGATCTTTTTACATTGAAGGTGGTGAGGAACAGGCACACATTGCCCAGAAGGTGGTGGAAGCCTGATCTAGCTGCAGATATCCCTGTTCATTTGGACTAGATGGACTAGTTGAACTAGATGATCTTTAAAGGTCCCTTCCAACTCCAAGGATTCCATGATTCTATGATTTTAAATCACTTATTTTTGTCCTGCACTTTTAAAATGTCCCTAATACTACTTCACTTAATATTATATGTTCTGTTGTAGTCACCTGTATGAATATTTTCCTTTTCATAAAGAGCACTTTAATGGCTGCATGGCTGCTTGTAACCTTAAAAGATCTGCATATGTGGTATGATCACCGTTTTGATTACTAACATTGTTCTGGAATTTCCTCTAGACTGTCTCTCAGTCAATACTTTTCTTTGAAGCTGACTGAGAAAGTTCCAGAAATTGCATTGGAATCTTTTCACTGGTAACTGTCAAAACAGTTTGACGATGATCCTTCACTTCTGCATTACAAAGAATACAAGTAGATTTACCAAATGCAGCCCTCTAGTTACCTATGGTTACCTAGGTATAGATAGCTACCTGCTATACTATAGCCATTCACAGTCACTGTAATGGATTGGAGAGACATGGTAAATTTTAGGAAACCCAAAGAAATCTCCACCTTCTGATCTACTTAGCACCTGAATTCTTCAGTACAGAATACCTTGTCAAAGCAAGCTGCCAAGAAGATGGGAAAACCCAGGGCTTACAGACTACTTAGTCACTGGCAACATGCTAGGTAGCTGTCTGACAGGAACCAGGAGAATGAGAGGCTGCATCAGTGGTGTGGCACATGGGTCTTTGGGTTCTATGCACTTAGTCACACCTTCAAGAGACCAGGTAGTTTGATACCTGTTGGGAAGCAACTGATCAGGTGTGGCAAGATGTCAAAAGTGATTAGCAGGGCTTTAAGCTAGATTTGAAGGGGGAAGGGAGCTTTACTACTTCTGAGTGACAGAGAAGGGCCAGAAGCAACAGAAATGAATCTGTGAATTGTCCATAAGGAATTGGGGAGGTACTCTAGGAAGGTAATGCAGCTGACAGCCCAGCTGAAGTGCCTCTACACCAATTCAAGAAGCACGGTAAATAAGCAGAAAGAGCTGAAAATCATGGTCCAATTAGAAAACTATGATCTGACTGCTATCACAGAAATCTGATGGGATGAATAGCAAAACTGGAACACTGTAGTCAAAGGCGACAACATTTTTAGAAGAGACAAGTAGGGAAGAAGGGGCAGAGGAATTTTCCTCTGTGTTAATAAATGGATAGTGATAGGATAAGGGTCAACAGTTTTATCATAGACGAGGGTAGGTTTAGATGTAAGGGAGAAATTACTCACAGAGGGGCTAGTGAGGCACAGGCACAGGCTTCCTGGAGATGCCGTGGATGTACCAGCACTGAAGATGTTCAAGTCCAGGTTGGATAGGGCTTTGAGTAACTTGATCTTGTAAGTAATGTTTGTGGCTGGGCAGAATATTGGAACTAGGTGACTTTTAAGGTCAAGATCCCTTCCAAACCTGTTTTATGATTCTGTGATACATCCATGAGAAAGCCATTAATCTAAGAAAACAAAGTGATTGTCCTCCTCTTAACTCTGTATAACAGACAGTTATCTGACACTTCAATTCAAATGAACTAAGTAGCTAATGCATTCTCTCTTTATAAAAATTCATGCCACCAGGGACTACTCCAGGATATATCTTTAGTAACACTTAAACATAAGCCTTTTTTTTGTTTGTTTGTTTGTTTTCTCATTGTAGCAACATTATTGAAAATCATTGTCCTGGGAACTTCATGCTATTTGTGGAGAGTAATGACATGGAAAAATCACACTAGGAGAGTAAACTTAATATATGTTATCTGGCATGTTCTACACATTATTGTTTCTAAGGTGCTAAAGACTAGGTAATTTGTAATTTGAAGGCAATTATTTCAAATGCAGGTGTTGAGATAGAAAACGATAGATGAGAAGTATGAGGTTGAGATCTAAGCACAAACATCAGCCCAGATATTTTCCCAAGCTTATATGGTTCTACTTAAAATCAATCAAATATAAAGATGCTGTTTATGGCGTTCTTGATACGGAGAAAGAAGTAAGTTTCAATGATTAAATCATATCTCAGGAGATTAGCCAATGTCTTCTAGCTATTTTTCTTGTTTTCTTTTATACTTAATGGAGTGTTTCATCTTTAAAACAAGATATGTAAATGTTTCTTTCTCTAACTCTTTTTTTGAAAGAGTGTATTTATACGAACTTCTCTCTCCTTTTCCTCTTTGCTTTCTTATATAAGCATGGCTGTGCTTTTTGTTACTGAACCAGCCATGGAGCTAGGTGGAACATTTGACACATGCACCAGGGAGAAAGGATTTGAACAGCACAGGAAATGGGAAAAGGTATGGTATGGTATGGTCATATGGTATATGACTACTAAAGAATGTACTGAAAGTAATATTTACAGAAATTTGGAATTTCATTTCAGAAAGCCAAGAAATTTACCATGAAGTGCAATGGAAAGTATTGTGAGAATTATATCAACTGCCCGTATACTTTTCTTATATAATGAACAACATTAAGAAAATGTGTTAATTTTTCATTATACTAAGACACACATGGAACTTCACAATAAAAGTAAGTAAAATATCTGTAATGATGGCCGATAACAAATTAAAATACAATAAATGTTATTTAACTCAAAGATACAGTCAAAGCACACTTGCTGTAATGTTTTCAAATATGAAAATTTCATCATACACAGAATATTTTTTTCCTTGTCTTGTGGACAAATAGACATGTGCACATTAAAGTTTTAAAATGTGCAATTCATACATTATTGAACTATGTATTTCCTGTTGCTGCCACATGCCTGAAGTATGTTCTTGTCTAAAATTCAAGCTTCATCAATCCTTTGTCACAATACCTCCAGCTTTAGCTTCACGAGGACAAGTTTGGGGATCAGCATCCAGACGCAGAAGTTATATTCGGTATAATAACTTTTATTCAGGAGCATAATTCAGATTGAAAGTGAACTTCCACAGTAATACATCAGTTACTTTAAGGTATAAATAACATTTCTATCATTAATGTGAGTAGTACTTGCAAATTTAAGTAACCATTTAAGTTGCCATGAAAATTCCATTCAATAATACCAAAAGAGACTTCCTATTGCAATCAAAGTATTATTCTTACCATATAATCATCATTGTTATTATTTTGGTGTTCTGAAAACAAGCATGATTACTATGCAGAGAAGCTAAACACACTATGTGGTCTCAGTAAAGCAAAAATAAATGAATTACTTGAATAGTGCACTGAATAGATTTACTTTGATGCTTCAGACAGCAACCTTATATTTTACTGCAGATCTGGACAAATGGAAAAGAAAAAAAAAAGAGAGAGAGAGAGAGAGAGAGGAGGTAAGAGAGAGAGAAAGAGAGAGAATTACTTGCATCACTCTGAAAAAGTGAACAAAAAATAGTGAGATTTAACACTTAACAACCGGCAATGCAAGTAGTCTTACATCTCTTCAGTGCTAAGACATTCAGAGAAAATGGTGATATTAAACATTAAGTAACATCAGTAAGAGGATATTACTGAGTTATGTAGAATTAATACTATGTTAAATGTCAAAATGATAAGGTTGACCACAAGACATTAAACTCTTAAAAAAATAATAGCATAAATCTTCAACATCAGAAGAAAGATTTATTAGTATTTCTGTAGAGAAAGTTAAAAGAAAATAGTCTAGCACTGCTTTTTAACAAGTGGAATAAATCTAGGTTTTCTTTTACTCTCATATGCATTCTTTAAAACAAAGTAAATTCTTGCTGGAAAGTTTACCTTGTAACTTCCTAATTTTGGTCTACGTGTCACCTTTATCACCTTCACTCAGTGTTAATACATCTCTAAGTTCTATGAGCTTTAAGTTTTAACCTATAATTCTAAAGCAAGACTTAGATTCCCCAAACCTCATATGTTAATAAAGATAGGTCTTGGCATAAGAAGCTACAAGACTCAGCCTTCCTGAAAGGAGAAGCTACCTTCTGGTGGCTAGTCCATGTTATTTGTCTCTCTTTCTATGAGATCATTCATCATCACTATATAAATGTCAACCCAGTATCAAAGATATCCTGTGTTTTTATCACAAAATTGTACATATACAAAACCTATACAGATGAAGATACATAGGCATCTAGATTCATAAATACATGAACATAGAAAAAGGAGATGATTACTTCCACTTGCTATTTAGGTTTTTCTGTGTTTGCTTTCTTTTGTTTTGTTTTTCCCTAAACTTACTGGGCTTGATATGCAGACTCAGTCCGTTTTATTTCTGTGCAAGTGCTGTTTTGTGTTTTGAGGATTTCATTTATTCATTTGTTTTTATGCATATTTATTTATCTATGTATTAGTTTCATATATTTAAATGCTTATTTAGCAATGGCAGATTACAAGTTATTTTTCTGGTAACTGTAGAGGAAGAAGGAGCACAACATAAGGAAAGAACAGATTGCTATTTTTATGGTAAGGCAGAAGAGATAAAAATTTAAAAAATAATAAAAAAAAAGAAATTTGGTAAATTAAAACATCCCATCTTTTTTTTGTGCTAATTTTAACAAACAAAAATACTCAGGCCAAGAATATTCCAATTTAACGGTTTACATTTCTGTAGTTTGAAATTTTGCCACTGTAGGATCATTTCATCAATTTTTAAGTTTCTACTAGGCTACAGTTGTCTCCAGCTTGACATTTTTACAGTATTGGACACAAGTTATCCTCATATATCTTCTTTAAAATTTCCTCTTTTTGGCTTTTGCAGATTATTACCTTCCATCCCCTGAGAACCATTTCCCTGCCTACACTGAGTTCATTTTTCTGATACTCAGATGTTTGATTTCTTACTGCTGAATAGATCATTCTATCTTGAATGTCTTGCTCATTTGCCAAGTACCATTTTCTGGTAATTATTCTTTATTTTTTGTAAGTTAGTAACAGCCAACAAAAAAATTGTAAATATCACCTGCCCCACATGGTGGTGCCCACTTGATTTTCTGTATATTTGGAGAACGTTAATGAGTAATTCACAGTCAGAAAAGCATGGGAGGTTGCGAGGTTAACTAAAAACAATGCAAACCACATGCAGAACCTAACAGTTGTACAGTCTCAAAGCAAGCATGCTAAGTTATAAAACAAACCCTACTGAGATTACATAGTTTCTCTTGGGAAGAGCTAAGCATAGCTGAGTCTGCCAGCCTTACCCAGTAGGCATTGTTGAGGTAGGGGAAGAAATGTTCAGCCATTTTCTCATCCCCAGAGTCAGAAATGGTCTGTATCTGACTTATTTCCAATCACAATCTCCATAAACTTCCCTCTCACTTAAAACATTTTATACTGTTTTATTCTGCAAGTGGAGCACAAGTGATTCAAGTCATTATGTATCTTTGTTCTGATTGGTGTAAAATTCTCTCACCTCACTTTCTGGTTGCTCCTTGGAGGCAGATAGCTTTTGGGATAGAAGTGTGTTTTGGTATTACAATGAGCATATAATGAGCGAAGTTTACTAGGGACAGTATTTTATCTAAAGAAAGACACATTTTTGGCCTTGGGGTAACAGGTAAAAAGTATGGTGCCAACAAGTCCCTATCCTGGTATTACTGATCTTAGAGTCAGTACATCCATTCTTCCTGATTTTACCAACACCCAAGACTGTAAAAGGAACCACTCCTGATCACAGAATTTGGCATCAGAGTCTTCACTCCAATCCTTCTTCCAGGCCATTTTAATTGCATACAGGTTGACATTTAACTGAACTGCAAACAAGGTCTGCCCTTACCTGACCACCTACATGTAGTTATACAGAGATGAAAATTGATGTTACTTACATATCTTTATTTTTATTTGAACCTCCACAATTTAGTATGACTTATTACGCCACTAAATCAGTACAATATTGGGTAAGTGTATCTTTTCAGCCTGCCTTGAGATCACAGTATTCTTTTTACATCTTATTGACTAATTTCAGATCTCCTCCCTATATTCTCCGTTTCAGTCCAGCTAGTCATGCAATCTGAATCTCAGTCATGTTGTTCTTTTCAGTGGTTTATACAGTCTTGGAACCCCATTAGCAACACCAGGAAATTCTACCTCTGGTGTCAATACAAGTAGTGAGTGTGCTGGAAGACAAAGAAGTTGTTTGTTTGTGTGCATGCATGTGTCTTTGATGTCTTTTTAGAAGAGTGTCTTCACTTAAGCAGGAAAGAAAGAAGAAAAATTAGAGAAGCACAGAGTAAGAGCATGAGGGACCAATAGAAAAAGAGAGCAAGAGAAAGAGAGTGAAAAAAAGAGAACTTTTGAGTCTGCAGTTTCACTTAAAGGCACTGCATAGCAGAGACAAAAATGACACGTTCAGATGAGAGATCTAATGCAAGGAAAAACATAGCAGGTCAACTTGTAATTATTATATCTCAAGTGTATGTAGTTATATCCATTTTTCAAACCTTTATATTTCTTTTTTTAATAGATTTCTGTGATAAATATCGTGGCTGGATTCCCAAAGGCAGGAAATAATTAAGCAGACCCAATTTCCTAAAAGAAGTATTTTCCATCTGCTATCTACATGTCTGTGGGCTTTGATGTACACATTGTGTAATTTTCTGACAAAATTATCAATGGGACCACTGCATAAATTAATACACAAGCCAAAGTATATAGCTAGTGTGTTCTGATGATGAATCATATTCTAAGCCAAGTTGTAGATTAGATTTTACAAAAAATTTGCACTTAAAAAAAAAGGTTTTCTTTTTTTTTTAATTTGTAGTATTACAGCTATGTTTCAAGTATATCTCTATATTTTTATTTAAGCTTAATATTAATTGACAGATTTTATCCATAGCAATTAATATCTTGCCTAATTTGGAACTTTTTTGGAACAGGAAATCAGATAGAAAAATCTCACCTATTTTTAAAATTGATTTTTTAAAAGATTCTAAATCCTTCTTTCTGAACTTTTCACACTCAGATATTACGGATTTCTGGGCACACCAGCTAATAGTTAAAAGGGGTAAAACAACAATAATTTTTTGTTGTTGTTGCTGGCACCTGCAATTTCACATTCCCTGTGCTAAATGCAGTATTTTGTTTGAATAAGAAAGTGATAATTATGATTCGTATATACCTGGCCATTTATATTTTCTGTACTAACTCATCCTACAGATATGCAATCTTGTCAATATTCAAAAATATGAGGTTAATTTGTTGAACAGCTAATAGGGTGTCTCTGCAGACTTCCTGGATAAAAAGTCAGGCAATAAATTCAGTAAAGCTCCTACTGATATCAAAGGAAATGAGTCTGCATTCACATATATCAAGACTGCTGCTCAGCTGAGTGGCTTCACTTGCTAAAATACAATTAGCTCAAACAAGATCCTCTGAAAGCAGTGACCATGACAATGTGTCTTTTCCCCTTTGTCAAGAGGAGAAGTAACAGAAATGTGTTTGGAGGAGGTTTTGTGTATAATGTGTTTACAGACAATCATATTTCAGATACTACATTAGCTCTTTGTGTACCGTAAGGTGTCATTGCCAATGACCAAGCCTAGCATTAGTTATTGTTAATATGTCCTTAACAATAGTCTAATTGTTACTGCCTATACCATTTTACTTTTTCAATGGTATTATTCGAACAGTCTGTTCATTTGATGGCATCTTGTTACTTTCCGTTAGGTAAAATATCCTTTCAACTCTAACAGCAAAAATTGACTAATACATAGAGTTTGATATGTTGAATTCAGGTTTCAAACATTTATGATGCTTCATAAGATTTGGATGAAAAATTTTACTGTACATGAGATTGCAAGAGCTTTCTTCATGTGTGTATAAGGATAGAATTGATCCACAGGCAGAGGAGGTTAGCAGATGTTACTGACCTTCATAGCTGCTTTCCATATTCTTCTCAATAAAGCCTTTCGCAGCTATACAAAATTCTTCTTCTGATGAATGATGTGATCTAATGAAAGTCAAAGCAGGCTCATCTTCATAATGCTAGGAGTCCTTGCTTTGGTTTTATTGTAATTTCTTGCGACCCGCTCTATAAAAGGCAAACTCTCTGCCTCATAGCTTTACCAACAGTCACATAAGACAGAAACAAAAATGAAATATTTGGAAAAAGTAATGCAGTTGTTGTTCAGTTCCTGAAATTCCAAAATAATATTGTTTAAATCAGATCTCTGTTTCTTTGAAGATGCATTTTACTGTGATGCAACATGGCAAATTGAGTGTTAACTGCAAAGAGTATCTAGATGCAAAATATTAAATATCATCTGGCCAGTAACGTGTGTCATGCATGTATATATATTTGCAGTAAGAGGTAACAAAATCATGCTAACAAACTTCATAAAGTAATAAGAAAACAAAATTAAAATATTTTTTGCTTAGCCAAAATTTGGTGGGATTCTGAAAAAGTGGAACTGGGAATGAAAGTACAGGATGAGACTGTCGGCGCTCCGTCGAGTTAGGGAGCTCTCACAGTGTCTTGTAGCATCAGGATAGTTCTTCTTTATTGTGTACAACATACATCTTATATACCATTCACCTACAAGCCAGGAATTCCTGTCCCTCTAACCAGTTAATTGGCCTAGCTTCTCCAAAAACACAGTGATAAAGGATGAAAGGTTTATTAAGTGTGATAAGATTAACAGTGCATACAAACAGAACCTCCTGTTCACCCTTAGACACAGATACCATTTGCTCTCTGTCTTACACTCCAGACTCCCAAGGTTTCACAGTGATAGGTTTATCAAGGAGTCTGATAGACTCTTTGCTGACTTGCTCACAGTTACGTCTTAACCCACAAGACTATTATTATCAACTTGAATTTTCAAATTGATTAAACTTTTACTAATTATACCTGGAGAAGTATTGTTTAATATTTAAACTGTATTACACATTGCTGTGAGATATCCCTATAAGAAATGAACATGCTTAAATGACACAATAAATATATTTCTTATTTATAGGAACATAAACAGACAAGAAGTGGTCTCAGGTTACAAATATGGTCTCTTACTCTTCTGAGTTCACAAAATGTAATGCAAAATGTAGGTTCTGTGAACAAAGCATGGTTGTTCTTTGAATTTTTTTTAGCATAATTCCAGCTTTTCCACAGTAAAATACTTTTCCAACCCAGTAAATACCTAGTTAATCCTCAATTAAAGTGGACAAGTGGACTAATGAGTATCTTGTAACTACTAAGCTACAAAAAGTAACTGGATTCTGCAATTATTCTTTCGAGAATTGGAAACTCAGACATTTGTAGCAGTAAAAAATCAAACATTTCCTTTCTGCGGAAGTTTGTCTACAGACTAAGCACTACAAATCTGACTTGTTATTCACCTTTTCTAGAATACTTTCTTCTCTCAAAAAAAATTCATATCACATATAAACGTGGTGAAAAATTACCACTTACAGCATAGATGTCCAACCTCTTGGCTTGCCTGGGCCATGCTGAGTGAGTTTGTGTTGGGTTCTATATAAAAAAATATATTAAGGTATATAAATAACAAGCTTCTTTCTTTTAATTTTTTTTTATTAAATCTAAACCATAAAACTGGTGGGATATTTGATCTTGTTTTTTGTGAAACCAATGAATGTTGGGTTTGATGAGGATGGCTGCAATTCTTAGTGAGTTTTCAAGATGCTTGTCAAAAGTTTTTGGTGAAATCTTACTCTTCCTGTACTTTATCCTTAAAAATAGTGTCTGGGATAAAGGTGTCTGGGATGCAGTTTGAAGTCCTGAAGTACCACAGTCATGTCTTCAACATTGTCACAGTCTTCAGAAAAACTCCTTCTCTCGAAGAGATCTTACATATGATGACATTTGTAATCTGTGCTACTGGCTTATTCCATGCACAGAATTATACAGTGGTAGTTGAGGGTGAGTTTTCTTTATCCCTTCTTCAGCCATCAGAAAACTTATGGTTTGTGAACTAAATGAATTACGTACCTCCATATCACCACTCTTTTACATTTCTACTACTGTAGAACAAAATACAACTGCAGATGACTCTTCTCTAGTGATCACAGTAAGACTGGCAGTTTAGGCTAGAAGTCCAACTTTCAAACAGTTATTTGTACCCTAAGAGGAAGCAAGATGCAAGTCTGTCATGAGAACAAGATAACAGCAAGATGGATGTTGCAGTTTTATTTTACTCATTTTGTGAAGAACAGTGGCAACCAAACTGACCATTTTTCCCTGGGTAGAGAGGTAATGCAGGATGCTGGTAATGCACTTGTGTCTACACTAGTTTATGAACAGTTGCAGTGTTAAACAAAAAAATGGACTGCAAGACATAGTTTGGGGACAGACAGATAAATCACTTTCTATTTGATTCTTGATTTCTGCACTATAACTACCTTTAGGACTGATTAATGCCAGTTACAGTGGTGATATCTACTCATAGCTTCTTATCCACTGGAAAATCACATTTTTTAGTTATACTGGGTGTGGATGCCCTGGCTGGCTGGGGTGCCAGGCTCCTCTGTAAGTGAGGCTGGGACTGCTCCTTGCAAGACACAGGCAGTTCTAGCAAGTTGCAGTCACTCCAATGCAGGGCACAGGTGAGCCCAGCAGTAGAGACAACAGATCTTCAGAGGAAGAGATTGAAGAAAGAGTAAAATGCTGCACAGCAGCTGTGAAAGACAGGAATGAATGTAATTAACCTGGCAGCCCAGGGCTTGGACAATTGTACTCTTGGCTGGATGAAAAAAAAAACAACTATCTGGATTGCCAGGCCCAGAGATTGGTGGTGAACGAAGTTAAATACAGCTTGCAACTCATCATGAGTGGTGCTCCCAAGGAGTTGATACTCGGACTCTTTAATATCTGTACTGATGACCTGGACAAGGGCATTGTGTGTACCGTATTTAAGTTTGCAGATGATACTGAGTTGGGAGGAACTGTTCTCCTAGAGAGTTGGAAGGCTCTACAAAGGGTTCTGGATAATCTGGATCACTGGGCTGAGTCCAATTGTATGAACTGTAACCCCAAGCAACTCGAGAGGCTTAGGGCACGATGGCTGGAAAACTGAGTGGAAAAAAAGGATATAGGAGTGTTAGCTGACAGCCTCCTGAACATGAGCCAGCAGAATGGCCAGAACCAAGGGGGTCAAAAGGTATCCTGGTTTATAACAGAAATAGCATAGTCAGCAGGAGCACGGAGGTGATAGCCCCTCTTTACTCAACGCTTGTGAGTCTTAAGAGAAGTGGCTGAGGGAACTGGGATTGTTCAGTCTGAAGAAGAAGAGGTTCAGGGGAGACTTCTTGCTGGAGCAAATCTAGAACTGCAGCAATAGGAAGGACCCACACTCACTGGAGCAGTCATAAAGGACTGAATCTGCAGGTAGTGACACACACTGAAGAAAGGGAAGAACATAAGGAGGCATGACAGAAACAAAGTGTTAAGGACTGACTAACTGACCACAGCCCCTACTCCCTATCTCCCTGAGGGACTTGCAAAAGGAGGAGTGAAAAATTAAGGAATGACAGAATGAAGCTGAGCTTTGGAAGAAGACAGGGTGGGGGAGGAGTGGATAATTCTTTTTTTTTTTTCTTTTTTCTTTTTTCTTCATTTTTCTTATCATCCCATTCTATTTTTAATTACCACAAGTCAAGTCTATTTTACCTGTGGTGCATTGGTGAGTGATCTCTCCATGTCCTCACCTCAACCAACAGACTTTTTCATCTTATTTCCTCTCCTGTCCAGCAGAGGAGACATACTGAGTGATTGGGTGATTGGGTATGGGCCCTGGCAGCCAGCCAAGGCCAACCCACCCATTAGGTCATTTGTCAGGTATTTGATGGTAATAATCTAGAGGCATTAATGACCTCTGACAGAGCCAAACAAATGACAAAGCATTTTATTACCCATTCCCTTGAGAATATAGTTTGAATCACTGTAACAAAAGCCAGTACAATTAGAACAAAGGCTGGCTGGCTCTTCACCCACAGCAAAGGGTTTTTCAAAAGCCTTCTTGGGCTTTGCTGCACTACACTTTGAATGTTGTCACAAATTTCCTGTTACAGAAACTTACCCACTTTTAAAACATATTAGTATTTTTTAAAATCTCACTCAATTACTTTCATTCACCAGCAGGTTTTGTAAACATTTAAAAAATCACAAACTCTGGATTATTTTAGTGGAAAATATTGAAAAATACAGTGGATTTTGCTGTAATACCAAAACAAGAAAACTATTTCCTGTGAGGATTTATCTGTCATTAATCTGAGTAGCACAATGTGTTTATGTTTTTACCTGCCAAAAGGACTTGGGGGTACTGGTGGGGGACTGGCAAGCTGTCCATGAGTCAGCAATGTGTCCTCACAGCCCAGAAAGCCAACTGGGCTGCATCAAAACATATGTGACCAGCAGGGCAAGGGAGGTGATCCTGCCCCTCTGCTCTGCATTAATGAGGCCTCACCTGGAGTATTGCGTCCAGATGTGGAGTCCTCATACAGGAGAGAGCTGAATCTGTTGGACCACATCCAGAGGAGGAACACAGAAATGATCGTCCCCTACAAGGACAGGCTGAGAGAGCTGGAGCTGTTCAGCCTGGAAAAGAGAATGCTCCAGGGAGACCTGATAGCAGGCTTTCAGTATCTAATGGGGAGCTGTGGGAAAGAAGGAGCAGACTCTTTAGCAGGGTCTTCCCACTCAAACAGTTCTGTGATTCCATGATTCCACCCAGGTTATCTGATGAAAACTACAGATTCAGAGTAGGGAAATGTCAGTTTTTCTCAGAGTTCCACCATTTAAAATACCTTTTTTTTTTTTTTTTTCTTAGCTCCCAGATATGAGGTATTTTGAATTTGCACAATGAAATTAAATTTCCTGATTAAAATTTACACTTGACAGTTGATAGCACAATGTATAGACTGCAAACAAAATTTACCAAGTTGTACAGCTCATTGTATGTATAAAGGTATAAAATTTTTTAAGTTTTCTTAGGATTTCAAGAGAACCAAAAGATCAGTCATACATGCAGATTTTTTCATAATTTTGAGTTTTCTTCATTGTCAGACAGTACAGTAACATAGTGATAGTGTGATACTTAACCAAGTATTGCTCAGTTAGAATACAATGGCGAAGATTTATTTATGCAATTATGTAATTGGTCTTACTTGATATTTGGGCTAGGAGCTCTCATTCTGTATATGCATTCCTGTATTCTAATAACAAGCTAAGTTAACCTCTGCAGATCTCAGGGTGTTTGTAGAGAAATTTGATTCAGATCTTTGAGTAGCAAAAGGAAATATTTTACCTTGACTTTAGGAGCCCAAGGAAGTGAGAGTATAATTGTAATTGTTCACAAAGGAAATACCATATAGATAACAGTTAGCCATGGGAAAAAAAAAAGGGACCATACGCTTTTAAGAACTTTGTTATTTATCTGTTGCGACCACTCTAAAAATAATGAAGGTCCAACATGCAAAGGATTAGAGACTTACAAAAGGTACAATGGTACCTTTGCCAGATCAAACAAGAAGCTTGAAAAATAGGCTGGAGTAGAACCAAATTTCCTAACGTTAATTTCAGTACTTCCTTAAGATAAAACTGTAAACCTCACAAGCAGTCTTACAGGCATTTTAAAGATAGCAGACTTTGATAAACTAGTTCCCAAAGATCAGTAGTTTATTTTGCCTTTTAAAATCTCCAGTGAAAAGCGTGGAATATTTACCTAATGGCTTTCACACAAATTCAGAAACACAGACACAAACACATACACATCCGGTCTGCTACAGAGAGGAAAAAATTGCAGCCAGAGTCACAGCCTTTCCTGTTGAGTTCTGCTTACATCATTTCTCACCCACACAAATGAAAATATTTTTTCTGATTTTTTTCTTAAATAACTAATTTAAGGTTATGATTGTGCAATAATGAATGTAGTGGCAGAACTCCTTTATGTTTCTGGACAAGTTAAAATAACAAAAGATTTACACACTGCAAATTGTTCCCGTGCATTACTTTAATAAGGCACTGATTTTTAAGTAATTGAAGATAGCAAGATAGCGATTGCTGGAACAATTTATGTGTCTAGTTGTCTATAGCTGGCATCCATTCTACACTGACCTAACTGCTGGGTTTTGCTGTCTAGCTTGCATTTTCTTTCTTGCTGTGTGCATGCTCTCACCATCTGCCTGGCACTCCCCACATCATACAGCAGACATTGCTTTGAGTACATTAACTCATTAGAAGGCTAAAATGGAAAACAAGGACAACAACAACAACAAAAAAAAGAAAGCAAAAAAAAAAAAAAAAAAAAAAAAGAGAGAGAATTAGTACCTAAAGATTCAGAAAGGCTGTAAAGCCAACAGTCAGTACAAGAGCAGAGGCAGATACAAAATTCAGCATACACAAGGACAGGTGAAAAAGCACAGAGATATATCAACCAGTGAAATGATGAAAAGAGATTATCAAGCATACTTGGAACTTGACATCATGTTCACATTATTTGAATAGAAATCTTTATGTAACCCAGAGTGAATTTAAGTACACACCTAAGAGTATCACAACTACCCATCACAAGTTAATGATGTGTTTTTTTGGTTTTGAAACGCATACTAGTTCAAGAGGCAGACAAGTACTTGTAAACCAGGGCTTTTTTGCGGTGTAGTATGATACTTTTCCACAAGCATTTATATGGGGCTGAAGATAGAGAAGAAGGCTTCTTCTCCTAAGATAGGAAGCTCACAAAAAAGATTATTTCCAGTAAACTGCATTTGATCTATAGAGCTTCCCTTCCAGTCCCATTTTTCAGTTCACAGTATCAATCTCTCAGATATTCTTTTCAGCTTAGAGCATGACATAAGATTTTCTCTTACAAAACAGAAAGAATAAACATAATAGCATCATATAATCCTTTTCTTAGGCTACGCTTTTTTGTAGGCTTTTGGACCCTCTAAGAAAATCCACTTATTTTAATAATCATACTGAATGCAGTGAAGCTGTATCATGCAACAGTTTATGTAGCACGCAGCATTTTATATGACCAATACATGATTATCTTCATCAAAATATGGCTCAAATATGTAGTCTGCCAAAGAGCGGGAGCAGGAGCAGCTGTTGAATATATTTTAGCAGTCCTACCCAAATAGTTGGCAGAAAGGAACTAAAGTTGAAGCCAGGAACAAACTGTAGCAAAGCATAGCGTATTTTTTCTATGCAGCCAGTAACACACAAGTGATAAAATTAATACTTAGAAGATAAAATAACCAGGAGTAAAATATGACATTCATGAAATCCAAGAGGCAACAATCTAAAATGATGAACAGAAAATAATTGAACAAAAGTCTTTGCCACAGAAAACCACCAATTCCAAGAATTTGTGTTTTTCGTGAGAAATGGTAACTGCATATTTATTGGAAAATATCCAGAACTGCTATAACGAAAGCTCACAAAAATATTCTGAAAAAAGTGTCATAGTTTGTATTATCAAATTTTATACTGGTCACATTTAAGCTAATTCCAGTATCTTTATTGTAGATTTTTGTTTGGTTTGTTGGTTGGTATTGTTTTTGTTTTTGGTTTTTTTTTGGCTCAGAACGAACCTGTTGAGTCCATGTGATATTTTATATTAAAACAAAAAAGGGTAGAAATAAAACTGGAGAGCCTGTATTCAAATTTCCTGAAGTATCTCAGGCTATTTATTCTTCTTTACGCTATATATCATTCTGCCTCAGAGATTATTTTGATCTTAGCAGTACACGTTCTGAACATTTTTATGGAAAACCACCTTTAAACTAGGCAATATAGTCTTGTCTACTAAAAAAATAATGAAATTGACTTGTTAGAATACTAGTAAATTAAGGGTGCCCACAAGAAGTTTTGATCAACACATAATATGCAGTGTGCATATTATCAAAACTCTCTGAAGTTTTTCGTGCAGTGATCATATGCAAATGACCAGGAATGTTTCTTGGTTTATGTTAACTCACAGACCATTGCCTGAATCATCTGGGAGAATATGGAGTAGAACAATCCAAAGCAATGCTGAAGATGACAGTGTTTAAAAGTATATATGGATGATTTCCAATAACTACAGATGTTCTCTGTCACTGTTAAACTTGCTAGGATTTATGTCACTGTAGTGAAGAGACTGAAAAGCAGTTCTGCTTTACTATAAGAACATCTGAAATAACAAACAAAAAAAAAAAAAAAAAAAAAGGGAAAAAGAAAAAAACACTGGTAGGGAAATAGTGATGCTATCCACTGATGTTAAATTGAAATAAAAGGACGGAAGAAGGGCTTAGATTGAACAAATCCAATTGTTTAAGTTTATTCTTTAGCCTACACGTTAAAAGAAGAGATTTTTGTCCATATCATTTGTATGTTCGTTTTACTTTGAGATATAAGAGACATTGAAACTGGTGGCTAAACATTTCCATTTCAACACATTGCATTTTGCAATAGACACCAAACATGTAACAAAAAAATCTCAACAAGCACACAAGGACTCAGAGGGAAAGAAGGAAGTGAAATATAATGTGCCCATTAAATACTTTAACAAGCATAATAATTCAGTACTCACTAGAATAATAGGGATACAATACAGGCCACTTTGTGATGTTCATGTGGAGTGATATGTGAAAGCATTTTTCACTGCAATACACTAATATCCAACCCAACTTGTGCAACATCTGCTCATCCTCGGGCAAAGAAAGCCACCATAGTAATGGAGGAAGGAAGGTTTATAGAAAGCAGAAAAATTCAAAAACAGTTTGTCATTGATCTGTCACCCAGCATAAGAGAGGAGGGGGGACGTCATGTGTTATCTGATTTACTGTTCCTTGCTCTAGTGCTTCACTATAACTGGAAAGCATGAAACAGTATGTTATCCTAAGTCTGGAAAAGTAGAGAGAGAGAGAGGGAGAGAGAACTATCTCAGTCATCTGTGTTGGATGTGATGGAAGCTCCTTCAGCTTGGCAATATCTTGCAAACAGTAAAAAAGAAGATCTGGTGATAATGTACTTCAGAAATAACTGACAGCACATTCTCTAAATGTAATCTGAATACTGGGATGTTTCAAAGCTTTAAGTGGGATTATTTCCCTTGATGCTAAATCTTTGCAGTGCAGTGCTTTGCAAAATATTGCTACATATCAGCTGATTTCACACAAGTACTTTCAACACGGTTGAAAAATCACTGGGTTCAAGGAATGACCTACACACATTCAGCATGGATTCCACAACACATAGCTTTTAAGTTTTCAGGACAAATTTAAATCCACAACACTGTATTAAGATGTCTACATCTTCTTTACAGTGTGTAAGTCTAGACAAGTGTCCCAAAATTAGATAAAGATTGGCAAACATTTTGATTAGACAAATCAATACATTTCATATGGAATTGTCCAAACAGCCACCAGTTAGGAAAATGTGAAGACCAAAGTTTCTTAAATATCATTTTTTCTATACATTTTGAGTTCAGAAAACTCTATGAGCAAGCCCTTTTCATTTGAAGAACTGAGGAGGATTCTTTTAGTCTTTAAAAATCCTGTACATATTTATATGCTTTCAAGTAATTTAGTTGTTGAGACACTTAGTCAGGAAGTCAAAAATCTGAGTCTAATTTTCTCAGTAGAAAAAGGAAATAGACCAAATTGTATACCTTATATTTGATATAAGACCAAGATCAATATCTATCTTTCTGTCTATCTCTTAGAAGACAGAAGTGGGACATATTCAAAATGTCATTTAACTGCAGTACAAGGTAAACACAGTCTTTAGAAACTTTTGGTTTGGGTGGCAACTAAGTAGGAGCTCAAGGACACAATACCAGCCTAAATTCAGCATTAGATGTTTTATTCAAATAAAAAGCAAGAAATCAGACTAGACAACTGTAAAAACAGCTTATGACTAATCCTAGAGGCACTTCACCTCAGTTTGCTTTTTTGTTTTTGATCTACTCATGGTTGGAGCTTCACATGGAATCAATCAAAATTCCCTGATAAGGGAATCAGACACTAGACATCTAAATCCTTTGAGTAGCGTGCTATGAGCACACTTTAACAAGATCAAGCCTCATTCAAGAAACCCTTCTTAAAGGGACATTAGGTAGTCAGCTTTCTGTATTTCTGTATTTTTGGTTGTTCATTATGATCTAAATGCAAAAGTATGTGTTAAATCTTTAAGCTTACTGGTTTTTCATCTATCTCAAAGTTCTATACTTTGGTCCAATTACTTTTTTGTGTTTCAGATAATATAGCTGTTGAACAATCAGGAGAAAAAAGGACAGAGGAAATAACATTTTCAAAGCCTGCTTACAGAGTAAACATCAGAAATCACTGTAACTAACAGAAAAGGCACTACAGAAATAAACAATAAGCACAAAAGTGAAATTACGTTAACCAATTGTCATTATTAAGATCAAAGCATTAAACAATTATTAAATTAGAGAATATCTATTTAAAATGAAGTCTCCAAGCTATGTAACAAAAACAAAATCGAAAAATCAAGATAATACTACATAAAATTGCTCCAAATCCCCCATCTTGAGATAGGTGTTATATAGTCTATTTTTCCAAACTGTGCTTTTGACTGCTTTTCTAGATGAGAATAACCATAGGTAATCTAGTTTGAAATCATTCTCACTGGACAAATCATTCTCCTTTTCACAAACCTTTTTATTAGATGTGACTAATGGCATTATGTCTGCATTATGCATGACGTGGATTTGGATTAGTCAAGCTAAATTATGGCAGTGAAAGCAAAAGCAGTTTTGAAGTATAAAATTTGAAAAAATCCATTAGGAAACACCCAACATCATCTGAAAGGGCAAACTGAAATAAACATACTTCATCAGATGCAAGAGCAATTTGATATGTGGCAAAATACCAATTAAATTGCCAACAAGACACAGGTGTGCACCACATGAGCAGGTGAAAATGTGATTGCAAGGAAACCGATGTTCACTCTGTAATCATCACAGAGTCATCCAAAGTAACTCATGGCATCTCTCATACACAAGGTAAAAAACAGTTGAAATACTTTTTTGGGTGAAATTCAAAATCATTTCCACTGAAGCTGAGCAGTGTTCACTACTGCTTAAACTTCAAAATTGTTTCAAAACTGTTTTAACAAACAGTCCCAAAAGCCATATACTAATGCTAGGGAAGAGATTGGCAAATAATAGAGACAACCTTAATGTTGGTATGGAACAGAATGTATTTTCATGAAATGATCTCATATACTGAAAAAAGGTATTGGCTCCTCTATAAATTTTTTTTGGTCCACTCTTCTCAATCAAGGCTCAACATTAAGGCTCCACGTAAGAAATCAATCGTTTGAATTATGATAAATTATCTATTTATCGGAAATATTATAGAATAGCACACAGAACGTACTCAATGTGCTCTAGCTGGGACATTTTCATACTTCTCTTTAGCCAGACACTTGGAATGTTTTTGCTGTTTTACAGAAGATCCAGATTCTTTCCCAGCTCATTTTGAAATGAAAATTGAATCCAAGTTTTGCAGTTCCCAGGTTTCATTACTGCTTCCTGGTATTTATAGTGGCACTATTTGCAAATATCTATAAAATATCTGCAGCCTGTTTTTAAAGTATCTATAAAATTAGATAATCATTTTAATCTTGAAAAATAAAAAAATATATAATTATTTGTAATATTTATAATTTCCAGTTCAGTTGGTCAGCCGAGAAATATAAATTATTTGCATAATTTTACCTCTCAATTCTTAGTCTAGGTGCAGGGTGAAATACAACACAAAAGTAAGTTTATGCAGATTGGAAGCAATAGGAGAGAAAAAGGAAAGAAAAGATGACTGCCAATTCATTGTCTGCTTTGTAAGGAGAAGGAATATGGACTCTGTGTGCAGAGAGAGCCATTAGAAAGATTAGATGAGAATAAGATGATGATATAATCAGGACAAGATACTAGAATATTTATTTCAGCCTGCAGAAAATGCAATAACTCATTTGTTTCAATAAATTTATATGTAGATAACATGAAATAAGCTCATGGTGCAGTACAAAACCCTTCTGGAAAGTCACAAAAGTCTCTTGGCATGATCCGTAAGCATTTCTTCTGCTGCACAGGTCATCAACTCCCCCTCCTAAGAATGGTAGCTTGAAACAAGGGACCTCAAGAAATTTACAGATGCAGCTATAAAGGAAACTAGACCACAGCAGTTTAAGCACTAAACAGAACACAAATATTATGCACAAAACCAAATTCTGACAAATCTTTCAAAATTTACCCCAGCTCTTTTTAGAATCTTCTACTTTTTTTGAGATATTTAATACTGATTTTTGTTTTTGTTGTTTGTTAACAGAGAAGATCTTGTGTGAGATGTAAAGGTTGGATGCTGTCTGGAGCACACTGACACAAGATGCTAGATTTTTCAATCCCTGTTGAACCATGGAGGGGAGTCAGTAGAACTGCCACCTTGGACTTTTGAAGGGCAGACTTTAACCTCTTTAGGACCATGGCTGAGAGGGTCCCTTGGGAGGCGGTTCTGGAGGGCATGGGAGCCCAGGATGGCTGGGAGTAAGGAAGAATTTTAAAGGTGCAGGAGCTGACTATCCTCAGGTCATGGAAGGTGAGCCGACAGGCAAGGAGGCTGGACTGGCTGAACCTTTGGCTGGAACTCAAGAAGTTCCAAAAGGAAAGTTTATGGTCTTTGGAAGAGTGGGCAAGAAACTTAAGATGATTACAAGTACATAGTGAAGTTGTGCAGGAAGAAAATTAAAAAAGCCAAAGCCCAGCTGGAATTGGAACTTGGCCACTAAGGTGAAGGACAACAAAAAATATTTCTGTAAATACATCAACAGTAAGAGGAGGGTTAGGGAGAATCTCCATCCCCTGTTGGACACCGGGGACCACACAGTAGCCAAGGATCAGGATAAGGCTGAGATACTTAACGCCTTCTTCTCATGAGTCTTTAATAGTAAAGCTTGTTACACACTGGGAACACAGCCCCCTGTGCTGGTAGATAGGGATGGGGTACAGAATAGGCCCATGCATAATCCATGATGACATGGTTTTGGACCTGCTCTGACAGCTGGACTCTCACAAGTCCATTGGGCCAGATGGAGTGCACCCTAGAGTGCTGAGGAAGTTGGCGAATATGGTTGCCAAGCCACTCTCCATCATTCCTCAATTGTCCTGACTAATCTGAAATGTCCTGGCAGACTGGATACTGGCAAATATGACACCCATCTTCAAAAAGGGCCAGAAAGATGATCCCCTGGTAGCTACCTACAGACCTATCAATGTGAGGGAAGGTCATGGAGCAGATAATCTCAGAAGCCATCATGGATCAATTGAAGGTCAACCAGGGGATCAGGTCCAGTCAGCATGGGTTTACGAATGATAGATCCTGTTTGACAAACCTGATTTTGTTCTATGGAAAGGTGACCTGCTTAGTGGATGAAGGTAAGGTTGTTGATGTGGTCTACCTGGACTTCAGCACAGCCTTTGACACTGTCCCTCACAACATCCTCGTGGAGAAGTTGGGTGCCCATGGTTTGGATAGGCGTATGCTCTGCTGGGTGAAACACTGGCTGGGTGGCCATGCCCAAGGAGTTTTGGTCAATGGAGTTAAATCCAGTTGGCAGCCAGTCACAAGCGGTGTCCCCCAGGGCTCAGTACTGGGGCTGCTTCTATTTAATATCTTCATTAATGATCATGATGAGGGAATTGAGTGCACCCTTGGTAAGTTTGCAGGCAACACCAAGTTGGAAGGGAGTGTGGATCTCCCTGAAGGGAGAAAGGCATTAAAGAGGGACCTGGATAGACTGGATTGATGGGCCAAGGTAAACTGTATGAGTTACAATAGGGCCAAGTGTCAGGTCCTGCATTTTGGTCACAACAACCCCAGGCAACCCTACAGGCTTGGGAAGGAGTGGCTAGAAAGCTGCCTGATGGAAAGGGACCTTGGTGTACTGATAAACAGTTGGCTGAATATAAGCCAGCATTGTGCCCAGGTGGCCAAGAAGGCCAATGGTATCCTGGCTTGTATCAGGAATGGTGTGGTGAGCAGGACTAGGGAAGTCATCCTGCCCCTGTATTTAGCACTGGTGAGGCCCCACCTAGAGTTTTGGGTACTTCAGTACAGAAAGGACACTGAGGTGCCTAAGCAGGTCCAAAGAAGAGCAACAAGGCCTGTGAAGTGCTTGGAGGTTTATTCTCCACACATCTCACAGCTATGAGAAGTGACTAAAGGAACTGGGGCTGTTCAGTCGGAGGAAGAGGCTGAGAGGAGACCTTATTGCTCTCCTCAAATACCTCACAGGTGATTACAGTGAGAGTGGGTTTGGTCTCTTCTCACTGGTGTCAGATGACAGGATGAGAGGAAATGGCTTCAACCTCAGGGGAGATTTAGGTTGAATATCAGGAAAAACTTATTTACAGAAAGGCTCCCCAGGGATGTGGTTGAGTCACCATTCCCTGGAGGTGTTTAAGAACTGTTTGGATGTGGTAGCGCTCATGGACATGATTTAGAGGAGGGTTGTTAGAGTTAGGTACTATGGTTAGGTTGCTGTTGGACTTGATGATCTTGAAAGTCTTTTCCAACCTGAGCAATTCTATGATTCTATGATTATATGCATGATTTATTATAGTTTTAATCCAGAGGACTGCATATTCAGTTCATCGGTCATTGCCATTCTATCTTGGTCTTGATTAGGATACTGTATGAAGAGCACATATTTCTGTTTAGTTTTGCTCAATTGGAGTTCTTGCTGTTTGAGAAGACACAGCCCATGAAAAGGCATGATTTGCAGTATGTTAACTACTTCACACTTCTTCCTTGTGGAAATTCTTAGTGCACATTCACTTGGAGAGAAATGATTGTGAACATTTTCCTAAAGGAAAACCTACTTCATACAAAAGATTCACGTTGACTACAGTGCCCTCCACTGTGGGGAAAGAAAATAAAATGAAATAGCCAAAATTAAAAAACTACAACCCCTAGAAAAACATTCTCTAAAGCCTCTGACACAATTCACCATTTGACCACAAGAGCCAGTAAAACGGAAAAGTAAGAAACTTGAGTAGGCATCAGTTGGAATATCTCTGTTCTATAAGACTTGATCCATTGAAGATGAACCATCTTAAAAGATCTTGAAAAGCTGTAGCAAAAAAGACAGGTTTTCACAAGAGTAGATTTGCACATTTTTAAAATAAAGCAGTTCAGGATTCTCTTTCTACTGATAGTACAGTCCTCACTTTTTTAATTGACTGAGGTTTCTACCATGAGTTCTATGTGCAATATGAGATACTTCTAGGCTATTCAAGTCACTGATAACTATTCAACTGACTGATAACAAATGCTGACTGCTGCTAAAATTAAATTACCACCTATAATTCAATATTGTCCAACAAAGATCAAACTTGTCAGCCATTTGCAAACAGCTCAGACAATGTCATACACAAGATTTACTTTTTCAGTACATCCAAATCAGAAGGTTTTCCACTGCACACTGTTACTCATGTTCATAGATATCCATGTATTTAATTTCTGCAGCATAAAGCTGTCTCCCTGGGGTAAAATAACAGCACCAGAGTTTTACAAAAATGTGAACAGATACCTATGCTAAATGATAAACTAAATCCTCTCAATATCAGATTAACGAGAGCATCAGAGAGTTGAGAGTTATTCATGAATTCCATCTGTTGATGAACATTCATATTTGTTCATAATAGAATATCAAAAGCTAGAGTAATGCATCAAAATAAAGAAATAAGATTGTTGCCGTATTACTTTCTTTCAGGAAAAGAAATCCCTTATTTTGGTTTACCAGCATAAACCCATACTAAACTTATCCATGCTCTTTCCTAGTGACCGTTTTAATATAGCTGCTTTATTTTTTCTTGATGTTTACAACACTTCTTCCTAAATCCTTGACTTCTCCTCCAGTCCCCAAGTAGCAAAACTACAGTATATTATTTGATTCACTATCTATACGTTTTATTAGTTTTCAATGTACTTTTTCTGCGTTCAAATTTAAGTTTAAGAAATAAAATGTGTTGTAACAGCCTGTCTAGTAGTTTCTGGTCATATTTAACCACTATACTATCAATGCCTAGAATCAAAATAAGTATCCTGTGTACAGAAGCCAATGTAATACTGTATAGCAGGGAGCCTACATACTACATCAGCTGAAGATTGTTATGTTTTAATCTAAGCCAAGTTTTAAGTTGCCCTAAAACTACAATGAGGAATTCCTTGTACTTCCTAAACTTCCATACATAGTTATGAAATTTTAAGTTTTATTTGATTAAATTCAAGAAGTTGAAGCATTCAAGCATATATGTTCTTCAGGTCTATTTACTCTAGGGAAATGCAGCCACTGAAATTCAATGGCAGCGATCCAAACCATGATGAACTGAGGCAATTTCTTTTTTGTTGACCATTGCTCCAGGTCATTGTAATTTAATGAGTAGTAATCCTATTTAAAATACGTTACAGGCAGCAAGGTGCCTGCTGGGGGAAAGCTGCTACGCATGAACAGATCAATATGCACTGTGTGCATTCGACCATTCAATAATCGATTCACCCTTGTTATGAGAAAATAAATGCTAAAGTCCTAAAAGTTAATTTCTACAGAAAGCTTTTACAAGGCTATCAAGTTATTAAAAGTTTTCTTGAGTTCTCTTTTTTGTTTTTGTTTTTAAATCTTTCTGCAGTACAAGCTACATCTCACAGCAACATCCCATTTAGTACCAGCTAGTTGACTCTCAATTAGATGATAGACTTGGAAAAGGAAGTTCAGAACATAAGGCAGACAATCTCAGGGAAAGTTAGCTTTTTTAAAATGAAAATAATTTTACTGCTTAGTTCTACACCTATCTTGCTAGAGATTTGTTATTGGTGTTGTTTTAAACCAAAATTTTCCCTATTTAAGTCAGTTCTCCAGACATTATTCTTAAAAATAGTTGTTATATTTTCAGTATCAGAGTTAACATCAGAGATTCACCCACTATCTTCTATAGGGTCCCGATCCTTTCTTGACATTTATTGGGCATCAAATAAATTTTGTCTCAAGTTGGAAGATACTACCTAATCTCTACAGCAAATAAGTACTTACAAAAATAAGTAATTACAAAAAGCATCACTTAAAAAGTCATTTTTTTTCTTTTTTTTTTCCCCTCTCGTTTCAAAATGTGTGCACTGTAAAAGTATATACCCAGTCTGCGTTTGGAACTGAGGACAAATTTGCTAACTACATTCAAAGTTTACTTGTTGCAGATATAAAAGTAAAAAGTGTGATGACATACAGTACAGATCACCCTCAAAGCTGCATGTATGCCCAGCTGCCTCTCTATGCACAGAGCATTCTATTATATTTCACAATGGACTTCATTAAGGCAAAAATAAGAACTGGCTTCTTCTTTCAATAATCCAGGTGTAGCTGCTACAAGAACAGATAAAAAGTTGTTGTAGTCAACAGAAATGCAGACTTCAGCTGAAGTTCAGACTTCAGCTAAACTTTGAAGTTATTCACACTTTGAGCACTTAAATCTAGGTCTTGGGAGCACAGTGTATTTCAGGTCATGACCAAACATGGGCATTTCAGCTGCAGCATAGTTCTATTTGAAATGTCCAGGTCCAGCCTTTCTTATGTTAATTGTTTGGCTTTTAATGGTTAAAATTATAAGAAATATTATGTGATGTTTATGTAATTAAGCACTGCCAAAGCACTACTTTTCTTTATGCGCTGAACTGTCTTTGCTCATGGTTGCAACAAGGAAGAATTTGTAACAGATTGAATCTTTCATATCCAAAATCACAAACATTAAACTGTCAATTTAATGTGTCTCAGATGAGTATTCCCATGACTGTGTGCTAACAGTATTTTTACTGCTATATTGTAAAAGCATAATTCACTTAGTGAACCATTAATATTACAACCCTTCCCTAAGCCAGCTTTCAGAAGGCTCTCTCCAGTAGCTTTAAACTCAGGCTATTTTTCAGTGCAGGGTGAGTTTTCCCTCTCTCTTTTTCCAGTGTTTTCTAAAATCTGCCTGGGAAAGTAGCAGAGGTAT